>NC_086452.1:44898307-45214141 GCF_028390025.1 Pseudophryne corroboree
CAACCTCTGAAGCATATAGAGGGTTGAATTCCACCTCGTTACCACTTCTTGCTTCAGATGATGGCAGGGCAGGTTCAGGCGTTTTTGGTGGTGCTCCAGTCTTCTGTACGTGGTGCCTGTACGCCGAAAGTGTCCCGCAATTCTTCTGGCCACCGACAGCATCTCTTGCACGCCCCTGTCGTTTTTTTAAAAATTCTGCACCACCAAATTCAAGGTATGTGCAAAACGTGGGACGTGCTGGAATTTGCCCATATTTAATGCACACACAATATTGCTGGCGTTGTCCGATGCCACAAATCCACAGGAGAGTCCAATTGGGGTAAGCCATTCCGCGATGATCTTCCTCAGTTGCCGTAAGAGGTTTTCAGCTGTGTGCGTATTCTGGAAACCGGTGATACAAAGCGTAGCCTGCCTAGGAAAGAGTTGGCGTTTGCGAGATGCTGCTACTGGTGCCGCCGCTGCTGTTCTTGCGGCGGGAGTCCATACATCTACCCAGTGGGCTGTCACAGTCACATAGTCCTGACCCTGCCCTGCTCCACTTGTCCACATGTCCGTGGTTAAGTGGACATTGGGTACAACTGCATTTTTTAGGACACTGGTGAGTCTTTTTCTGACGTCCGTGTACATTCTCGGTATCGCCTGCCTAGAGAAGTGGAACCTAGATGGTATTTGGTAACGGGGGCACACTACCTCAAGAAATTGTCTAGTTCCCTGTGAACTAACGGCGGATACCGGACGCACGTCTAACACCAACATAGTTGTCAAGGCCTCAGTTATCCGCTTTGCAACAGGATGACTGCTGTGATATTTCATCTTCCTCGCAAAGGACTGTTGGACAGTCAATTGCTTGGTGGAAGTAGTAAAAGTGGGCTTACGACTTCCCCTCTGGGATGACCATCGACTCCCAGCAGCAACAACAGCAGCGCCAACAGCAGTAGGCGTTACACGCAAGGATGCATCGGAGGAATCCCAGGCAGGAGAGGACTCGTCAGAATTGCCAGTGACATGGCCTGCAGGACTATTGGCATTCCTGGGGAAGGAGGAAATTGACACTGAGGGAGTTGGTGGGGTGGTTTGCGTGAGCTTGGTTACAAGAGGAAGGGATTTACTGGTCAGTGGACTGCTTCCGCTGTCGCCCAAAGTTTTTGAACTTGTCACTGACTTATTATGAATGCGCTGCAGGTGACGTATAAGGGAGGATGTTCCGAGGTGGTTAACGTCCTTACCCCTACTTATTACAGCTTGACAAAGGCAACACACGGCTTGACAAATGTTGTCCGCATTTCTGTTGAAATACTTCCACACCGAAGAGCTGATTTTTTTGGTATTTTCACCAGGCATGTCAACGGCCCTATTCCTCCCACGGACAACAGGTGTCTCCCCGGGTGCCTGACTTAAACAAACCACCTCACCATCAGAATCCTCCTTGTCAATTTCCTCCCCAGCGCCAGCAACACCCATATCCTCCTCATCCTGGTGTACTTCAACACTGACATCTTCAATCTGACTATCAGGAACTGGACTGCGGGTGCTCCTTCCAGCACTTGCAGGGGGCGTGCAAATGGTGGAAGGCGCATGCTCTTCACGTCCAGTGTTGGGAAGGTCAGGCATCGCAACCGACACAATTGGACTCTCCTTGTGGATTTGGGATTTCGAAGAACGCACAGTTCTTTGCGGTGCTTTTGCCAGCTTGAGACTTTTCATTTTTCTAGCGAGAGGCTGAGTGCTTCCATCCTCATGTGAAGCTGAACCACTAGCCATGAACATAGGCCAGGGCCTCAGCCGTTCCTTGCCACTCCGTGTGGTAAATGGCATATTGGCAAGTTTACGCTTCTCCTCCGACAATTTTATTTTAGATTTTGGAGTCCTTTTTTTACTGATATTTGGTGTTTTGGATTTTACATGCTCTGTACTATGACATTGGGCATCGGCCTTGGCAGACGACGTTGCTGGCATTTCATCGTCTCGGCCATGACTAGTGGCAGCAGCTTCAGCACGAGGTGGAAGTGGATCTTGATCTTTCCCTAATTTTGGAACCTCAACATTTTTGTTCTCCATATTTTAATAGGCACAACTAAAAGGCACCTCAGGTAAACAATGGAGATGGATGGATTGGATACTAGTATACTTATGGATGGACGAGCGACTGCCGACACAGAGGTAGCTACAGCCGTGGACTACCGTACTGTGTCTGCTGCTAATATAGACTGGATGATAATGAGATGAAATTAATATATATATATAATATCACTAGTACTGCAGCCGGACAGGTATATATATTTATTATGTAATGACTGATGACGGACCTGCTGGACACTGTCAGCTCAGCAGCACCGCAGACTGCTACAGTAAGCTACTATAGTAGTATGTATCAAGAAGAAAGAAAAAAAAAAACCACGGGTAGGTGGTATACAATTATGGATGGACCAGCGACTGCCGACACAGAGGTAGCTACAGCCGTGGACTACCGTACTGTGTCTGCTGCTAATATAGACTGGATGATAATGAGATGAAATTAATATATATATATATAATATCACTAGTACTGCAGCCGGACAGGTATATATATTTATTATGTAATGACTGATGACGGACCTGCTGGACACTGTCAGCTCAGCAGCACCGCAGACTGCTACAGTAAGCTACTATAGTAGTATCAAGAAGAAAGAAAAAAAAAAACCATGGGTAGGTGGTATACAATTATGGATGGACCAGCGACTGCCGACACAGAGGTAGCTACAGCCGTGGACTACCGTACTGTGTCTGCTGCTAATATAGACTGGATGATAATGAGATGAAATTAATATATATATATATATATAATATCACTAGTACTGCAGCCGGACAGGTATATATATTTATTATGTAATGACTGATGACGGACCTGCTGGACACTGTCAGCTCAGCAGCACCGCAGGCTGCTACAGTAAGCTACTATAGTAGTATGTATCAAGAAGAAAGAAAAAAAAAAACACGGGTAGGTGGTATACAATTATGGATGGACCAGCGACTGCCGACACAGAGGTAGCTACAGCCATGGACTACCGTACTGTGTCTGCTGCTAATATAGACTGGATGATAATGAGATGAAATTAATATATATATATATATATATATATAATATCACTAGTACTGCAGCCGGACAGGTATATATATTTATTATGTAATGACTAATGACGGACCTGCTGGACACTGTCAGCTCAGCAGCACCGCAGACTGCTACAGTAAGCTACTATAGTAGTATGTATCAAGAAGAAAGAAAAAAAAAAACCACGGGTAGGTGGTATACAATTATGGATGGACCAGCGACTGCCGACACAGAGGTAGCTACAGCCGTGGACTACCGTACTGTGTCTGCTGCTAATATAGACTGGATGATAATGAGATGAAATTGATATATATATATATAATATCACTAGTACTGCAGCCGGACAGGTATATATATTTATTATGTAATGACTGATGACGGACCTGCTGGACACTGTCAGCTCAGCAGCACCGCAGACTGCTACAGTAAGCTACTATAGTAGTATGTGTCAAGAAGAAAGAAAAAAAAAAAACCACGGGTAGGTGGTATACGATTATGGATGGACCAGCGACTGCCGACACAGAGGTAGCTACAGCCGTGGACTACCGTACTGTGTCTGCTGCTAATATAGACTGGATGATAATGAGATGAAATTAATATATATATATAATATCACTAGTACTGCAGCCGGACAGGTATATATATTTATTATGTAATGACTGATGACGGACCTGCTGGACACTGTCAGCTCAGCAGCACCGCAGACTGCTACAGTAAGCTACTATTGTAGTATGTATCAAGAAGAAAGAAAAGAAAAAAAACCACGGGTAGGTGGTATACAATTATGGATGGACCAGCGACTGCCGACACAGAGGTAGCTACAGCCGTGGACTACCGTACTGTGTCTGCTGCTAATATAGACTGGATGATAATGAGATGAAATTAATATATATATATATATATATAATATCACTAGTACTGCAGCCGGACAGGTATATATATTTATTATGTAATGACTGATGACGGACCTGCTGGACACTGTCAGCTCAGCAGCACCGCAGACTGCTACAGTAAGCTACTATAGTAGTATGTATCAAGAAGAAAAAAAAAAAACCACGGGTAGGTGGTATACAATTATGGATGGACCAGCGACTGCCGACACAGAGGTAGCTTCAGCCGTGGACTACCGTACTGTGTCTGCTGCTAATATAGACTGGATGATAATGAGATGAAATTAATATATATATATATATATATATATATAATATCACTAGTACTGCAGCCGGACAGGTATATATATTTATTATGTAATGACTGATGACGGACCTGCTGGACACTGTCAGCTCAGCAGCACCTCAGACTGCTACAGTAAGCTACTATAGTAGTATGTATCAAGAAGAAAGAAAAAAAAAACCACGGGTAGGTGGTATACAATTATGGATGGACCAGCGACTGCCGACACAGAGGTAGCTACAGCCGTGGACTACCGTACTGTGTCTGCTGCTAATATAGACTGGATGATAATGAGATGAAATTAATATATATATATATATAATATCACTAGTACTGCAGCCGGACAGGTATATATATTTATTATGTAATGACTGATGACGGACCTGCTGGACACTGTCAGCTCAGCAGCACCGCAGACTGCTACAGTAAGCTACTATAGTAGTATGTATCAAGAAGAAAGAGAAAAAAAAAAAACACGGGTAGGTGGTATACAATTATGGATGGACCAGCGACTGCCGACACAGAGGTAGCTACAGCCGTGGACTACCGTACTGTGCCTGCTGCTAATATAGACTGGATGATAATGAGATGAAATTAATATATATATATATATATAATATCACTAGTACTGCAGCCGGACAGGTATATATATTTATTATGTAATGACTGATGACGGACCTGCTGGACACTGTCAGCTCAGCAGCACCGCAGACTGCTACAGTAAGCTACTATAGTAGTATGTATCAAGAAGAAAGAAAAAAAAAAACCACGGGTAGGTGGTATACAATTATGGATGGACCAGCGACTGCCGACACAGAGGTAGCTACAGCCGTGGACTACCGTACTGTGTCTGCTGCTAATATAGACTGGATGATAATGAGATGAAATTAATATATATATATATATATATATATATATATATAATATCACTAGTACTGCAGCCGGACAGGTATATATATTTATTATGTAATGACTGATGACGGACCTGCTGGACACTGTCAGCTCAGCAGCACCGCAGACTGCTACAGTAAGCTACTATAGTAGTATGTATCAAGAAGAAAGAAAAAAAAAACACGGGTAGGTGGTATACAATTATGGATGGACCAGCGACTGCCGACACAGAGGTAGCTACAGCCGTGGACTACCGTACTGTGTCTGCTGCTAATATAGACTGGATGATAATGAGATGAAATTAATATATATTGTGACAAGAACACTGGGATAGTGTTTGAGGGCAGGTATATTTGTCCCAGGTTCTTGTCTTACATGTTTTAGAAAATGTTAACTTCTAGGAAAAATGCTTTTTGTTTTGTCTGAACCTTTTCAGTTTGCTGTAAAAGCTGGGAAAAGGCTCTGAGAGAGAGATAAGGCGAGTTCTAGACATTGGGCCCAGTTCGGGTCTTTGGCCTCACAGAGGGCTAATCAGGGTTTCAGCTGTGTAAGAGTGATATAGTGCTTCTAACCTGATTAGTATGGGCAGACTGCCTGGGAAGGCTGCAGGATCTGTGTGTGAGAGACACGCTTTCTGATGCAAGTAAGCTATACAGTATGTACTGAAGAACTCTGTGTTTTGTTTAGTGACAGTTAGGAACATCTTATGTTTAGTTAGTGCCGGACAGGCAAGGTATTTTTATTTTGGGGTTTGTTTTATTTTCTGTTTCAATAAAACTGGCCGGGGTCAGTTGTACCAGAAACTGGACTTGTGTTGTTCCTCAGCTGCTGCGGGCTGCCATATTCCCCGGGAAAAGGCACCTTGCACCCCTACAGTGTTACAACTTGGTGGAGAATGCGAGCAGGCCGTTCTGCGCATAAGTGAAAGCAGCAGCTTTGTGAGGCCTGCAGAAAACGGTGGTTTATGCAGATACAGCCCAGTGTGAAGTTACTGAGACTCACCCCTGAGGGTTTGATATATGTCCTGGGTGAAAGCAGCTGCAAAGCCGCCTGAAAAATCTGTTGACATGGAGGATCTGCTTAAAGCCTTGCTGCAAGCTACAGCGGCTCAGCAGGAGGCCAACCGACAGCAGCAGGTGGCAATGGAGGAAAATTGGAGACTACAGCAGGTGGCAATGGAGGAAAATAAGAGACAACAGCAGGCAGTTGTTGATGAACTTTACAGGCAACAGCGTCAGGATAGAGAGGCCTTAACAGAAGTGGTGCAGAGACTTGCAGCTCGGGTTGGAGATGTGGCCGTCAGTGCTCCAACCAGCTCTAGTTCTATACGAGCCAGTCACTTCCTGCAGAAAATGACAGAGGCTGATGATGTGGAGGCCTATCTGACCACGTTTGAAAGGACTGCCGAGCGTGAGAACTGGCCGAAAGCACAGTGGGCCAGTCTGCTGGCACCTTTCCTGTCAGGTGAGCCCCAAAAAGCTTACTTTGATTTAAGCCCTGCTGAGGCTCGGGACTATGATAAACTAAAGACTGAGATCCTGACCCGCCTGGGAGTCACGCTGTCAGTACGAGCACAACGGGTGCACCGTTGGCTGTACGCCATGGAGAAGCCTCCGCGCTCCCAGATGCACGACCTTATTCAGCTAACAAAAAAATGGCTGCAGCCAGAGACATTAACTGGTCCCCAGATGGTGGAAAGAGTCGTCATGGACCGCTACTTGAGATCTTTGCCCATGGTCCTGCGCAAGTGGGTGAGCCATGGAAACCCGGGTACTGCTGACCAATTAGTGGACATGGTAGAGAGGTATTTGGCAGCAGAGGAACTACTGATGACCACCCAGCAACCCATAGGTCCTCGACAGCGCCCTTCAGTAAAGACTGGTAAGACTGTTCCGTGGGAAAACGTTGCTGGGCGGTTAAGAGAACGCAAGGCTGGAGAGACTGTAAACACTGGCCCTGGAAACAGGCCAATGGGGCTAGAACGGTCTATGCTGCCCAAATGGGTTGATAATCGTGTGGTTAAATGTTTTAGGTGTGGTATGCCAGGTCATGTTATTGCCAATTGCCCAGTCACGCAAGAACCCATGCAATGTGATGCTGCCTTTGAATGTCGCAGAATGTCTTTCTTTGCTAGGTTAGCTTGTACTGTGGTACCTTCACCTGAGCTGGAAAAACAAATGTGTGATGTGTTCTTAGAAGGTAACCGGGTAGAGGCCTTGCTAGATTCAGGAAGTTTAGTTACCCTCGTGAAAGCTGGGTTAGTGAACCCCTTAAAGGTCCAGCAAATACCTATTGGGGTAACTTGCATACATGGGGATACCCAACATTATGCCACTGCTGAGGTGAATATAGAAACTTGTTGTGGGTCAGCAATGGTTAAAGTGGGACTGGTCCCTACCTTGGTGCATGAGGCCATAATAGGGAGGGATTTTCCTCATTTTTGGAAACTGTGGGAATCACGGTTATCAACAGATGTGAGAAGTAAAAAGCCAGTTGATAATACCGGTGATTTTATGGATGTACGTGGGTCTTCGGAACTTTCTTGCCCTTTGCCTTTTGCTAGTTTGGCTGGGGAAGTGACAGATGGGGAGTCCAGTGAGGACCCTCTTGCCGGGAACAGAGACATAGTAGTTAGAACTGAAAGCGTGCCTGACCTGGAGGTAAAGAAGGATCTGTTTGCGTCTGAACAGTTAAAGGATCCTACCTTAATAAAGGCTAGAGAGAATGTTAAGATTGTTAATGGGGAACCTGTGGTACCAGGTGACAGGGTTACGTATCCCCACATGGCCATCTGTAATGAGCTCTTGTACCACATTGTCAAAAGGGGTGAGGATGTGGTGGAACAGCTGGTAGTTCCCCAGCCTTATCGGAGAACGGTACTAGATTTAGCTCATAGTCACGTTACCGCAGGACATTTAGGGGCAGAAAAAACCACTGAAAGAGTTTTACAAAGGTTCTTTTGGCCAGGGGTTTATAAAGAAGTGTCTGAATATTGTTCTTCCTGTCCTGAATGCCAGTATCATGCCCCTAGACCCCATTTCAGGAGCCCACTAGTTCCCATGCCTATTATAGAGGTCCCGTTTGACAGAATAGCCATGGATCTCGTGGGGCCCTTGTTAAAGTCTGCTCGGGGCCATCAGTATATCCTGGTAATTATGGACTATGCCACTCGATATCCTGAGGCTGTCCCTTTACGCACTATCACAACCAAGGCGATAGCTAGGGAGCTGGTGCAGGTATTTAGTAGAGTGGGAATACCAAAAGAAATTTTGACTGACCAAGGTACTCCATTTATGTCAAGGATCATGAAAGAATTGTGCAAGTTATTTAAGGTTACTCACCTCAGGACGTCCATCTACCATCCCCAAACTGACGGGTTGGTGGAAAGGTTTAATAAAACATTAAAAAGTATGTTAAAAAAGGTTGTTGAGAGAGATGGGAAAAACTGGGATTGTTTGTTGCCCTACTTGTTAATGGCCATCAGAGAAGTCCCTCAGTCCTCTACGGGGTTTTCTCCATTTGATTTGTTGTATGGTAGACACCCCAGAGGGCTGTTGGATATTGCCAAAGAGACGTGGGAAGGACAGCCCACTCCTTATAGAAGCGTTATTGAGCATGTAACACAAATGCAGGATAGGATTGCAGCCGTGGTACCTGTTGTCAGAGAGCACATGGAACAGGCCCAAAGTGCTCAACAGAGGGTCTATAACCGGAGTGCCAAGATACGGGAATTTGCTCCTGGAGATAGAGTTCTTGTTTTGGTACCCACTGTGGAAAGCAAATTCCTAGCTAAATGGCAGGGTCCATTTGAGATTAGGGAAAAAGTGAATGAGGTTAATTACAAAGTATACCAGCCGGGAAAGAGAAAACCCGAACAGATCTACCATGTTAACTTAATCAAACCCTGGAAAGATAGGTTGTCTCTGTCAGCGGAGCCTTGCCCTTCGGTGTCTTCACCCCGGTTGCTTCCCGCAGTGAAGGTGTCAGAGACATTATCAGCTGATCAGAACAATCAGGTTAAAGAATTTCTCATCCAAAATAGGGAGGTATTTTCAGAGCTGCCTGGCCGAACGACCATAATAAAACATGACATTGTCACAGAACCAGGGGTCAGGGTTCATTTAAAGCCATATAGGATTCCTGAAGCTCAGCGAGAAGCTATTTCTAAGGAAGTTAAAACCATGTTAGAACTTGGAGTCATAGAGGAGTCTAACAGTGAGTGGTCCAGTCCCATAGTGCTCATCCCGAAGCCCGACGGTAGCATACGCTTCTGTAATGACTTTCGTAAGTTAAATGAGGTGTCCAAGTTTGACGCATACCCCATGCCCCGTGTGGATGAGCTTGTAGAAAGGCTGGGAACAGCCAGGTTTCTCACCACATTGGACCTGACCAAAGGTTACTGGCAAATACCTTTATCTGATAGCGCCAAAGAAAAAACAGCCTTTTCGGTTCCGGAGGGGCTGTACCAGTATAAGATGTTACCCTTTGGGTTGCATGGGGCTCCAGCAACCTTTCAACGGGCGATGGATAAAATTTTGAGGCCCCATAGAAAATATGCAGCTGCCTATTTGGATGATGTGGTAATTCACAGTACAGACTGGGGGTCCCATTTGGTTAAAGTACAAGCAGTACTGGACTCAATCAGAGAGGCAGGGTTAACTGCTAACCCAAAGAAGTGCTGCTTCGCAATGGAGGAGGTCAAATACTTGGGCTTCACCATAGGCAGAGGTCTGATTAGGCCCCAATTGAATAAAGTTGATGCTATTCAAAACTGGCCTCGTCCAGTGAATAAAAAACAGGTAAGGGCTTTTTTGGGAATTACTGGGTACTATAGACGGTTTATTCCTAATTTTGCGACCACAGCGGTGCCGTTGTCAGACCTTACCAAAGGGAAGCAGTCAAATGTGGTGAAATGGAACCCTGATGCAGAAAAGGCGTTCCAAGCATTAAAAGTGGCTTTGTGTTCACAACCGGTGTTGATAACACCAGATTTTTCAAAAGAATTTGTGGTACAGACAGATGCCTCAGAGGTAGAGATAGGTGCTGTGCTGTCCCAAACCAGAGATGGGGACGAACACCCTATCATTTATTTGAGTAGGAAACTCAATGAGCATGAAAAAAGGTATGCCATTGTGGAAAAGGAGGCTTTGGCCATTAAGTGGGCACTAGATACCTTGAGATATTACCTCTTGGGTAGACAATTCAGACTAGTGACAGACCATGCCCCTTTAAAATGGATGTATGTAAATAGAGGCAAGAATGCTCGTGTAACTAGATGGTTTCTAGCGTTGCAGGACTTTAAGTTTACTGTCGAACATAGACCGGGAACACAATTGGCCAACGCAGATGCATTGTCTCGCATCTTCTGTTTGGGGGCTACAAGTGTTCCGGCCCCTAGGTCGAAACAGGGGAGGGGGATATGTGACAAGAACACTGGGATAGTGTTTGAGGGCAGGTATATTTGTCCCAGGTTCTTGTCTTACATGTTTTAGAAAATGTTAACTTCTAGGAAAAATGCTTTTTGTTTTGTCTGAACCTTTTCAGTTTGCTGTAAAAGCTGGGAAAAGGCTCTGAGAGAGAGATAAGGCGAGTTCTAGACATTGGGCCCAGTTCGGGTCTTTGGCCTCACAGAGGGCTAATCAGGGTTTCAGCTGTGTAAGAGTGATATAGTGCTTCTAACCTGATTAGTATGGGCAGACTGCCTGGGAAGGCTGCAGGATCTGTGTGTGAGAGACACGCTTTCTGATGCAAGTAAGCTATACAGTATGTACTGAAGAACTCTGTGTTTTGTTTAGTGACAGTTAGGAACATCTTATGTTTAGTTAGTGCCGGACAGGCAAGGTATTTTTATTTTGGGGTTTGTTTTATTTTCTGTTTCAATAAAACTGGCCGGGGTCAGTTGTACCAGAAACTGGACTTGTGTTGTTCCTCAGCTGCTGCGGGCTGCCATATTCCCCGGGAAAAGGCACCTTGCACCCCTACAGTGTTACAATATATATATATAATATCACTAGTACTGCAGCCGGACAGGTATATATATTTATTATGTAATGACTGATGACGGACCTGCTGGACACTGTCAGCTCAGCAGCACCGCAGACTGCTACAGTAAGCTACTATAGTAGTATGTATCAAGAAGAAAGAAAAGAAAAAAAAACACGGGTAGGTGGTATACAATTATGGATGGACCAGCGACTGCCGACACAGAGGTAGCTACAGCCGTGGACTACCGTACTGTGTCTGCTGCTTATATAGACTGGATGATAATGAGATGAAATTAATATATATATATATATAATATCACTAGTACTGCAGCCGGACAGGTATATATATTTATTATGTAATGACTGATGACGGACCTGCTGGACACTGTCAGCTCAGCAGCACCGCAGACTGCTACAGTAAGCTACTATAGTAGTATGTATCAAGAAGAAAGAAAAGAAAAAAAAACACGGGTAGGTGGTATTCAATTATATATATATTATATACAATTATATATATATATATATATATATATATTAAACTGGTGGTGATTAATTAAACTGGTGGTCAGGTCACTGGTCACACTATCAGCAACTTGCAAGTAGTACTCCTAAGCAGACAATCACAATATATACTGGTGGTCAGTGTGGTCACAATGGCAGTGTGGCACTCTGGCAGCAAAAGTGTGCACTGTACGTTAAAATATGTACTCCTGCTCTCAGACTCTAACTGCTCCCCACTGTCTCCCCCACAAGTCAGATATACAGTCACACTATCACTTCAGCAAGTAGTAGTACTCCTCCTAATGCTCCCCAAAATTACTAAAGTAAATACTGTGTCTCTCTCTACTCTAGTCTCACTCTCTTCTCTATAAACGGAGAGGACGCCAGCCACGTCCTCTCCCTATCAATCTCAATGCACGTGTGAAAATGGCGGCGACGTGCGGCTCCTTATATAGAATCCGAGTCTCGCGATAGAATCCGAGCCTCGCGAGAATCCGACAGCGGGATGATGACGTTCGGGCGCGCTCGGGTTAACCGAGCAAGGCGGGAAGATCCGAGTCGCTCGGACCCGTGTAAAAAAACCTGAAGTTCGGGCGGGTTCGGATTCCGAGGAACCGAACCCGCTCATCTCTACTTTACTTTACACCTGCTGAATATTCATGTTTGGTCCTGGAATTTCTAGTTCAAAGCTCCGGAACTATGATTAAAAGAAACCGTACCTGTGATTCATTGGCTAGATAATTAGAGGTGAGGGTTACACTACTTGCCAATGGTCTTGCAAAGATCAAGGTAATGTACTAGACTTAAAGAAAAGAAAAAGCACAGTTTATTGTCCTGGGCCCTCATTCCGAGTCGTTCGCTCGGTATATTTCATCGCATCGCAGTAAAATTCCGCTTAGTACGCATGCGCAATATTCGCACTGCGACTGCGCCAAGTAATTTAACAATGAAGATAGTATTTTTACTCACGGCTTTTTCTTCGCTCCGGCGATCGTAATGTGATTGACAGGAAATGGGTGTTACTGGGCGGAAACACGGCGTTTCAGGGGCGTGTGGCTGAAAACGCTACCGTTTCCGGGAAAAACGCAGGAGTGGCCGGAGAAACGGTGGGAGTGCCTGGGCGAACGCTGGGTGTGTTTGTGACGTCAACCAGGAACGACAAGCACTGAAATGATCGCACAGGCAGAGTAAGTCTGGAGCTACTCTGAAACTGCTAAGTAGTTAGTAATCGCATTATTGCGAATACATCGGTCGCAATTTTAAGAAGCTAAGATTCACTCCCAGTAGGCGGCGGCTTAGCGTGTGTAACTCTGCTAAAATCGCCTTGCGAGCGATCAACTCGGAATGAGGGCCCTAGTTTTTAGCAAAACTTTGGCGCTTTAGACATGAGCAGATTGGGACAAAATTGCACAGCCAGGGGGAAGTGTATCAAACTTGAGAGAGAGAGAGAGAGAGAGAGAGAGAGAAAGTGGAGACAGATAAAGTACCAACCAATCAGCTCCTGTCATTTTTCAACATGCAGCCTGTATAATGACAGAACGGATTAGCTGGTACTTTATCTCTCTCTAAGGATTAATACCACTCTTGCCGACTTTCTAGCTGCTCTCTCCGGGAGACGGCGGCCAGGTCGGAACAAAAGGGGGCGCAGCATCAATGTGCGCTGCAATGTCCAGTTATCGGCACAGGGGGGAGAGTAGGGGACACAGTGGGGAGAGTAGGGGACACAGTGGGGAGAGTAGGGGCCCAGGGTGGAGAGTGGGGCCACAGAGGGGAGAGTAATGGACACAGGGGGGAGAGAAGGGGACAAAGGGGGGATCATGGCACCACATGGGGGAACACTATGTGAAGAGGTGCAGGCACTCACCTGCAACACTGGCTATGTACGGGGGGAAGCAGCAGCACCATCGCCGCAGATAAATCCACTGTGGCAGCTCCGGATCAGGGAGGATCACACAGGAGACCCGGTAGCCTGAGCAGCGGCAGCACCATGGAGAGCCAGGAATCATAGTACAAGCAGCGGGGGAAGGAGACAGCACGCCAGGCACGGAGGACAGGCAGAGTCGGGAACAGTGCTGCTTCCCCACCTCAGTAGCGACCGTTACCATGACCACTGGTTGGATGAGAGACAGCCATTCTCAGCCTACCAGCGGCCTTTTATGCCATGGGTACTTTAATACAAAAGCATTCACAGTAGCTGCAGGACGGGCGGTACAGCGTTCCGGCTGGCAAACTCTTAACGGTACGCCCCCCTGAACCTTGGGGCCCTGTACAGATGTCCCCTTTGACCCCCTGACCCCATCACCGGGCCTAGCTGGAGGGCAGTTTATTGCTCTAGATCATAGAGTTTACAGTTAAGCAAACCCATTTATTAGTCAAAAGTCAACTGCAACTTTTTACTTGGGCTGCCAACCGTAAAGCAGGACTAAATATGTGGAATAGGATCATATATATTATATATATATATATATTTCTCTGACGTCCTAGTGGATGCTGGGAACTCCGTAAGGACCATGGGGAATAGCGGCTCCGCAGGAGACTGGGCACAACTAAAGAAAGCTTTAGGTCACCTGGTGTACACTGGCTCCTCCCACTATGACCCTCCTCCAAGCCTCAGTTAGATTTTGTGCCCGGCCGAGGTTGGATGCACACTAGGGGCTCTCCTGAGCTTCTAGAAAGAAAGTATAGAATTAGGTTTTTTATTTTCAGTGAGACCTGCTGGCAACAGGCTCACTGCAGCGAGGGACTAAGGGGAGAAGAAGCGAACTCGCCTGCTTGCAGCCGGATTGGGCTTCTTAGGCTACTGGACACCATTAGCTCCAGAGGGATCGACCGCAGGCCCAGTCCTTGGTGTTCGGTCCCGGAGCCGCGCCGCCGTCCCCCTTACAGAGCCAGAAGCAAGAAGAGGTCCGGAAAATCGGCGGCAGAAGACATCAGTCTTCACCAAGGTAGCGCACAGCACTGCAGCTGTGCGCCATTGCTCCTCATACACACTTCACACTCCGGTCACTGAGGGTGCAGGGCGCTTGGGGGGGGGGGGGGGGGCGCCCTGAGCAGCAATAAAAACACCTTGGCTGGCAAAAATACCACAATATATAGCCCCAGAGGCTATATATGTGGTAAATACCCCTGCAAGAATCCAGAAAAAAGCGGGAGAAAAGTCCGCGAAAAAGGGGCGGAGCTATCTCCCTCAGACACACTGGCGCCATTTTCTCTTCACAGTGCAACTGGAAGAAAGCTCCCCAGGCTCTCCCCTGTAGTTTTCAGGCTCAAAGGGTTAAAAAGAGAGGGGGGGGGCACTAAATTTAGGCGCAATATTATATATACAAGCAGCTATTGGGGAAATTTCACTCAGTTATAGTGTTAATCCCCACATTATATAGTGCTCTGGTGTGTGCTGGCATACTCTCTCTCTGTCTCCCCAAAGGGCTTTGTGGGGTCCTGTCCTCAGTCAGAGCATTCCCTGTGTGTGTGCGCTGTGTCGGTACGGCTGTGTCGACATGTTTAATGAGGAGGCTTATATGGTGAAGGAGCAGATGCCGATAAATGTGAGGTCGCCCCCTGTGGGGCCGACACCAGAGTGGATGGTTAGGTGAAAGGTATTAACCGACAGTGTCAACTCCTTACATAAAAGGGTGGATGACGTAACAGCTGTGGGACAGCCGGCTTCTCAGTCCGCGCCTGCCCAGGCGTCTCAAAGGCCATCAGGGGCTCAAAAACGCCCGCTCACTCAGATGGCAGACACAGATGTCGACACGGAGTCTGACTCCAGTGTCGACAAGGTTGAGACATATACACAATCCACTAGGAACGTCCGTTGCATGATCTCGGCAATGAAAAATGTGTTACACATTTCTGACATTAACCCAAGTACCACATAAAAGGGGTTTTATGTTTGGGGAGAAAAAGCAGGCAGTGTTTTGTTCCCCCATCAGATGAATGAATGAAGTGTGTGAAAAGCGTGGGTTCCCCCCGATAAGAAACTGGTAATTTCTAAAAAGTTACTGATGGCGTACCCTTTCCCGCCAGAGGATAAGTTACGCTGGGAGATATCCCCTAGGGTGGATAAGGCGCTCACACGGTTGTCAAAAAAGGTGGCACTGCCGTTTTAGGAACGGCCACTTTGAAGGTACCTGTTGATAAAAAGCAGGAGGCTATCCTGAAGTCTGTATTTACACACTCAAGTACTAGACTGAGACCTGCAGATCGTGCTGCTGCAGCGTGGTCGGTGACCCTGTCAAACATAAGAACATATTAAAGACGTCGTCTTATATATGAGGGATGCACAGAGGGATATTTTGCCGGCTGGCATCCAAAATGAATGTAATGTCCATTCTGTCAGGAGGGTATTAGAGACCTGTCACTGGACAGGTGATGCTGACTTTAAAAGGCGCATAGAGATTATGCCTTATAAGGGTGAGGAATTATTTGGGGATGGTCTCTGGGACCTCGTATCCACAGCAACAGCTGGGAAGAAATATTTTTACCTCAGGTTTCCTCACAGACTAAGAAAGCACTGTATTATCAGGTACAGTCCTTTCGGCTTCAGAAAAGCAAGCGGGTCAAAGGCGCTTCCTTTCTGTACAGAGACATGGGAAGAGGGAAAAAGCTGCACCAGTCAGCCTGTTCCCAGAATCAAAATTCTTCTCTCGCTTCCTCTGAGTCCACAGCATGACGCGGGGGCTCCACAGGTGTAGCCAGGTACGGTGGGGGGCCGTCTCAAAAATTTCAGCGATCAGTGGGCTCGCTCACAGGTGGATCCCTGTTTCATTCAAGTAGTATTTCAGGGGTACAAGCTGGAATTCGAGATGTCTTCCCCCCGCCGTTTCCTCAAATATGCCTTGCCGACAACTCCCTCAGGCAGGGAGGCTGCGCTAGAGGCAATTAATAAGCTGTATTCCCAGCAGGTAATACTCAAGGTGCCCCTACTTCAACAAGGACGGGGTTACTATTCCACACGGTTTGGGGTACCGAAACCGCATGGTTCGGTGTGACCCATTTTATATTTCTCTGACGTCCTAGTGGATGCTGGGAACTCCGTAAGGACCATGGGGAATAGCGGCTCCGCAGGAGTCTGGGCACATCTAAAGAAAGCTTTAGGATCACCTGGTGTGCACTGGCTCCTCCCCCTATGACCCTCCTCCAAGCCTCAGTTAGATTTCTGTGCCCGACGAGAAGGGTGCACACTAGGGGCTCTCCTGAGCTCTTTGTGAAAGTTTTAGTTTAGGTTTATTATTTTCAGTGAGACCTGCTGGCAACAGGCTCACTGCATCGAGGGACTAAGGGGAGAAGAAGCGAACTCACCTGCGTGCAGAGTGGATTGGGCTTCTTGGCTACTGGACATTAGCTCCAGAGGGACGATCACAGGTTCAGCCTGGATGGGTCCCGGAGCCGCGCTGCCGGCCCCCTTACAGAGCCAGAAGAGCGAAGAGGTCCGGAAAATCGGCGGCAGAAGACGATCCTGTCTTCAGATAAGGTAGCGCACAGCACCGCAGCTGTGCGCCATTGCTCTCAGCACACTTCACACTCCGGTCACTGAGGGTGCAGGGCGCTGGGGGGGCAGCGCCCTGAGACGCAATAAATCGATAAAAACCTTATATGGCTAAAATAAATGCATCACATATAACTCCTGGGCTATATGGATGCATTTAACCCCTGCCAAAACATACAGAAAAACGGATGATAAGGACGCCGAGAAAGGGGCGGAGCCTATCTCCTCAGCACACTGGCGCCATTTTCCCTCACAGCTCAGTTGGAGGGAAGCTCCCTGGCTCTCCCCTGCAGTCACTACACTACAGAAAGGGGTTAAAAAAGAGAGGGGGGCACAAATTAGGCGCAGTATAAACAATACAGCAGCTATAAAGGGAAAAACACTTATATAAGGTTATCCCTGTATATATATAGCGCTCTGGTGTGTGCTGGCAAACTCTCCCTCTGTCTCCCCAAAGGGCTAGTGGGTCCTGTCCTCTATCAGAGCATTCCCTGTGTGTGTGCTGTGTGTCGGTACGTTTGTGTCGACATGTATGAGGAGAAAAATGATGTGGAGACGGAGTAGAGTGTCTGTAATAGTGTTGTCACCCCCTAGGGGGTCGACACCTGAGTGGATGTACTGTTAAAATTGCGTGACAGTGTCAGCTTTGTATAAAAGACAGTGGTTGACATGGGACAGCCGGCTACTCAGCTTGTGCATGTCCAGACGTCTCATACAGGGGCTCTAAAGCGCCCGTTACCTCAGATACAGACGCCGACACGGATACTGACTCCTGTGTCGACGGTGAAGAGACAACCGTGATTTCCAATAGGGCCACACATTGCATGATTGAGGCAATGGAAAATGTTTACACTTTTCTGATAATATGAATACCACCAAAAAAGGGGTATTATGTTTGGTGAGGAAAAACTTCCTGTAGTTTTCCTGAATCTGAAAAATAAAATGAGGTGTGTGATGATGCGTGGGTTTCCCCCCGATAACAATTGATAATTTCTAAAAAGTTATTGGCAGTATACCTTTTCCCGCCAGAGGTTAGGGTGCGTTGGGAAACACCCCCTACAGGGGATAAGGCGCTCACACGCTTGTAAGAACAAGGGCTCTACCCTCTCTTGAGATGGCCGCCCTTAAGGATCCTGCTGATAAAAAGCAGGAGGGTATCCTAAAATGTATTTACACACATACTGGTGTTATACTGCGACCAGCAATCGCCTCAGCCTGGATGTGCAGTGCTGGGTTGGCGTGGTCGGATTCCCTGACTGGAAATATTGATATCCTAGATAAGGACAGTATATTATTGCCTATAGAGCAATTAAAAGATGCATTTCTATATATGCATGATGCACAGCGGAATATTTGCCGACTGGCATCAAGTATAAGTGCGTTGTATTCTACCAGTAAAGTGGTCAGGGATTCCAAACGGCATTTGGAAGTATTGCCTAAAAAAAGGGGATGTACCCTAGGTCGCCTCTCAAAATAAGACGCCGTATTATCAGGCGCAGTCCTGGTTGGCAAGCGGACAAAAGGGTTCCTCTTTTCTGCTCGTGACAGAGGGAGAGGAAAATGGCTGCAGAGATCAGCCAGTTCCCAGGAACAGAAACCCTTTTCCGCCTCTGCCAAGCCCTCAGTATGACGCTAGGGCTTTACAAGTTCAGGCACGGTGGGGGCCCGTTCTCAATGAATTTCAGTGCGCAGTGGGCTCACTCGCAAGTAGACCCCTGGATCCTTCAGGTAATATTTCAGGGGTACAAATTGGAATTCGAGACGTATTCCCCTCGCCGTTTCCAAAAGTCTGTTTTACCGACGTCTCCCGCTGACAGGGAGGCAGTTTTGGAAGCCATTCACAAGCTGTATTCCCAGCAGGTGATAATTAAGGTACCCCTCCTGCAACAGGGAACGGGGTATTATTCCACACTATTGTGGTACCGAAGCCAGACGGCTCGGTGAGACCGATTTTAAAATCTAAAATCTTTGAACACTTACATACAGAGGTTCAAATTCAAAATTGAGTCACTCAGAGCAGTGATTGCAAACCTGGAAGAAGGGGACTACATGATGTCTCGGGACATCAAGGATGCTTACCTTCATGTCAAAATTTACCCTTCTCACCAAGGGTATCTCAGGTTATGGTACAGAACTGTCACTATCAGTTCAGACGCTGCCGTAAAGATGGTCCACGGCACCCCGGGTCTTTACTGAGGTAATGACCGAAATGATGATATTCCTTCGAAGGAAGGGAATTTTAGTTATCCTTTACTTGGACGATTCCCTGATAAGGGTAAGATCCAGGGAACAGTTGGAGATCGGTGTAGCACTATCTCAGGTAGTGTTGCGGCAGCACGATTGGATTCTCAATATTCCAAAATCGCAGCTGGTTCCGACGACTTGTCTTCTGTTCCTAGGGATGATCCTGGACACAGTCCAGAAAGAAGGTGTTTCTCCCGGAGGAGAAAGCCAGGGAGTTATCCGAGCTAGTCAGGAACCTCCTAAAACCGAACCAAGTCTCAGTGCATCAATGCACAAGGGTTCTGGGTAAAAATGGTCGCTTCCTACGAAGCAATCCCATTCGGCAGATTCCACGCAAGACTTTCCAGTGGAACCTACTGGACAAATGGTCCGGGTCGCATCTTCAGATGCATCAGCGGATAACCCTGTCACCAGGGACAAGGGTATCCCTCCTGTGGTGGTTGCAGAGTGCTCATCTTCTAGAGGGCCGCAGATTCGGCATTCGGGACTGGGTCCTGGTGACCACGGATGCCAGCCTGCGAGGCTGGGGAGCAGTCACACAGGGAAGGAATATCCAGGGCTTATGGTCAAGCCTGGAGACATCACTTCACATAAATATCCTGAAGCTAAGGGCCATTTACAATGCTCTAAGCTTAGGAAGACCTCTGCTTCAAGGTCAGCCGGTGTTGATCCAGTTGGACAACGTTACGGCAGTCACCCACGTAAACAGGGTGCCACAAGAAGCAGGAGGGCAATGGCAGAAGCTGTAAGGATTCTTCGCTGGGCGAAAAACCATGTGATAGCACTGTCAGCAGTTTTCATTCCGGGAGTGGACAACTGGGAAGCAGATTTCCTCAGCACGACCTCCACCCGGGAGAGTAGGGACTTCACCCAGAAGTCTTCCACGTGATTATAAACCGTTGGGAAAAACTCGACAGGTATTGCGCCAGGTCAAGGGACCCTCAGGCAATAGCTGTAGATGCTCTGGTAACACCGTGGGTGTACCAATCAGTGTATGGGTTCCCTCCTCTGCCTCTCATACCCAAGGTACTGAGATTGATAAGATGGAGAGGAGTAAGCACTATATTAGTGGCTCCGGATTGGCCAAGAAGGACTTGGTTACCGGAACTTCAAGAGATGCTCACGGAGGATCCGTGGCCTCTACCTCTAAGAAGGGACCTGCTCCAGCAAGGACCTTGTCTGTTCCAAGACTTACCGCGGCTGCGTTGACGGCATGGCGGTTGAACGCCGGATCCTGAAGGAAAAAGGCATTCCGGATGAAGTCATCCCTATCCTGATAAAAGCCAGGAAGGATGTAACCGCAAAACATTATCACCGCATTTGGCGAAAATATGTTGCGTGGTGCGAGGCCAGTAAGGCTCGACGGAGGAAATTCAACTGGGTCGATTCCTACATTTCCTGCAAACAGGAGTATCTATGGGCCTGAAATTGGGGTCCATTAAGGTTCAAATTTCGGCTCTGTCAATTTTCTTCCAAAAAAGAACTAGCTTCAGTCCCTGAAGTTCAGACATTTGTTAAAGGGGTACTGCATATACAGCCTCCTTTTGTGCCTTCAGTGGCACTTTGGGATCTCCAGGTGGTTTTTGGGTTCCAAAAGTCACATTGGTTTGACCCACTTAAATCTGTGGAGTTAAAATATCTCACAGAAAAAGTGGTCATGCTGTTGGCTCTGGCCTGGGCCAGGCGCGTGTCAGAATTGGTGGCTTTATCCTGTAAAAGCCCTTATCTGATTTTCCATTCGGACAGGGCGGAATTGAGGACTCGTCCTCAGTTTCTCCCTAAGGTGGTTTCAGCGTTCACCTGAACCAAACCTGTTGTGGTGCCTGCGGCTACTAGGGACTTGGAGGACTCCAAGTTGCTAGACATTGTCAGGACCCGGAAACTATATGTTTCCAGGACGGCTGGAGTCAGGAAATCTGACTCGCTGTTTATCCTGTATGCACCTAACTAGCTGGGTGCTCCTGCTTCTAAGCAGACGATTGCTCGTTGGATTTGTAGTACAATTCAGCTTGCACATTCTGTGGCAGGCCTGCCACAGCCAAAAATCTGTAAATGCCCACTCCACAAGGAAGGTGGGCTCATCTTGGGCAGCTGCCCGAGGGGTCTCGGCTTTACAACTTTGCCGAGCAATTACTTGGTCAGGAGCAAATACGTTTGTAAAATTCTACAAATTTGATACCCTGGCTGAGGAGGACCGGGAGTTCTCTCATTGGGTGCTGCAGAGTCATCCGCACTCTCCCGCCCGTTTGGGAGCTTTGGTATAATCCCCATGGTCCTTACGGAGTTCCCAGCATCCACTAGGACGTCAGAGAAAATAAGAATTTACTTACCGATAATTCTATTTCTCGTAGTCCGTAGTGGATGCTGGGCGCCCATCCCAAGTGCGGATTGTCTGCAATACTGGTACATAATTATTGTTACCAAAAAAATTCGGGTTATTGCTGTAGTGAGCCATCTTTTCTAGAGGCTCCTCTATTATCATGCTGTTAACTGGGTTCAGATCACAAGTTGTACAGTGTGATTGGTGTGGCTGGTATGAGTCTTACCCGGGATTCAAAATCCTTCCTTATTGTGTACGCTCGTCCGGGCACAGTATCCTAACTGAGGCTTGGAGGAGGGTCATAGGGGGAGGAGCCAGTGCACACCAGGTGATCCTAAAGCTTTCTTTAGATGTGCCCAGACTCCTGCGGAGCCGCTATTCCCCATGGTCCTTACGGAGTGCCCAGCATCCACTACGGACTACGAGAAATAGAATTATCGGTAAGTAAATTCTTATTTTAAAATCCTTGAACACATACATAAAAAAATTCAAGTTCAAGATGGAATCGCTCAGGGCGGTTATTGCAAGCCTGGACGAGGGGGATTACATGGGATCCCGGGACATCAAGGATGCTTACCTGCATGTCCCCATTTACCATCCTCGCCAGGAGTACCTCAGATTTGTGGTACAGGATTACCATTACCAAGTCCAGACACTGCCGTTTGGACTGTACATGGCACCGAGGGTGTTTACCAAGGTAATGGCCGAAATGATGATACTCCTTAAAAAAAAGGGAGTTTTAATTATCCCGTACTTGGACAATCTCCTTATAAGGGCAAGGTCCAAGGAGCAGTTGCTAGTCGGGGTAGCACTATTTTGGAAAGTGCTACAACAGCACGGTTGGATTCTAAACAGTCCAAAGTCACAGCTGGTTCCTACGACACGTCTACTGTTCCTGGGGATGGTTCTGGACACAGAACAGAAATAAATGTTTCTCCCGGAGGAGAAAGCCAAGGAGCTGTCATCTCTAGTCAGAGACCTCCTGAAGCCAAAACAGGTATCGGTGCATCATTGCACGCGAGTCCTGGGAAAAATGGTAGCTTCCTACGAAGCAATCCCATTCGGTAGGTTCCATGCAGGAACTTTTTCAGTGGGACCTGTTGGACAAGTGGTCCGGATCACATCTTCAGATGCATCGGCTGATAACCCTGTCTTCAAGGACCAGGGTATCTCTACTGTGGTGGCTGCAGAGTGCCCATCTTCAAGAGGGCCGCAGGTTCGGCATACAGGACTAGGTCCTAGTGACCATGGATGCCAGCCTTTGAGGCTGGGGGGCAGTCACACAGGGAAGAAACTTCCAGGGACTTTGGTCAAGTCAGGTGACTTCCCTACACATAAATATTCTGGAACTGAGGGCCATTTACAATGCCCTGAGTCAGGCAAGGCCTCTGCTTCAAAACCAGCCGGTACTGATCCAATCAGACAACATCACGGCAGTCGCCCATGTAAACCAACGGGGCGGCACAAGAAGCAGGATGGCGATGGCAGAAGCCACAAGGATTCTCCGATGGGCGGAAAATCATGTGTTAACACTGTCAGCAGTGTTCATTCCCGGAGTGGACGACTGGGAAGAAGATCTTCTCAGCAGACACGACCTCCACCCGGGAGAGTGGGGATTTCATCCAGAAGTCTTCCAAAGGATTGTACACCATTGGGAAAGGCCACAGGTGGACATGATGGCGTCCCGCCTCAACAAAAAGCTATAAAAGATATTGCGCCATGTCAAGGGACCCTCAGGCGATAGCTGTGGACGCTCTGGTAACACCGTGGGTGTACCAGTCGGTTTATGTGTTCCCCCCTCTGCCTCTCATACGAAAGGTACTGAGAATAATAGGAAGGCGAGGAGTAAGAACGATACTCGTGGTTCCGGATTGGCCAAGAAGAGCTTGGTACCCAGAACTTCAAGAAATTATATCAGAGGACCCATGGCCTCTGCCGCTCAGACAGGACCTGCGGCAGCAGGGGCCCTGTCTGTTCCAAGACTTACCGCGGCTACGTTTTGACGGCATGGCGGTTGAACGCCGGATCCTGAAGGAAAAGGGCATTCCGGAGGAAGTCATTCCTACGCTGATTCAAGCCAGGAAAGATGTAACTGCAAAACATTATCACCGCATATGGCGAAAATATGTTGCTTGGTGTGAGGCCAAAAAAGGCCCCAACAGAGGAATTTCAACTAGGTCGATTTCTGCATTTCCTACAAGCAGGAGTGTCTATGGGCCTAAAATTAGGCTCCATTAAGGTACAGATCTCGGCTCTGTCGATTTTCTTCCAGAAAGAACTAGCTTCAGTACCTGAAGTTCAGACATTGTAAAAGGAGTGCTGCATATTCAGCCCCCGGTTGTGCCTCCAGTGGCACTTTGGGTTCTCAACTGTGTTGAGTTTCTTAAAAATCACATTGGTGTGAGCCACTAAAAACCGTGGATCTAAAATATCTCACGCGGAAAGTGGTCATGTTATTGGCCTTGGCTTCGGCCAGGCGTGTATCAGAATTGGCGGCTTTGTCATATAAAAGTCCTTATCTGATTTTCCATATGGATAGGGCAGACTTGAGGACTCGTCCCCAGTTTCTCCCTAAGGTGGTATCAGCTTTTCACTTGAACCAACCTATTGTAGTGCCTGCAGCTACTAGGGACTTGGAGGATTCCAAGTTACTGGACGTAGTCAGGGCCTTGAAAAATTATGTTTCCAGGACGACTAGAGTCAGGAGAACTGACTCGCTGTTTATCCTGTATGCACCCAGCAAACTGGGTGCTCCTGCTTCTAAGCAGACTATTGCTCGCTGGATTTGTAGCACAATTCAGCTGGCGCATTCTGCGGCTGGACTACCGCAGCCAAAATCTGTAAAAGCCCATTCCACAAGGAAGGTGGGCTCATCTTGGGCAGCTGCCCGAGGGGTCTCGGCTTTCCAACTTTGCCGAGCTGCAACTTGGTCAGGGGCAAACACGTTTGCTAAATTCTACAAAATTGATACCCTGGCTGAGGAGGACCTGGAGTTCTCTCATTCGGTGCTGCAGAGTCATCCGCACTCTCCCGCCCGTTTGGGAGCTTTGGTATAATCCCCATGGTCCTTACGGAGTTCCCAGCATCCACTAGGACGTCAGAGAAAATAAGATTTTACTCACCGGTAAATCTATTTCTCGTAGTCCGTAGTGGATGCTGGGCGCCCATCCCAAGTGCGGATTGTCTGCAATACTTGTATATAGTTGTTGCCTAACTAAAGGGTTATTGTTGAGCCATCTGTTGAGAGGCTCAGTTATATTCATACTGTTAACTGGGTTTAATATCACGAGTTATATGGTGTGATTGGTGTGGCTGGTATGAGTCTTACCCAGGATTCAAAATCCTTCCTTATTATGTCAGCTCGTCCGGGCACAGTGTCCTAACTGAGGCTTGGAGGAGGGTCATAGTGGGAGGAGCCAGTGCACACCAGGTGACCTAAAGCTTTCTTTAGTTGTGCCCAGTCTCCTGCGGAGCCGCTATTCCCCATGGTCCTTACGGAGTTCCCAGCATCCACTACGGACTACGAGAAATAGATTTACCGGTGAGTAAAATCTTATTATATATATATATATATATATATTTATAATATATAATATATACACAGATCGTTGAAAAGGCAAACACCTGGATTAATGAGGGTTACCAAGCATATTGAAAGTAAGTCCCCCAACATTGTGTGGCTCGAGAATGAATTAAGCTAATATCATGACTGCAGGGTTCTGTGTAAAAATATGGATTGCTCTGGTTGCCTAGAATATTAAGCAGTGTGGCTTCGAGAGACCTCTGTGACTTCACACGTACCTCCCAACATCGGCCAAGGCTAATTTGGGATGGAGTTGTGACACTGGTGGGTCGGCAGTGTAACTGTCACACGCTCTTTCCAGGGGTGCCGCAAAGATAGGTGGGGGAAGCTTACTAATTGCTTGGGACAGGGCTTGTCAGAGGGGCCTAGCCTAGGTCATCTGCTGAGGGGTGCATGGTCCTCCAGTGCAGCTGCCTGTGCCCCCTGTATCGCTGCGAGGTGGAGTGGACAGTAGAGTGGGGGGAAGTCTGCAGTCAAGAGTAAGTCTCTCCCCACAGGCGCTGGCTGCTGTGAGAGGGGTCCTGCCTCCTGCAGATCATATTCACCCTCAGGGCCGGGGGCAAGATCTCTCTGCACCCTAGCCAAGGCTTAAGCCTACCGCCCCCTAACCTGCAAATCCCCCCCCACCACCTCTCGGAGAGAGAGATGCAGGTGGCCACTAGAAGGGCTGGGGTGAATTGCATCATTATATTAGTCGACAGTCATTAGGTTGACTATTGAAGGTCGACATGGGCATTAGATCAACGGGTCAAAAAGTCGACATGAGTTTTTCAATTTTTTTTAATTTTTGGACTTTTTAATACTTTACGATCCACGTGGACTACAATTGGGAACGGTAACCTGTGCCGAGTGCAGCGGTAGCAGAGCGAGGCACCTTGCCCGCAGCATGGCGAGTGAAGTGAGCCATGCGAGGGGACGCGGTGCACTAATTGGGGTACCCGGTCACTTTACGAAGAAAACAACACCAAAAAAAGTACAAAAACTCATGTCGACCTTTTCACCTGTCGACCTAGTGCATGTCGACCTAATGACCCATACCCCATTATACATGTAACACCCTATTATCTATGCTCACTGGGGTGAAGAGAAGATATTTCTAAATAGGCAAGGACCCTATGAATAGATATACCTGGTATGCTAGGTGTAAATATATGAATTGTTTATAATATATATATTGTAAAAAAGTGTAACTATTTTAACTATATAATATATATGGGGGATTATGGAGAACGATATATCCCTATGGTTATTGAACTATGGGATTATATGAGTAAATTGGCATGAGCGGGGATAGAGAGACTAGTCCAGAATCCCCTCATGCTGTAAAAAGTGTGATCACATGCGGGGGAGGACTTCAAGCAGCGCACGAGGATAATGTCGGTTAGAGACCGTTACCCCCCGGGAAGAGGAGAGCCAGAGCGGTGAGGCAGACAAAGAGAGACAGGGTGAAAGGCTATATGCGGCTAGCTGAAGGGAGCTGAGTGACTGGCGGAGAAGGAAGTGAGAGAGCCGAGCTGGGGGAGCAGCGGAGACCGCTAACCTGATCCATCTCCCGGAGAATGATGAACGGAGGCAGGTGGGCGATGAGCTGTTGTGACGGAAATAACCCCAGCTGTAACCAGAGCTGCTAATGATGCTGCAGGTACGGGGGACGCAATGCCCACTGCTGTTATAGTGCTGCCTATAGTGTGAAACGCCCCTATCTGATACTTGCCCAAAAAGAGACATAAAGTGCAGCACAGCAATAGGAGCAAGACAAATAGAATACCCTCTTGAGGGGGGGGCAGTAATCCTATATATAATTACAGCCCTCAAATACATAGTGCAGCACAGTCAGAGGAGCAAGAGGAAAGGGACTACCATTTTGGGGACCAGTAAGCCTGCCTACTAACAGCCGCACATAGGTCCATAATACAGCCAGAACAGCGAGGACCAGGAAGGTAAATTCAGGATCTTTATGTGATTTACATGGTTTTCACTTACTAATACTCCCTACACAGCGATGCGAACTGAGGAGGAACTTTGATAACGGGCTGTAAGTGCGTATGGATGAGAGGCTATAGGGACGCGCAGCACTGCCCAGCCAGGTGAACCCGGAGATGTTGCATAGCTGGTACGGTGTATCGCTTTTACACAAGTGCCGATAGACCGCAACTATACCCCTCTACCAGGATAAATATCCCCTCCAGGGACAGAGAAATTACAGAGATAAATATCCAATCAGTGACAGTAGAGGGAGTCACCGCACCTTTCACCTCCCCTCTACCTATCCAACTTATCGCTGTCAGGAAAATAGGGAAGGTAGAGTGGAACTATGGGGAAGCAACCGTAGTAAGTGATCAACCCCCTTGCCGTGGAATTGAGTGACACACCTAGGAGGAGAATATATATATATTTATATATATATACTTCTAGACTGGTATTATTCACAGGATCTCATCATTGGCCAAGCATGGCCCAACTATCATCACTGTACACTGGGCCCCAACTGTGCACCAACGTGTTACCTCAATTACTCCACCCAGAGAGACACAGAGACTGGAGTAATTGATTAGCGATAGTATTACACTAGGTAATACAATAAGTCTTAAGACTAATTACCTTATCAATTTTTCCACCTAACCGGTTATGTTGATTTTTTGTAATGCATGCAGGAGGAAGTGTATAGGAATTGGTATACATTAACATAGTAATATTTATAGCGTGTTAGTGTTGGTAACGGTATAACATTTAAATAAAATGTAAATTCTGCTGTTGTGAAAATGCACTGTATTGCGGAACAATAAATACTTACCAGGACTACCGAACTGCGAACGAACACGTCATTAAGGGATCTGGAAGAAACGAAAAAAAACAAGCGGTGGTAAATATAGGTAATAAGTATTATTTAGTAAAGTGTATTGATATATACCCTTTCTTGGCTTTCCCAAGCAAGCCTATAATATCCATAATGCTTGGGTGGAGGCACACATAGTCTACATTGTAGTACAACCCTATTACCATTAGTGCCACTAATTTGGGAGAGGCTACATTGGAGGCACTGCTGAGATGCTTAGGAGAGTGGCTTATTTTGGTTATAGGATTGTATAATAGGGATTATGGAGGAAGTAACAGTTGCTGCAGTATATCGATGGTGTATAGAGAAGGGAGTTGAACCCCTTTGCAGTTTCGGATTAAGGGGAAATCTGTCAGACCACAGTGATGAATTAATTCTTAAATTGGTGGGGAGTTTATATGGTATTGACCAGCCCTGCGTTGTTGACCGATGGAAAGGGCCATATGGTGATACCTATGCGGTATTGATTAGCAACCGAAACCCATTGGATTCGACATTAATCCCAAGTATGATGGTACTGAAAGGGGTCATAGGACAGAAAGTACAGGTTCTGTGGCCTGAAGGAAGAGACCACGACGATGAAGAGACTACCTCTGGGGGGGACACTGGTATCAGGGGCCCAATATCTGGGGGGGTTCTCTGCACTACCAGTAACGAGCAGGAACCTATTGCGACCAAAGATGAGGCTACCGGAATCGGAGATGAAAAGGCAGTAGACAAGATGGTTAGCCAATTAGAACGATGGCACTATGAAGGTGGATATCGGCGTTTGAGAATATTTTCCGGTATTACTCCAGTGCCGGCTGGAGAAGAGACATATGACAACTGGCGAGAAGCAGCTATTCAACACTCGGAGGAATGGCAATGTCCAGAGCACATAAAAAACCAGCGCATAGTGGAGAGTCTTCGGGGACCCGCTATGGGGGTTATACAGGCCACAAGGCGAAGTACAGCATCAGCTACCCTGAAAGACTATATCGAAGCGCTGGATTTTTCATTTGGCACTATCGAGGATGTGGGGGACCTAATGGCACGACTGACTCTTACGTATCAAGAACCCAGGGAGACTTTGACTCACTACATCTACCGGGTGGATAGATTGATCTATAAAATTGTGGATAAAGGTGGTATAGCTCCTGAGGGTGTCAATGAGAGCCGTAGGAAGCAAGTGTTAAAAGGGGCATTGACTAACCACCCTGTTGCCCAGCGCCTTCGATGTACCATGGCTTCAGGTCCCCCACCTACCTTAACTGACTTAGTAAAGGAAGTAAAGTTAGAGGAGGTACAAATGGAAACTCGAGATAAAACTATCAAGAAGGTAAAGGTGGTACTACCTACTCCGGCTCCTCCACTTCTTGAAGATCGTTTGTTCAAATTGCTCGAAGAGCAAAACAAGAAAATAGATCAGTTAATTGCCCTACAGGCCAATACTACATCTAGGTCCTACTGGCCCCCTGGTGGAGAGAGAGGGAGGAGTCGTGGAAGTCGAGCTCCCATTATTTGTTATAGTTGCGGACAACCTGGACATCGGTCCTTTGAATGTCCAAGTGGGAGGCTGGAAGGACGGGAAAGTCAGCAGGACTCTGGTCGGAGGAGAGGGGCTCAGTGGGAAAACCCCAACGGGAGTGCTGTGACCCCCTCACAGGCTCCCCAATAATAAATGTTCTAGCAATGGGGAGTGCACAATGGTCTTCAACCATCCCTGAGACGCTAATGGGGCATGCTCCCCTGGTGAAGGCCATAATAAATGGACATGCCGGTACAGTACTGATGGATAGTGGATCACAAGTGTCCATCGTGTTTGAGACTTGGTATAAGAACCATTTGCCTGATGTACCCATTCAACCTCTATGTGGTCTTACTATTTGGGGATTGAGTGAGCAGAAGTATCCGTACTTGGGCTATATCATTACTCAAATTACCTTTGACCCCGGACTGATTACTCCAAATGAAACTGTTCAACTGGTCGCATTGGTGTGTCCAGATTCGCCGGGGGACAACGGTCAACTCGCTGCCATTGTGGGAACTAACACCAATATGTTCCGCCATCTCATGCGATGGTGCGAGAAGCAAGAGAGAGAGAATAAAGTCATACTAAATACTTCCCCTGAAAGGAGTAACTATGAGTATCCTGTAATTGGAAGTCATGTTGTGAGGGGTGCTGACGAAGCAATTCATGATTCTGACGACATATCGATACAGAGCAAGCTTGAGAGCTGTTTTGAGGGAAGCGACATTGATGACAAAAGTAGGCAGCAGTTAATAGAACAGCTTAAGGTGATGGAGAATGTGTTTTCTAAGAGCGATTGGGATCTAGGGACCGCCTCGGGAGTGGAGCATCACATCAAATTGAATAATGACACTCCCTTCCGGGAGAGATCCCGAAGATTGGCCCCTGCCGATTTCGACGATGTAAGGGTGCATCTACGTAATCTTCTGGAAAATAATGTAATTGCCGATTCGGAGAGTCAATATGCTTCCCCTATTGTAGTCGCTCGTAAGAAAAATGGAGAGATCAGGTTGTGTATAGACTACAGGACCCTGAACAGTAGGACGGTGCCTGATCAGTACACGGTGCCGAAAGTGGATGAGGCATTAGATTGCCTCCAGGGAAGTCAGTGGTTCTCTGTCCTTGACCTGCGCTGCGGGTATTATCAGATCCCGATGAATGCGGAGGACAGAGCAAAAACAGCATTCATCTGTCCTATTGGGTTCTTTGAGTTCTTGAAAATGCCGCAAGGCATAAGGGGGGCCCCGGCTACGTTTCAGAGAACTATGGAGAAAACTGTCGGTGACATGTGCTACCGTGAAGTGTTGGTATACCTCGATGACATAATCGTATTTGGGAAGGACCTGGAGGAGCACAATAGACGGTTACTTAAAGTACTGGAACGACTGCAGGTTAGGGGATTGAAGCTGTCCATGGAAAAATGCAAACTGTGTAGATCCTCGGTCAAGTATTTGGGGCACATTGTGAGCCGGCATGGCATAGCTACGGACCCAGATAAGGTGGCTACTGTGAAGAACTGGCCTAGGCCAGACAACCTCAAAGAGTTAAGGTCCTTTTTAGGTTTTTGCGGATACTACCGGAAATTTGTACCACTGTACTCTAAAATCGCTAAACCGTTAACGGAATTGACCAAAGGGTATCCGCCTAGTACTAAGAGCTCCCATATTAGACCAGAAGTAGGAACTCCCTACTACAAACCTGAAGAATCTTTCGGGCCCCGGTGGACTGCTCAGTGTGAGGAATCGTTTATTGCTTTGAAAGATCAACTCACCCGGTCTCCAGTGTTAGCATATGCTCAGCCCGATCTCCCTTATGAAGTGCATATTGATGCCTCGTTCGAAGGTATCGGAGGAGTTCTATACCAGAAACAAGAACAGCGGTTACGGCCCATTGCATACGTCAGCCGAGGGCTTTCCGTCAGTGAGAAGAATTATCCGGTACATAAACTGGAATTCCTGGCGTTGAAATGGACAATAATTGAAAAGTTCCATGATTATCTCTACGGTGTCCATTTCACAGTCCAAACAGATAACAACCCACTGACGTATATACAGACTTCAGCTAAATTAGACGCAACCGGTCATAGGTGGTTGGCTGCATTAACCAACTATGACTTCACAATTAAATACCGACCGGGAGCTAACAATCAAGATGCGGATGCGTTATCGCGAATGCCTCATGATGAAGGGTGTGGTACCGCAGAGGAATGGGTTGAAGTGCCGGCGGCTGCAGTAAAAGGATTATGTCATCATATCAGTAGCAATAGGCACAGTGAGACGGCTGCCATACTTGCAACTGGGGCGTCAGAATTAGCCATCCCTTCCTCTTACTGCTGGTTGGGACGGGCGGCTATGGAAGGAGTAGGGGTGATAACGCCGGTGCAGCTGTCGCAAGAGCAATGGAATGACCCAGATATCATCCCGGTGCTACGACTCATGGAGGATCCAAAACACTGTATAATTCGCGCACAATTGTCTAGAGAGGCGATGGTATTGTTACAACAACGTAAGAAGCTGAGGGTGAAGAAAGGGATATTATATCGAGGAACCTATAAGAATGATGGAAATCTTAAATTACAGATAATACTGCCCACCAAATATAAGCAGTTGGTGTTGGAATCGCTGCATGACCAACACGGTCATCTGGGCTATGACAAAACACAGGGATTAGTGGCTGACCGATTCTTCTGGCCTTTCATGAATCGGGACATCGAACAATTCTGCCGAACCTGCGGAAGTTGCATTCTTAGGAAAACATTGCCTCCTCGGACTGCACCATTAGTAAATATTACCAGTAGTGGACCAATGGATTTAATCTGCATTGACTTTTTGACACTTGAAGGCTCAGGGGGCCAGGACAGCCATATATTAGTGGTCACTGACCACTTTACCCGATATGCCCAGGCATATCTAACAGTGAATCAAAGAGCTGTGACCGTTGCCAAGACTCTCTGGGAAAAATTTTTCATACACTATGGTTTACCCGCAAGGATACATTCCGATCAGGGAAGAGAGTTCGAGAGTCGTTTAATTCGGGAATTATGTCAGTGCTGTGGTATCCAGAAATCCCGTACTTCACCATATCACCCGCAAGGAGACCCACAGCCCGAGCGGTTCAATCGGACCTTATTGAACATGTTAGGAACGTTGGGAGCAGAAAAGAAACCGCAGTGGCGACGTTATGTATCTCCCTTGGTCCATGCATATAACTGCACTCGGAATGAGGCTACAGGATTTACCCCTTATTACCTTATGTTTGGACGAGAGGCGCGATTACCTATAGATGTCTGTATGGGAACCAGGATCAACACCTCATCCATTTCGTCTCACACTCAGTATGTTAAACAACTCAGGCAGCAGCTGAATGAGGCTTATCAGCTAGCTCAGAAGGCGGCCCGTAAGCTGGGAGAAAGGAATAAAGCCCAATTTGATAGTCACGTCAAGGAACACCGTTTAAAGCCAGGGGATCGAGTGTTAATTCGGGCTTTAGGAGTGCCTAGAAAACAGAAACTGCATAATCGATGGAGATCTGAACCGTATATGGTAGTGAAGCAGTTGCCGAATATTCCTGCCTACCAGCTCATACCGGTCAATGGGCAGGGACCAAGGGTAACTTACCATCGACAGCACTTGCTTCCTATCTCGCAAGATATTCGATGGGAGGGAATGGGGAATCCTCGGACACAAGGAGAGAAGACTAGTAAAAGTACTAAGCCGAATCCCGTGAATATCTATGATGAAGGAGAGGAGGAGGATGCAAGACTGGAGGATTATCCCATGGGATTTTACTATCAGGAGACGATGGATGACAGGATAGCACCTGAACCACCCATGGATGTACTATCTGAGGAGCGGGGACCCGTCCAGAGTTGGGAACAAGATGATGGGGGTATTGTGGATGATGGTAGTTGGGGAAACGACGAAGATTCATATGTAATGGAAGAAGCTGGGGGAGAGATAGGGAATGTCCCTACTCAGGTATCTATGTCCCCTAGACCGCAAAGAGTTCGTAAACCCCCTAGAATACTCACCTACGAGCAGTTGGGAACCCCAACTGAAGTTCCATTGGTATTGCATCCTCACGTGGTATTGTCATGGCCATATTTCGGGTATACTTTACCCCATGTCATTGTTAGTTAAAACCATAGAGCACTTTTATAGATGGTGATGTCCACTTCAAATCTAAGTGTACTCACCAGGGGGAGAATGTAACACCCTATTATCTATGCTCACTGGGGTGAAGAGAAGATATTTCTAAATAGGCAAGGACCCTATGAATAGATATACCTGGTATGCTAGGTGTAAATATATGAATTGTTTATAATATATATATTGTAAAAAAGTGTAACTATTTTAACTATATAATATATATGGGGGATTATGGAGAACGATATATCCCTATGGTTATTGAACTATGGGATTATATGAGTAAATTGGCATGAGCGGGGATAGAGAGACTAGTCCAGAATCCCCTCATGCTGTAAAAAGTGTGATCACATGCGGGGGAGGACTTCAAGCAGCGCACGAGGATAATGTCGGTTAGAGACCGTTACCCCCCGGGAAGAGGAGAGCCAGAGCGGTGAGGCAGACAAAGAGAGACAGGGTGAAAGGCTATATGCGGCTAGCTGAAGGGAGCTGAGTGACTGGCGGAGAAGGAAGTGAGAGAGCCGAGCTGGGGGAGCAGCGGAGACCGCTAACCTGATCCATCTCCCGGAGAATGATGAACGGAGGCAGGTGGGCGATGAGCTGTTGTGACGGAAATAACCCCAGCTGTAACCAGAGCTGCTAATGATGCTGCAGGTACGGGGGACGCAATGCCCACTGCTGTTATAGTGCTGCCTATAGTGTGAAACGCCCCTATCTGATACTTGCCCAAAAAGAGACATAAAGTGCAGCACAGCAATAGGAGCAAGACAAATAGAATACCCTCTTGAGGGGGGGGGCAGTAATCCTATATATAATTACAGCCCTCAAATACATAGTGCAGCACAGTCAGAGGAGCAAGAGGAAAGGGACTACCATTTTGGGGACCAGTAAGCCTGCCTACTAACAGCCGCACATAGGTCCATAATACAGCCAGAACAGCGAGGACCAGGAAGGTAAATTCAGGATCTTTATGTGATTTACATGGTTTTCACTTACTAATACTCCCTACACAGCGATGCGAACTGAGGAGGAACTTTGATAACGGGCTGTAAGTGCGTATGGATGAGAGGCTATAGGGACGCGCAGCACTGCCCAGCCAGGTGAACCCGGAGATGTTGCATAGCTGGTACGGGGTATCGCTTTTACACAAGTGCCGATAGACCGCAACTATACCCCTCTACCAGGATAAATATCCCCTCCAGGGACAGAGAAATTACAGAGATAAATATCCAATCAGTGACAGTAGAGGGAGTCACCGCACCTTTCACCTCCCCTCTACCTATCCAACTTATCGCTGTCAGGAAAATAGGGAAGGTAGAGTGGAACTATGGGGAAGCAACCGTAGTAAGTGATCAACCCCCTTGCCGTGGAATTGAGTGACACACCTAGGAGGAGAATATATATATATTTATATATATATACTTCTAGACTGGTATTATTCACAGGATCTCATCATTGGCCAAGCGTGGCCCAACTATCATCACTGTACACTGGGCCCCAACTGTGCACCAACGTGTTACCTCAATTACTCCACCCAGAGAGACACAGAGACTGGAGTAATTGATTAGCGATAGTATTACACTAGGTAATACAATAAGTCTTAAGACTAATTACCTTATCAATTTTTCCACCTAACCGGTTATGTTGATTTTTTGTAATGCATGCAGGAGGAAGTGTATAGGAATTGGTATACATTAACATAGTAATATTTATAGCGTGTTAGTGTTGGTAACGGTATAACATTTAAATAAAATGTAAATTCTGCTGTTGTGAAAATGCACTGTATTGCGGAACAATAAATACTTACCAGGACTACCGAACTGCGAACGAACACGTCATTAAGGGATCTGGAAGAAACGAAAAAAAACAAGCGGTGGTAAATATAGGTAATAAGTATTATTTAGTAAAGTGTATTGATATATACCCTTTCTTGGCTTTCCCAAGCAAGCCTATAATATCCATAATGCTTGGGTGGAGGCACACATAGTCTACATTGTAGTACAACCCTATTACCATTAGTGCCACTAATTTGGGAGGGGCTACATACATCTACAGAAAAAAGTGTCAACACTCAAAGACTTTTAAAGTGAAAAAGTATACAGGGTATTGTAATCAAATTCACAAACTTTGTTCACAATGGGGTCATTCCGAGTTGATCGCTAGCTGCATTTGTTCGCTGTGCAGCGATGAGGCAAAAAAATGGCACATTTGCGCATACGTATGTGGCGCAATGCGCACGCGCGTCGTACTATTACAAAGAACGATGTAGTTTTACACAAGGTATAGCAAAGCTTTTCAGTCGCACTGCTGGCCCCAGAGTGATTGACATGAAGTGGGCGTTTCTGGGTGTCAACTGACCGTTTTCAGGGAGTGTTCGGAAAAACGCAGGCGTGCCAGCAAAAACGCAGGTGTGGCTGGGCGAACGCAAGCCATGTTTGTGACGTCAAAACAGGAACTGAACAGTCTGAAGTGATCGCAAGCGCTGAGTAGGTCTGAAGCTACTCTGAAACTAGTGATGAGCGGGTTCGGTTTTACTCGGTTTTACTCGGTTCTCAAAACGGCATCTTATTGGCTCACGGATGTCACGTGTTTTGGATAGCCAATAAGATGCCGTTTTGAGAACCGAGTAAAACCGAGTAAAACCGAGTAAAACCGAACCTCGCTCATCACTATCTGAAACTGCACAAAATTATTTTGTAGCCGCTGTGCGATCCTTTCGTTCGCACTCCTGCTAAGCTAAAATACACTCCCAGTGGACGGCGGCATAGCGTTTGCATGGCTGCTAAAAACTGCTAGCGAGCGAACAACTCGGAATGACCACCAATATACTTTCACTTTCAAATCCTTACCATTCTTTCTTCCTCTTTATACACTGTTAATGCTGATTAACATACAGGACAGAAAAGCTATACCTTTTACACTAAAACCCTAGCCGCTGCGGCTGCTGGATGTAATCCTTAACCTACGTACTTTTTACCCAGTTAGCGTACACACACACCGACACGCTGTAAGCACAATACAGCTACACGTGTGGCTGAAATACACTTTAAACCTTAGCAGGGAAGGGACACGACATCAATTGTATTTAAATATGTTGGGATCCGACCCACCAACAGTTATTTACCAGCAGGGGGTTACAATAGTAATACAATTCACAATAAGAGATACAGGCTACAATCAATGATACATACGTATTTTCGCAAGCGCCACCCGGTCCCGGTCCTCGGTCAATCAAGATAGATGACTTTCAGAGAATGTGTGGCCCGCCAGGCAGCTTGGCGTTTTATACATTTGTCCAGTTCATGATACAAAAGAAACTGTAATCTCTTCACCCATAGGTCACAGGGCTGGTCATTTACAGTACAGGAGGGGTCATAGGTCGGTTTGAATAGGTGGGCAATGCCTGGCTCAGGTGCACTTGCAGATGGTCTCCACTGGGTTCCGCCGAATATCAAAGTACAGTAAATACAGTGTAATATTAATATTCTGTTCCTGCGCATACCTATGCGCAGGAGCGTGCTATCTTCTGCAAACTGCTACCGGAATATTTCTCTTAATATACTGTACAGCTGGATACCAAACACCACCTCCTAACATAATTCTGTCCCCTCATATCCTGTAAAGGTGAATTCCTTTGTTACTGTACCTTTTAAGCAAGTGTAACTCGCTGGTGTGGTGCATGTAGGCTATGTGTAAATCGTGCACTATGTGAATTAAATATGAATGTGTCTTTGTGGCTTTTCCATGCAAATACAGGTTGAGTATCCCTTATCCAAAATGCTTGGGACCAGAGGTATTTTGGATATCGGATTTTTCCGTATTTTGGAATAATTGCATACCATAAAGAGATATCATGGTGATGGGACCTAAATCTAAGCACAGAATGCATTTATGTTTCATATACACCTTATACACACAGCCTGAAGATCATTTTAGCCAATATTTTTTGTAACTTTGTGCATTAAACAAAGTGTGTCTACACAATTTATTTATGTTTCATATACACCTTTTACACACAGCCTGAAGGTCATTTAATACAATATTTTTAATAACTTTGTGTATTAAACAAAGTTTGTGTACATTGAGCCATCAAAAACAAAGGTTTCACTATCTCACTCTCAGTCAAAAAAGTCCGTATTTCGGAATAATCCGTATTTCGGAATATTTGGATATGGGATACTTAACCTGTACATATGCTACCGTAATTACTCATACCACGCGCTAATACGCACCACGGCGTGAACGGTCATACGCAACCTGCAAGTATGTGCATGCACGGCAGAACAAGTACGCGCACGGAAGCCATCTGTGTGGTGTTTGTACTTGGTGCGTATGGCTGCAATATTTTCGACTTCGGCAACACGCTAGCTGGCATGTTAGGAATTGTATAGGACACTGAGGCCAATGTAACATTTTAGGGTCTGGTGGGGATATTTAATTGGGTATCCGGACTCCAGGTCGACAGCACAAAGGTCGACACAGCTTAGGTCGACGCCAATTGGTCGACACATCTTGGGTCGACATGGACAAAATGTCGACGTGGACAAAAGGTCGACAGGAACAAGGTCGACATGGAAAAAGGTTGACATGAGTTTTTCACGATTTTTTTCTTTTTTTTAACCTTTTTATACTTAACGATCCACGTGGACTACGATTGGAACGGTAAAGTGTGCCGAGCGAAGCAGTAGCGGAGCGAAGGCACCATGCCCGAAGCATGGCGAGCGAAGCGAGCCATGCGAGGGGACGCGGTGCACTAATTGGGGTTCCCGGTCACTCTACGAAGAGAACGCCACAAAAAAACCTCACGTCGACCTTTTTCCATGTCGACCTTGTTCCAGTCGACCTTTTGTCCATGTCGACATTTGTCCATGTCGACCTAAGGTGTGTCGACCTAAGGTGTGTCGACATTTGTGCTGTCGACCCTCAGTCCCAGACCCATTTAATTGTATGTGTATACATACATACATACATACATACACACATATAGAAATACATATATATACACATATATTTGTATGCTTCTCATTGTGTTCCATACCCCCATCTGCAAGTTCATTGCTGACCCTTCCCCCCCAGTGGTGCAAGTAGAAATATTTTCTTAGTGGTACGGAGTGTCGACAAATGGGTGTGGCCATGTAATGTTAGGGGGTGTGGCCACATGCTGCTAGTGGGAGTGGCTATGTGACACTAGCGGTGTGGCCACACGACACAGCACCTTTTTTTGGGGATCCTGGAGGCAAGGCTAAAAATACATAGTAATGCCTCCAGTATAATAGAAATATATAGTAATGCCTCCAGTATAATAACAATACATAGTAATGCCTCCATTATAACATGAAAATACAGCCACTGTCGCACTCTCAGTAACCCTGACAAAGTGGGAGGAGCCGTCATGCTGCCAAGCCCCATGGTCTTGTTGCTTTGTGGCACATTATAATTGTGGTAATGAGTACCCACTGCCAAATCCTTAAGGGTACTCCCTACCCGAGCGTACCGGCATACTTGCACCGTTGCCCCCCCTCCTCCATATGTACTGTATTGTGCCCCAGTGCCTGTGTTTTCTCTATTATGCTGTTTACAAGTGCAAACCACCCATTGTGCTGTGAGATCTGTACTGTCTGTAGTCCTGCAGGAACTCCCACAGGTTACTTACCTAAAAGTTGTTTCCTTGCTTTCCCTTGTAAGTGGCATTGTTCCTCTTACAGGCGGCAGCAGCTGCTGGGTGCGGACATGTAGTCAGGTGCTGCTTGCTGCTGGAGAGCCAGGATCCAGAGGCCTGGAGGAGATGCATCAGGACTACGAGGAGCAGCCATGGGGACACCCCTTGAGAGCCATAGTTACATTCGCCTCCTCTGTGCCCTCACATGACCTGATGTTACACGTGTCAGCACGGAGGAAGCGCTGAGGCACTACAGTTTGATTGCAGCAGCCGCAACCGATTAGACCCGCAGTAGCAGCCAGTGCAGTGTAAAAGTAGGAGGCCGCATACAGAGACATCCTTCAGTGTTTTGCAAGATGAATTCAGTGGCGCCCTCCAAGGGCCGGTGCCCCTAGGCGGCCGCCTAAAGTTGCCTAATGGTAGAGCCGGCCCTGTTCACCCCCAACATTCACCCCCACCACCCCAGCCACACCCAGACAGGGGGAGGGAGGACCGCGGCACATGCCCCCCTGGGCTTCCTATTTTCCTGCTCTGGGGAACATAAAGCAACACCTGGAGCAATGAAGGGGGTCAGTGTGCCCCCATCAGGACTGGTGCCCAGAGATGACTGCCTTCCATTGTCTCCTGTATTTATGCCCCTGACCACATCCTAGGCTTTTTGTTCACATAAAAACCACAATTTTTATGGTGTATTTAAGGTAATACCTCCCACGATCTCGGGACAGTATCCTGAATTTGGGACGGTTGAGAAGTATGCTTTGGTGAACGATTGATTGTCATAAGAAATTGTGGGGCCTAGGACTGACAAAATAGACAGGCCACCCCCCAACAAAAAGATTCTGCGGACCTCACAGAGAGCTGATGCGCAAGGAAGGCTTGTTTTAAGAAATCCTCCCTATGTATCAGCCCGCTGTTGTTGCACAACCTGGTACCACTCTCCATGTATCGCGGTAGGAGCCATTGGTGTGCCCCTCTCCCTATAAGGGAGAGTCCCTGCAGTCCCCCCCTAGTGGCAGCCCTGCTTGGGAATGTTTCACAAGCAGTAGTGCCTAAGGTGATCTCAGCATTGGCTTCCGATAGTTGTAAATCATAAGCAATGGTCAGTACGTTTTATTTTTGCATCGATATGAAGACTGCACAAGTACATGCCCGCAACTCTCAATCTGGGGCACAGGCAGCTAGTGTCATCAAAAACAGGCCAGCAAGAGAACAGGACTACTGAGCAGCGAAGGTCGGTACGCTAAGGTGAATCATCCTTCATTAGGGTATCAGCCAATGGACGAGGGGCTTGTGTGGTGCCAAACTATAAAATTATCTATTGCCCTCAGTGCTAGCTTCCAACAATCCAGGGTACTGGTGGTCCCCAGAATGTTTTTGGGAACATTTTGTTAGCATGGTTTGGGTCCTTCAGGAATGGGCAATGCTAATTACTGCTTAATGTTACAGAGCTTTCGGCTCCACACTGCGTTTCAGCAAAAACAAAAGTTTGAACAGCACAAGTCATGTAAATCACTACAAGTTGGAACCTATCACCTCATGCGTGTGAGGATGCTGCTTACATGGAGTTTTAAAATACACATCTTCAATTTTCATGCAAATTTTTACTTACAACGGTGGCTACTAGATAACAACTATATCATGCCCTAATGTATATGAATTAGCTGGAGTTATTGTAATTACCTAAATACTGTATGTCCAACATGTTCTCTTTCATTCCTCTCTTGCCATGCTAGGTGATTGTTTAACTACACAGGCGGAGAGTGACTGACAGCTAGACACACTTGCTTTGCTGAAAAACTCTGTATGTATTGGCCAATTGCTGCAAGGGGGAGGAGCCAGTCTCAGCTTGTTGCCCTGTTTCTTATTCTATCAGGACACTATTCTACAGATGTGGGAGGAGCCTAAGCTGTATGTAATGGAGAGGGAGGTAATACTTTTTACCAGCTGCAGTGGAAAGTCAGGATAGCACTGAACAGTGACTGTAATAGTTCCTATCGGTAAATTTCTATGTTAGGATTTAATAGCCCTTTCTATGATAACTGCATTACCAAGGACCGCATAGCTCACAACATTTTTTCAAAATCGGCACACGGTCTCACAAATCCGAAATCAGTAGTGATGCCTGTTCTCATTAAGAGGCATGGTCGCATCATGAGGGATGTAGTCATGAAGCGGCAGCCCCCCCCTCCCCCCTAGTATCTAGCCCCCCCATTGTATGATCAAAACTTTAAACAATATACAAATAAATCTGCTTTCCCCTATTCCCAAGCTCGACAGCACCAGCAAAATTATTTCCCTTTCATGTCAGGGATGCAGGGGTTAACAGTGTCTGATGTGGCGATGCCTACTTAAAGTCTAAAAAAAAATAAAGGATGAGAATTGCGCTGCGTGGTATCATAAAACTTAAGGCATTTAAAGACTTTCAAATTGTTATCTGAAGGCTACAAGGGATTTATTGAAAAATAAAAATCCACGTTAGCAGGAAGCAAGCTGCCCGGATACCTTATATATTATTTCATAAAAGCAGATGGCATGTTTTCAATTCCTTTATAGAACTGCGCAGCCTGCCTCCACATACCGAGTGTAGCTTCAGCCAACGAGGGCGCAAATAGTGTCATTATATTTAGTTAACGGTAAATGACGTATCATATCTGTTCTCCGTTAAGGAAAGAGCCGCAGAGCTGGAGGTTATACACTCGCCAGTAGAACGGTTCTGTAAAGCTGCAAATTGAGATTTTATAGAAGCGTTGCTGTAACATAAATATATATCTGTCGTGTTCTTTAGCATACTTCGTTAAGATTTAGTAAAACTCTGTCACAGCAGAGTTCAATGTAATAGCTTCTGGCGCCCAGTAAGTCACTGTTTGTGTGATATTGCCGCTGATGAATAGAGTATGAATTATGTAGAGAATATAACTATTGATTGAGATTCGGCGCGTTTTACAACAAAAGGCTAAGTGTTGTCTAATGATTTGCTGTTATGTTATGGTATCCGATAAAATGTTTTCATTATTTTCTCGTTATGATAAAATATAGGACAGGATAAAACTTTTGACTGTGATATTAGAAGAGTGATGTTTTTCTTCTACTGAAACACATGACTGCAGCTCTATCAGGAAAATGAAAACTCTGGATTCTGGACCGCCCTGGGTTGGCAAACCGGCAACTCGGGCACTGCCCAGATGGGCTGGCATCACATGATATTAGTAGACTGGTTGAGGCTCCAGGATTTTTATGTCAATGGAATCAGCTTCAGTCATCATCTCAGGCTAGAAAATACCCACAGGTCCCAGTTACTGAATTGTGGGCCTAATGCAGACCTGATCGCAAAAGCAAAATCTTTCTCTAATGGGCACAACCATGGGGTAATTCAGACCTGATTGCTGCTGTGAGTTTTCGCACAGAGGGCGATCAGGTCCAAACTGCGCATGCGTATGCACCGCAACGCGCAGGCGCGTCGCACGGGTACAAAGCGGATTGCCGCGCAGCGATGGGTTTGTGCGACGGATCCGTTTGCACGGGCGATCGCAAGGAGATTGACAGGAAGAAGGCGTTTATGGGTGTCAACTGACCGTTTTCAGGGAGTGTCTGGAAAAACACAGGCGTGTCCATGTGTTTGCAGGGAGGGTTCCTGACGTCAATTCCGGTCCCGGACAGGCTGATGTGATCGCAGCGGCTGAGTAAGTCCTGGACTGCGCAGAGACTGCACAAGATCTGTTTGTACAGCTCTGCTACACATGCTATCGCACACTTGCACAGCTAAAATACACCCCCCCTGTACGCGGCGACTATCCGATCGCAGGGCTGCAAAAAATGCTGCATAGCGATCAGGTCTGAATTAGGCCCCATGTGCAGTGCAGGTGGGAAAGATGCAGAGAGAGTTAGATTTGGGTGGGTTTGTATTGTTTCTGTGCAGGGTAAATACCGGCTGCTTTATTTTTACACTGCAATTTAGAATTCAGTTTGAACACACCACACCCAAATCGAACTCTCTCTGCACATGTTACATCTGCCCCCCCTGCAGTGCAGAGTGGTTTTGCCCTTTAGAGAAAGATTTTGCTGCTGCGATCAGGTCTGAATTAGGCCCACAGACTGCATTACCTTATTGAGTCCACCATGGTGGCACCAAGCAACAGACAGATGCAGCACTTAATTTGTACATAAGAAAGAAGAGGATCTGGGGATGTACAATGAATTATGAATATTGATATCAGATAAGAATATATCAGCAATATCAATATTATATATTTATATTAAGGGTCCAATGTTTTCTATCTATCTATCTATCTATCTAGCTATATATATATATATATATATATATATATAAGTGTGTGTGTGTGTGTGTGTGTGTGTATATATATATATATATATATATATACTGTATATATATTTATTTTTTGACTGATTTCCAATGGATACATACAATGCTATATATCGCATAGATCGATAGTCGCCCTCTGAGTACGCCTTACCCCAGTGGTTCCCAAACTCGCTCCTCAAGGACTCCTAACAGCCCAGGTTTTAAATATGCCCATGGCTCAGCACAGATATTTCAATCAAAGTAACTGAGGTACTGATTAAGTCATCATCCTTATCCTGTAGTTAATTTCCCATCATTCCTTTCCATCAGGGAATTACATACGTACCTCCCACTGCCTCTGCCCCCCCCTCCCCCATGTATATCATCCCCCATCCCCTCTCGATGCCTCGCAAGTCATTACTTCTTCCCCCGATGTGATAAATGCCCCCTCTCCCTCGTGATGCTTTCTCCCTCCTCCATCACACTTTGCATTTAGCACAACAATAACATGAGTAAATTCAGCTCAAGTAATCCCCAGGGGATACGTTCAATTGACCGGCTGTCGGAATCCCAACGGTCAGGGTACCAACGCCATAATCTCACCAGCCGACGTTGCCGCCAGCCGGAATCCTAGCAAAACAGGACTATTCGTCCACGACACCCATAGAGTGGAAATAGATCCTGTGGCGAGCACAGCAAGACACCGAGCACACAGCGCCGGTGAGCACTGCGAGCCCGCAAGGAGACGCCATTGCGCTCTCGCCCCGCTGCTGGCATTCTGCCAGGTGGGATGCCGCTGTTGGGATATGGACCGCTGGCATCCCGCCCGCCGGTAAATCATACTGACTCCATCCCCAGTACTGCTAGCACAAAGCATGGGCACACCAACTGGGTACACTCCCAAATAAAGATGCCCTAGATCAGTGGCCTCTCAAGCCACACAATAAATGACAGTGCCTTCCGTGGCATCTTTGGGCTGAATGACAGTTTGACTTCCACTGTAGCTGGTACAGGAATATATATATAATTAACTCTTTTGCTGTGGAGGTCAAGTGGGACTTGTCCTCAGCAAATGGCATAAAACAGCATAGGATTAGTCCCACCCGTCCTCACAGCAATCAAGGGACTAACAGAAAACAACACATTTCTCCCCCATGGTCTTGATGATTGGTGGGGACACCTGGGAGCCAGCAATGCACATTGGGAAGTCCCATCGTTGAGACCATGCATAGACCACTGCACTTTAATTAAATGGATTCTAAAAAATGCGAAGAAGGGAATCTAAATCCTTCTCTTTCTCCCCAAAGGTATACTGTAGAAAGATGGGGGTACATTGGTGTGATTGAGGTTAGTACCCTCTATTAAACTATGTCACTATGGAAAAAAATGATCCAAAGACGGGGGAAGATCTGCCCCAAGCTGCATTCCAAGGACAACCCATTTTGGAAAACAGGTGGTCTCTCTTTTAAATGATGGATGCATTAAACTGTTCTGTGTAATGGGAAGGTTGGGGGCATATATGGTGACTTGCATAGCATATGGATAGAGATGGGACCTCTGTTTCAGATGGAACTTTTGCAGCCAGCTACACAACAGTGGGTGGAGTGACAATTCACATTACAGTTACCAATTAGCCTTTTGCGGACATCGCAAAACAATGACTGCGCAAAATTGCTTATCGCGGGTTTGCACGCTGCTGTGATTCGACCTATCCTATTGCAAATTCGCAAAAATTGTATTTATACGATATTTCTTGCCAGCAAAACCAGTGAAAAGCGTAGGTGAAAATGGGGAAATCAGCCGGTACCCCAATAAAAGCTAAACTAATTTTGGAAAACAGTATAGAAGTCTATTAGTGATCCTAATAAAAAGATTTGGGGTACTTAAATTGGGTGAAATGGCTGTTATATGTATTTAACTAAACAAGTTACAAAATATAGAAAGCAAGTTTTTTTCTGCAAAATAAGTGCTCAAATGAAATTAGGGGTCCATGAAAATGGGTATAAGTATATTTCTCTATCGTCCTAAGTGGATGCTGGGGTTCCTGAAAGGACCATGGGGAATAGCGGCTCCGCAGGAGACAGGGCACAAAAAGTAAAGCTTTACTAGGTCAGGTGGTGTGCACTGGCTCCTCCCCCTATGACCCTCCTCCAGACTCCAGTTAGATTTTGTGCCCGAACGAGAAGGGTGCAATCTAGGTGGCTCTCCTAAAGAGCTGCTTAGAGAAAGTTTAGTTTAGGTTTTTTTCTTTACAGTGAGTCCTGCTGGCAACAGGATCACTGCAACGTGGGACTTAGGGGGAAAGTAGTAAACTCACCTGCATGCAGAGTGGATTTGCTGCTTGGCTACTGGACACCATTAGCTCCAGAGGGATCGAACACAGGCCCAGCCGTGGAGTCCGGTCCCGGAGCCGCGCCGCCGACCCCCTTGCAGATGCTGAAGCGTGAAGAGGTCCGGAAACCGGCGGCTGAAGACTCCTCAGTCTTCATAAGGTAGCGCACAGCACTGCAGCTGTGCGCCATTTTCCTCTCAGCACACTTCACTGGGCAGTCACTGAGGGTGCAGAGCGCTGGGGGGGGGCGCTCTGAGAGGCAAATATAAACCTTATACAAGGCTAAAAATACCTCACATATAGCCCATAGGGGCTATATGGAGATATTTAACCCCTGCCTGACTGGAAAAATAGCGGGAGAAGAACCCGCCGAAAAAGGGGCGGGGCCTATCTCCTCAGCACACGGCGCCATTTTCTGTCACAGCTCCGCTGGTCAGGACGGCTCCCAGGTCTCTCCCCTGCACTGCACTACAGAAACAGGGTAAAACAGAGAGGGGGGGCACATTAATGGCTATATATATATATATATTATATATTAAAGCAGCTATAAGGGAGCACTTAATATAAGGATATCCCTTGTATATATAGCGCTTTGTGGTGTGTGCTGGCAGACTCTCCCTCTGTCTCCCCAAAAGGGCTAGTGGGTCCTGTCTTCATTAGAGCATTCCCTGTGAGTTTGCGGTGTGTGTCGGTACGGGGTGTCGACATGTATGAGGACGATATTGGTGTGGAGGCGGAGCAATTGCCAAATATGCAGATGTCACCCCCCAGGGGGTCGACACCAGAATGGATGCCTTTATTTGTGGAATTACGTGATGGTTTATCTTCCCTTAAACAGTCAGTTGAGGACATGAGGCGGCCGGACAATCAATTAATGCCTGTCCAGGCGCCTCAAACACCGTCAGGGGCTGTAAAACGCCCTTTGCCTCAGTCGGTCGACACAGACCCAGACACAGGCACTGATTCCAGTGACGACGGTAGAAATTCAAACGTATTTTCCAGTAGGGCCACACGTTATATGATTTTGGCAATGAAGGAGACGTTACATTTAGCTGATACTACAGATACCGTAAAACAGGGTATTATGTATGGTGTGAAAAAACTACAAACAGTTTTTCCTGAATCAGAAGAATTAAATGACGTGTGTGATGAAGCGTGGGTTGCTCCTGATAAAAAGTTGATAATTTCAAAAAAGTTATTGGCATTATACCCTTTCCCGCCAGAGGTTAGGGCGCGCTGGGAAACACCCCCTAAGGTGGACAAGGCGCTCACACGCTTATCCAAACAAGTGGCGTTACCCTCTCCTGAGACGGCCGCACTTAAGGATCCATCAGATAGAAAGATGGAAGTTATTCAAAAGAATATATACACACATGCAGGTGTTATACTACGACCAGCTATAGCAACTGCCTGGATGTGCAGTGCTGGAGTAGTTTGGTCAGAATCCCTGATTGAAAATATTGATACCCTAGATAGGGACAATGTTTTACTGTCGTTAGAACAAATAAAGGATGCATTTATCTATATGCGTGATGCACAGAGGGATATTTGCACACTGGCATCTCGGGTGAGTGCTATGTCCATTTCAGCCAGAAGAGCCTTATGGACACGACAGTGGACAGGCGATGCGGATTCAAAACGTCACATGGAGGTTTTGCCGTATAAAGGGGAGGAGTTATTTGGAGTTGGTCTATCAGACTTGGTGGCCACGGCTACTGCCGGGAAATCCACTTTTTTACCTCAAGTCACTCCCCAACAGAGAAAGGCACCGACCTTTCAACCGCAGCCTTTTCGCTCCTACAAAAATAAGAGAGAAAAGGGTTTGTCGTACCTGCCACGAGGCAGAGGAAGAGGGAAGAGACACCAACAGGCAGCTCCTTCCCAGGAACAGAAGCCCTCCCCGGCTCCTGCAAAAACCTCAGCATGACGCTGGGGCCTCTCAAGCGGACTCGGGGACAGTGGGCGGCCGTCTCAAAAATTACAGCGCGCAGTGGGCTCACTCGCAGGTAGACCCCTGGATCCTGCAGATAATATCTCAGGGGTACAGGTTGGAATTAGAGACGGATCCTCCTCATCGTTTCCTGAAGTCTGCTTTACCAACCGTCTCTTCCTAAAGGGAGAGGGTGTTGGAAGCCATTCACAAGCTGTACGCTCAGCAGGTGATAGTCAAAGTACCCCTATTACAACAAGGAAAGGGGTATTATTCCACTCTATTTGTGGTACCGAAGCCGGATGGCTCGGTAAGGCCTATTCTAAATCTGAAGTCCTTGAACCTCTACATAAAAAAGTTCAAGTTCAAGATGGAGTCACTCAGAGCAGTGATAGCGAACCTGGAAGAAGGGGACTTTATGGTATCCTTGGACATCAAGGATGCGTATCTACACGTTCCGATTTACCCCGCACACCAGGGGTACCTCAGGTTCATTGTTCAAAACTGTCACTATCAGTTTCAGACGCTGCCGTTCGGATTGTCCACGGCGCCTCGGGTCTTTACCAAGGTAATGGCCGAGATGATGATTCTTCTTCGAAGAAAAGGCGTATTAGTTATCCCATACTTGGACGATCTCCTAATAAGGGCAAGGTCCAGAGAACAGCTGGAGACAGCTTTAGCACTATCTCAAGAGGTGCTAAGACAACACGGGTGGATTCTGAATATTCCAAAATCCCATTTAATCCCGACAACTCGTCTGCTGTTCCTAGGAATGATTCTGGACACGGTTCAGAAAAAGGTTTTCCTTCCAGAGGAAAAAGCCAAGGAGTTATCCGATCTGGTCAGGAACCTCCTAAAACCAGGAAAAGTGTCAGTACATCAATGCACAAGAGTCCTGGGAAAAATGGTGGCTTCTTACGAAGCAATTCCATTCGGCAGATTCCATGCAAGAATATTCCAAAGGGATCTGTTGGACAAATGGTCAGGGTCGCATCTGCAGATGCACCTGCGAATAACCCTGTCACCAAAGACAAGGGTGTCACTTCTGTGGTGGTTGCAGAAGGCTCACCTATTAGAAGGCCGCAGATTCGGCATTCAGGATTGGATCCTGGTGACCACGGACGCCAGCCTGAGAGGCTGGGGAGCAGTCACACAAGGAAGAAACTTCCAGGGAGTATGGACGAGTCTGGAAAAGTCTCTTCACATAAACATTCTGGAACTAAGAGCAATCTACAATGCTCTAAGCCAGGCGGAACTTCTCCTGAAAGGAAAGCCGGTGTTGATTCAGTCGGACAACATCACGGCGGTCGCCCATGTAAACAGGCAGGGCGGCACAAGAAGCAGGAGTGCAATGGCAGAAGCTGCCAAGATTCTTCGCTGGGCGGAGAATCACGTGATAGCACTGTCAGCAGTGTTCATCCCGGGCGTGGACAACTGGGAAGCAGACTTCCTCAGCAGACACGATCTTCATCCGGGAGAGTGGGGTCTACATCCAGAAGTCTTCAACATGTTAATAGACCGTTGGGAAAGACCAATTGTAGACATGATGGCGTCTCGCCTCAACAAGAAACTGGACAAATATTGCGCCAGGTCAAGAGATCCACAGGCAATAGCTGTGGACGCACTGGTAACTCCTTGGGTGTACCAGTCAGTGTATGTGTTTCCTCCTCTGCCGCTCATACCAAAGGTATTGAAGATCATACGGCAAAGAAGAGTAAGAACAATACTAGTGGTTCCGGATTGGCCGAGAAGGACTTGGTATCCGGAACTTCAAGAGATGCTCACGGACGAACCGTGGCCTCTACCTCTGAGAAGGGACCTGCTACAGCAGGGTCCCTGTCTTTTTCAAGACTTACCGCGGCTGCGTTTGACGGCATGGCGGTTGAACGCCAGATCCTAAAAGGGAAAGGCATTCCAGAAGAAGTCATTCCTACCTTGATTAAGGCACGGAAGGAAGTCACCGTGAAACATTATCACCGCATTTGGCGAAAATATGTAGCGTGGTGCGAGGATCGGAGGGTTCCGACGGAGGAATTCCAACTGGGTCGTTTCCTACATTTCCTGCAATCAGGATTATCTATGGGTCTCAAATTGGGATCCATTAAGGTTCAAATTTCGGCCCTGTCAATATTCTTCCAAAAAGAATTGGCCTCTGTCCCTGAGGTCCAGACTTTTGTCAAGGGAGTACTGCATATACAGCCTCCTGTGGTGCCTCCGGTGGCACCGTGGGATCTAAATGTAGTTTTAGATTTCCTCAAATCCCATTGGTTTGAACCATTGAAAAAGGTGGATTTGAAATATCTCACATTGAAAGTGACTATGTTACTAGCCCTGGCCTCTGCCAGGAGAGTATCTGAATTGGCGGCTTTATCTTATAAAAGTCCTTATCTAATCTTCCATTCGGATAGGGCAGAACTGCGGACTCGTCCGCATTTTCTCCCTAAAGTGGTATCAGCATTTCATCTGAACCAACCTATTGTGGTGCCTGCGGCCACTAGCGACTTGGAGGACTCCAAGTTGTTGGACGTTGTCAGAGCCTTAAAAATATACATTGCAAGGACGGCTGGAGTCAGAAAATCTGACTCGCTGTTTATATTGTATGCACCCAACAAGTTGGGCGCACCTGCTTCTAAGCAGTCGATTGCTCGTTGGATTTGTAACACAATTCAACTTGCACATTCTGTGGCAGGCCTGCCACAGCCTAAAACTGTAAAAGCCCACTCCACAAGGAAGGTGGGCTCATCTTGGGCGGCTGCCCGAGGGGTCTCGGCATTACAACTCTGCCGAGCAGCTACGTGGTCGGGGGAGAACACGTTTGTAAAATTTTACAAATTTGATACCCTGGCAAAGGAGGACCTGGAGTTCTCTCATTCGGTGCTGCAGAGTCATCCGCACTCTCCCGCCCGTTTGGGAGCTTTGGTATAATCCCCATGGTCCTTTCAGGAACCCCAGCATCCACTTAGGACGATAGAGAAAATAAGAATTTACTTACCGATAATTCTATTTCTCGGAGTCCGTAGTGGATGCTGGGCGCCCATCCCAAGTGCGGATTATCTGCAATACTTGTACATAGTTATTGTTAACTAATTCGGGTTATTGTTAAGGAGCCATCTCTAAGAGGCCCTTTCTGTTGTCATACTGTTAACTGGGTTTAGATCACAAGTTGTACGGTGTGATTGGTGTGGCTGGTATGAGTCTTACCCGGGATTCAAAATGCCTCCCTTATTGTGTATGCTCGTCCGGGCACAGTACCTAACTGGAGTCTGGAGGAGGGTCATAGGGGGAGGAGCCAGTGCACACCACCTGACCTAGTAAAGCTTTACTTTTTGTGCCCTGTCTCCTGCGGAGCCGCTATTCCCCATGGTCCTTTCAGGAACCCCAGCATCCACTACGGACTCCGAGAAATAGAATTATCGGTAAGTAAATTCTTATTATTTGGGTTATGTTAAGTCACTTTAAAAAAAACTTCCGTAAAAACACCAATCATTCCCACCTGCAAGCCTAAAAACACTTGTCCCACTCATAAAACATATACCTGTCCCAACCTCAATTTCCATCACTGCACTTTTTCTCCCCCCCCAAATAAACATGTCATTATTGGCTAATTAGTAATAATTAATAACTTGTAAATGACTAATTAGTCATTAAAGGGGGTGTCCCATGGGTTCTGAACCAAATCCCACATTTAAAATAGGGATTTTTTCCCAACATTTCTCTGACGTCCTAGTGGATGCTGGGACTCCGTAAGGACCATGGGGATATAGCGGCTCCGCAGGAGACAGGGCACAATAATAAAAGCTTTAGGATCAGGTGGTGTGCACTGGCTCCTCCCCCTATGACCCTCCTCCAAGCCTCAGTTAGATTTTTGTGCCCGACGAGAAGGGTGCAATCTAGGTGGCTCTCCTGAGCTGCTTAGAATAAAAGTTTAAGTTAGGTTTTTTATTTTCAGTGAGTCCTGCTGGCAACAGGCTCACTGCTACGAGGGACTTAGGGGAGAGAAGTAAACTCACCTGCGTGCAGGATGGATTTGCTTCTTAGGCTACTGGACACCATTAGCTCCAGAGGGAGTCGGAACACAGGCCTCACCCTGGGGTTCGTCCCGGAGCCGTGCCGCCGACCCCCCTTGCAGATGCCGAAGTTGAAGAGGTCCAGAAACAGGCGGCAGAAGACTTTCAGTCTTCATAAGGTAGCGCACAGCACTGCAGCTGTGCGCCATTGTTGTCAGCACACTTCACCAACAGTCACCAACTGTCACTGAGGGTGCAGGGCGCTGGGGGGGGCGCCCTGGGCAGCAATGTATAATACCTTTTTATGGCTAAAATACATCACATATAGCCCTTGAGGCTATATGGATGTATTTAACCCCTGCCAGATCTCACAAACTCCGGGAGAAGAGCCCGCCGAAAAGGGGGCGGGGCCTATTCTCCTCAGCACACGGCGCCATTTTCCTGCTCAGCTCTGCTGTGAGGAAGGCTCCCAGGCTCTCCCCTGCACTGCACTACAGAAACAGGGTTAAAACAGAGAGGGGGGGCACTTATTTGGCGATATGATTACATATATAAAAATGCTATAAGGGAAAACACTTGTATAAGGGGTTGTCCCTGTATAATTATAGCGTTTTTGGTGTGTGCTGGCAAACTCTCCCTCTGTCTCCCCAAAGGGCTAGTGGGGTCCTGTCCTCTATCAGAGCATTCCCTGTGTGTGTGATGTGTGTCGGTACGTGTGTGTCGACATGTAGGAGGACGATGTTGGTGAGGAGGTGGAGCAAATTGCCTGTATTGGTGATGTCACTCTCTAGGGAGTCGACACTGGAATGGATGGCTTATTTAGGAATTACGTGATAATGTCAACACGCTGCAAGGTCGGTTGACGACATGAGACGGCCGGCAAACAAATTAGTACCTGTCCAGGCGTCTCAGACACCGTCAGGGGCTTGTAAAAACGCCCATTTACCTCAGTCGGTCGACACAGACACGGACACTGACTCCAGTGTCGACGGTGAAGAAACAAACGTATTTTCCTTTAGGGCCACACGTTTCATGTTAAGGGCAATGAAGGAGGTGTTACATATTTCTGATACTACAAGTACCACAAATAAGGGTATTATGTAGGGTGTGAATAAACTACTTGTAGTTTTTCCTGAATCAGATAAATTAAATGAAGTGTGTGATGATACGTGGGTTTCCTCCGATAGAAAATTATTGGCGGTATACCCTTTCCCGCCAGAAGTTAGGGCGAGTTGGGAAACACACCTTAGGGTGGATAAGGCGCTCACACGCTTATAAAAACAAGGGGCGTTACCGTCTCCAGATACGGCAGCCCTCAAGGAGCCAGCTGATAGGAAGCTGAAAAATATCCTAAAAGTATAATACACACATACTGGTGTTATACTACGACCAGCAATCGCCTCAGCCTGGATGTGCAGCGCTGAGGGGGCTTGGTCGGATTTCCTGACTGAAAATATTGATACCCTTGACAGGGACAAGATTTTATTGACTATAGATGCATTTCTATATATGCGAGATGCGCAGAGGGATATTTGCATTCTGGCATCAAGAGTAAATGTGATGTCCATATCTGCCAGACGAAGACACGACAGTGGTCAGGTGATGCAGATTCCAGACGGCACATGGAAGTATTGCCGTATAAAGGGGCGGTCCATCGGACCTGGTGGCCATGGCAACAGCTGAAAAATCCACCTTTTGTTACCCCAAGTCACATCTCAGCAGAAAAGGACACAGTCTTTTCAGTCTCAGTCCTTTCGTCCCCATAAGGGCAGGCGGGCAAAAGGGCCAGTCATATCTGCCCAGGGGTAGAGGAAAGGGAAGAAGACTGCAGCAGGCAGCCCATTCCCAGGAACAGAAGCCCTCCACAGCTTCTGCCAAGTCCGCAGCATGACGCTGGGGCCGTACAAGCGGACTCAGGTGCGGTAGGGGGTCATCTCAAGAGTTTCAGCACGCAGGGGGCTCACTCACAAGTGGACTCCTGGATCCTACACGTAGTATCCCAGGTGTACATTGGAAATTCGAGACGTCTCCCCCTCACAAGTTCCTGAAGTCTGCTTTACCAACATCTCCCTCCGACAGGGAGGCAGTATTGGGAACAATTCACAGGCTGTATTCCCAGCAGGTGATAATCAAAGTACCCCTTCTACAACAAGGGAAGGGGTATTATTCCACACTATATTGTGGTACTGAAGCCAGACGGCTCGGTGAGATCTGAAATATTTGAACACTTACATACAAGCGTTCAAATCAAGATGGAGTCACTCAGAGTAGTGATAGCGAACCAGGAAGAAGGGGACGATATGGTGTCACTGGATATCAGGGACGCTTACCTACATGTCCAAATTTGCCTTCTCACCAAGGGTACCTCAGGTTCGTGGTACAGAACTGTCACTATCAGTTCAGACGCTGCCGTTTGGATTGTCCACGGCACCCCGGGTCTTTACCAAGGTAATGGCCGAAATGATGATTCTTCTTAAAAGAAATATGGACGCTTTCCTGATAAGGGCAAGGTCCAGAGAACAGTTGGAGGTCGGAGTAGCACTATCTTAAGTAGTTCTACGACAGCACGAGTGGATTCTAAATATTCCAAAATCGCAGTTTTTTCCGACGACACGTCTACTGTTCCTAGGGATGATTCTGGACACAGTCCAGAAAAGGATGTTTTCTCCCGGAGAAGAAAGCCAGGGAGTTATCCGAGCTAGTCAGGAACCTCCTAAAACCAGGAAAAGTATCAGTGCATCATTGCACAAGGATCCTGTGAAAAATGGTGGTTTCTTACAAAGCGATCCCATTCGGTAGATTTCACGCAAGAACCTTTCCGTGGGATCTGCTGGAAAAATGGTCCGGATCGCATCTTCAGATGCATCAGCGGATAACCCTGTCTCCAAGGACAAGGGTGTTTCTTCTGCGGTGGCTACAGAGTGCTCATCTATGAAAGGGCCGCAGATTCGGCATTCAGGACTGGGTCCTGGTGACCACGGATGCCAGCCTGAGTGGCTGGGGAGCAGTCACACAAGGAAAAAATTTCCAGAGAGTGTGATCAAGTCTGGAGACTTCTCTCCACATAAATATACTGGAGCTAAGGGCAATTTACAATGCTCTAAGCTTAGCAAGACCTCTGCTTCAAGGTCAGCCGGTATTGATCCAGTGGGACAACATCACGGCAGTCGCCCACGTAAACAGACAGGGCGGCACAAGAAGCAGGAGGGAAATGGCAGAAACTACAAGGATTCTTCGCTGGGCGAAAAATCATGTGATAACACTCTCAGCAGTGTTCATTCCGGGAGTGGAAAACTGGGAAGCAGACTTCCTCAGCAGGCATGACCTCCACCCGGGAGAGTGGGGACTTCATCGGGAAGTCTTCCACATGATTGTAAACCGTTGGGAAAAACCAAAGGTGGACATGATGGCGTCCCGCCTGAACAAAAAACTAGACAGATATTGCGCCAGGTCAAGGGACCCTCAGGCAATAGCGGTGGACGCTCTGGTAACACTGTGGGTGTACCAGTCAGAGTATGTGTTCCCTCTTATGCCTCTCATACCAAAAGTACTGAGAATCATAAGAGGGAGATGAGTAAGAACGATACTCGTGGTTCCGGATTGGCCAAGAAGGACTTGGTACCCGAAACTTCAAGAGATGTTCACGGAAGACCCGTGGCCTCTACCTGTAAGAAAGGACCTGCTCCAGCAGGGGCCTTGTCTGTTCCAAGACTTACCGCGGCCGCGTTTGACGGCATGGCGGTTGAACGCCGGATCCGGAAAGGGCATTCCAGATGAAGTCATCCCTACCCTGGTCGAAGACAGGAAGGATGTAACCGCAAAACATTTTCACCGCATTTGGTGAAGATATGTTGCGTGGTGTGAGGCCAAGAAGGCCCCTACAGAGGAATTCCAACTGGGTCGTTTCCTACATTTCCTGAAAACAGGACTGTCTGTGGGCCTAAAGTTAGGGTCCATTAAGGTTCAAATTTCGGCCCTGTCGAATTTCTTCCAGAAAGAACTGGCTTTAGTGCCTGACGTTCAGATGTTTGTAAAAGGGGTACTGCATATACAGCCTCCTTTTGTGCCCCAGTGGCACCTTGGGATCTCAATGTTGTTTTGAGTTTCCTAAAGTCACATTGGTTTGAACCACTCACCACTGTGGACTTAGCATCGTCACCTTCCATGTGAGATATTTTATTAGCCCTGGCTTCAGCCAGGCGTGTGTCAGAATTGGCGGCTTTATCATATATAAAGCCCTTACTTAATTTTTCATTCTGACAGGGCAGAATTGAGGACTCGTCCTCAATTTCTCCTTAAGGTGTTTTCTGTTTTTCACATGAACCAACCTATTGTGGTACCTGCGGGTACTAGGGACTTGGAGGACTCCAAGTTACTTGACGTTGTCAGGGCCCTGAAAAATATGTTTCCAGGACGGCTGGAGTCAGAAAATCTGACTCGCTGTTTAGCCTGTGTGCACCCAACAAGATGGGTGCTCCTGCTTCTAAGCAGACGATTGCTCGCTGGATTTGTAATACAATTCAGTTTACACATTCTGTGGCAGGCCTGCCACAGCCAAAATCTGTAAAAGCCCATTCCAAAAGGAAGGGGGCTCATCTTGGGCGACTGCCCGAGGGGTCTCGGCTTTACAGCTTTGCCGAGCAGTTACTTGGTCAGGGGCAAACGCGTTTGCTAAATTCTACAGGTTTGATACCCTGGCTGAGGAGGACATGGAGTTCTCTCATTCGGTGCTGCAGGGTCGTCCGCACTCTCCCGCCCGTTTGGGAGCTTTGGTATAATCCCCATGGTCCTTACGGAGTCCCAGCATCCACTAGGACGTCAGAGAAAATAAGATTTTACTTACCGATAAATCTATTTCTCGTAGTCCGTAGTGGATGCTGGGCGCCCATCCCAAGTGCGGATTGTCTGCAATACTTGTACATAGTTATTGTTACAAAAATCGGGTTATTATTGTTGTGAGCCGTCTTTTCAGAGGCTCCTTCGTTGTTATCATACTGTTAACTGGGTTCAGATCACAGGTTGTACGGTGTGATTGGTGTGGCTGGTATGAGTCTTACCCGGGATTCAATATCCTTCCTTATTATGCACGCTCGTCCGGGCACAGTATCCTAACTGAGGCTTGGAGGAGGGTCATAGGGGGAGGAGCCAGTGCACACCACCTGATCCTAAAGCTTTTATTATTGTGCCCTGTCTCCTGCGGAGCCGCTATATCCCCATGGTCCTTACGGAGTCCCAGCATCCACTACGGACTACGAGAAATAGATTTATCGGTAAGTAAAATCTTATTTTCTCTTGCTCTGAGGCGGTAAAACCAAATTAGCAGTATAACCTATGGAGAATTCTCACGGGTCCGTTTTTGTGTTTTTTAACGCAGGTTGGAATAAAACCGTTTTTTATGTGAAACCACGTTTTCACGGCATATCGGATACCGGCCAATGTATATCCAGCATAAGTAAGCAGGCTGTCGCAGACCTGGGTCAGAACGTTCTATCAGCTTAGTGCCTGCTAGCAGGATATGAGCACCTGCTGTGCCAGTTCTGTCTCTTATATCCACACATATTACGGCCGCCACAGATCAACTCGTATGATGGATTTTTTCATCCGTCCCTTTTATCTCTTCCAAAGCCTCATTTAATAAATCAATCAATCAATCTACGGCCTGAACTCTGACCCCGCCAGCCTCCAGTCTCCAGAGAGTTGTTTCACCTCCAATGGATTTTGTGACATTCCCCCTCAGATCTAATATTGGTTACATCAGAGAAATGATTTGGATAACTATATGAGCGGGGGATGGAAACCTTTCTGTTTAACATGGACATGATGAGATTTCTGTGCCGCGTCTGATGTAGTTTGTAGTTTTGGAATCGGTAAGAAATGTCACAGTTATCAAATACTATTTGACACGTCCATTTATTCCACACCAGTAATAAAGTAACAAACATACAGGTTAGAAAGAGGACTGTGTATTTAGTGACCATTAATACCCCTTTTACACCGCCTGAAATATCCCGGGTTTTTGCCCGGGAGTGCGTAAAAACCGGATTGCAGGTGGTATAACACGGTCCTCTCTCCAAAACCCCGGGTCTATTTTCCTGGGAATCCAACCAGCTATCGACCAGGGTTGGAAGTGGGGAAGACCCTGGTAGGAGGCGGTGTAAATGGGTAAGCCGAGTCATCCGACCTTTTACCCATTTACAGCGTGGCAGACCTCTCGAACCGCAGTGTCTGGTGGGCAGTCGGGAGGCTGGGGACACGGCGCATGCTGTCTATACAGTGTCGGGTGTCCCGGTCTGCCGGCGCCTGGAGATGACATCATCTCTAAGCGATAACCCAAAAGACACTGCACCCCTGTGCAGTGTAAATAGTCCTGATCCAGGAATATCCCAGAATGGCACTGCGGTGTAAAGGGGGGAGTCCCGGGGCTGACCCGGTTTCCAGGTTGGATCCGGGGATTTGGTGTAAAAGGGGTGTTAGTATCACGGTGCCGCAGGGGATAACTGAGGCTCCTTTACAATCTCATCACCATCCCATGGTTTAGGGGGAAATCATTTTGCTGTCAGGGTGCAGTAGCGTTGGTGCAGCTGCCTCTACACTGATGATGGTAGCCTGTACTGTAGCTGGTGGTTCAAGCATTTGGCACTTTGATATATTTGTCAGACCAACTTATTATTATAACATATGTTTTACTTTTTTGTTCACAATTGCAAAGTGCAACAGAATATCTTTAAACTACATAAATGGCTTACTGATGAAAAAGGTCATGGAAAACCGAAACGCGTTAAGGATTAATAGGTCTCCCTTACATCATACCAAAGGACTGATCCGGATTCAAGGAAACAGCGACCATAATATAGAAGCCAGGACATCAGTCTGGCCATTATTACAAGATTTATTCTCTCTGTATTCCAGTGCGGTCCCTATAAGGGGAGGATCTAATTATTTGTTATATTGCTGATTTTACATGGTTTGATGTGAGTGGATCAAATGTAAAAACAAAACATTTTTAGCTACCTACTGGCAGTGCTGCACTAAATGCCCCCCCCCCCTTTTATTGTATGATTACTATTGCTAACAATTGGAGGACTTTGTTGGAAAAAGGATATACATGACAAGCTTCATTCCCAAATATTTAAAGTAAGAGTAGATACACGAATTTAAAAGAGTAGATACACACATTTAAAGTAGTGATGTGCACTGGACATTTTTCGGGTTTTGTGTTTTGGTTTTGGATTCGGTTCCGCGGCTGTGTTTTGGATTCGGAGGCGTTTTGGCAAAACCTCCCTGAAATTTTTTTGTTGGATTCGGGTGTGTTTTGGATTCGGGTGTTTTTTTACAAAAAACCCTCAAAAACAGCTTAAATCATAGAATTTGGGGGTAATTTTGATCCCATAGTATTATTAACCTCATTAACCATAATTTCCACTTATTTCCAGTCTATTCTGAACACCTCACACCTCACAATATTATTTTTAGTCCCAAAATTTGCACCGAGGTCGCTGGATGACTAAGGTAAGCGACCCAAGTGGCCGACACAAACACCTGGCCAATCTAGGAGTGGCACTGCAGTGTCAGACAGGATGGCAGATTTAAAAAATTGTCCCCAAACAGCACATGATGCAAAGAAAAAAAGAGGCGCAATGAGGTAGCTGTGTGACTAAGCTAAGCGACCCAAGTGGCCGACACAAACACCTGGCCCATCTAGGAGTGGCACTGCAGTGTCAGACAGGATGGCACTTCAAAAAATAGTCCCCAAACAGCACATGATGCAAAGAAAAATGAAAGAAAAAAGAGGTGCAAGATGGAATTGTCCTTGGGCCCTCCCACCCACCATTATGTTGTATAAACAGGACATGCACACTTTAACAAACCCATAATTTCAGCGACAGGGTCTGCCACACGACTGTGACTGAAATGACTGGTTGGTTTGGGCCCCCACCAAAAAAGAAGCAATCAATCTCTCCTTGCACAAACTGGCTCTACAGAGGCAAGATGTCCACCTCATCATCATCCTCCGATTCCTCACCCCTTTCACTGTGTACATCCCCCTCCTCACAGATTATTAATTCGTCCCCACTGAAATCCACCATCTCAGGTCCCTGTGTACTTTCTGGAGGCAATTGCTGGTGAATGTCTCCACGGAGGAATTGATTATAATTAATTTTGATGAACATCATCTTCTCCACATTTTCTGGAAGTAACCTCGTACGCCGATTGCTGACAAGGTGAGCGGCTGCACTAAACACTCTTTCGGAGTACACACTGGAGGGGAGGCAACTTAGGTAAAATAAAGCCAGTTTCTGCAAGGGCCTCCAAATTACCTCTTTTTCCTGCCAGTATACGTACGGACTGTCTGACGTGCCTACTTGGAAGCGGTCACTCATATAATCCTCCACCATTCTTTCAATAGTGACAGAATCATATGCAGTGACAGTAGACATGTCAGTAATCGTTGGCAGGTCCTTCAGTCCGGACCAGATGTCAGCACTCGCTCCAGACTGCCCTGCATCACCGCCAGCGGGTGGGCTCGGAATTCTTAGCCTTTTCCTTGCAGCCCCAGTTGCGGGAGAATGTGAAGGAGGAGCTGTTGACTGGTCACGTTCCGCTTGACTTGACAATTTTCTCACCAGCAGGTATTTGAACCTCTGCAGACTTGTGTCTGCCGGAAAGAGAGATACAACGTAGGTTTTAAATCTAGGATCGAGCACGATGGCCAAAATGTAGTGCTCTGATTTCAACAGATTGACCACCCGTGAATCCTGGTTAAGCGAATTAAGGGCTCCATCCACAAGTCCCACATGCCTAGCGGAATCGCTCTGTTTTAGCTCCTCCTTCAATCTCTCCAGCTACTTCTGCAAAGCCTGATGAGGGGAATGACCTGACTCAGGCTGGCAGTGTCTGAACTGACTTCACGTGTGGCAAGTTCAAAGGGTTGCAGAACCTTGCACAACGTTGAAATCATTCTCCACTGCGCTTGAGTCAGGTGCATTCCCCCTCCTTTGCCTATATCGTAGGTAGCTGTATAGGCTTGAATGGCCTTTTGCTGCTCCTCCATCCTCTGAAGCATATAGAGGGTTGAATTCCACCTCGTTACCACCTCTTGCTTCAGATGATGGCAGGGCAGGTTCAGGAGTGTTTGCTGGTGCTCCAGTCTTCGGCACGCGGTGGCTGAATGCTAAAAGTGGCCTGCAATTCCTCGGGTCACCGACAGCATCTCTTGCACGCCCCAGTCGTTTTTTAAATAATTCTGCACCACCAAATTCAATGTATGTGCAAAACATGGGACATGCTGGAATTTGTCCACATGTAATGCACGCACAATATTGGTGGCGTTGTCCGATGTCACAAATCCCCAGGAGAGTCCAATTGGGGTAAGCCATTCTGCAATGATGTTCCTCAGTTTCCGTAAGAGGTTGTCAGCTGTGTGCCTCTTATGGAAAGCGGTGATACAAAGCGTAGTCTGCCTAGGAACGAGTTGGCGTTTGCGAGAAGCTGCTACTGGTGCCGCCGCTGCTGTTCTTGCTGCGGGAGGCAATACATCTACCCAGTGGGCTGTCACAGTCATATAGTCCTGAGTCTGCCCTGCTCCACTTGTCCACATGTCCGTGGTTAAGTGGACATTGGGTACAACTGCATTTTTTAGGACACTGGTGACTCTTTTTCTGACGTCTGTGTACATTTTCGGTATCGCCTGCCTAGAGAAATGGAACCTAGATGGTATTTGGTACCGGGGACACAGTACCTCAATCAATTCTCTAGTTCCCTGTGAATTAACGGTGGATACCGGAAACACGTTTTTCACCACCCAGGCTTGCAAGGCCTGAGTTATCCGCTTTGCAGCAGGATGACTGCTGTGATATTTCATCTTCCTCGCAAAGGACTGTTGGACAGTCAATTGCTTACTGGAAGTAGTACAAGTGGTCTTCCGACTTCCCCTCTGGGATGACGATCGACTCCCAGCAGCAACAACAGCAGCGCCAGCAGCAGCAGGCGTTACACTCAAGGATGCATCGGAGGAATCCCAGGCAGGAGAGGACTCGTCAGACTTGACAGTGACATGGCCTGCAGGACTATTGGCTTTCCTGTCTAAGGAGGAAATTGACACTGAGGGAGTTGGTGGTGTGGTTTGCAGGAGCTTGGTTACAAGAGGAAGGGATTTAGTTGGCAGTGGACTGCTTCCGCTGTCACCCAAAGTTTTTGAACTTGTTAATGACTTCTGATGAATGCGCTCCAGGTGACGTATAAGGGAGGATGTTCCTAGGTGGTTAACGTCCTTACCCCTACTTATTACAGCTTGACAAAGGCAACACACGGCTTGACACCAGTTGTCCGCATTTCTGTTGAAATAATTCCACACCGAAGAGGTGATTTTTTTTTTGTAATTTGACCAGGCATGTCAATAGCCATATTCGTCCCACGGACAACAGGTGTCTCCCCGGGTGCCTGACTTAAACAAACCACCTCACCATCAGAATCCTCCTGGTCAATTTCCTCCCCAGCGCCAGCAACACCCATATCCTCATCCTGGTGTACTTCAACAGTGACATCTTCAATTTGACTATCAGGAACTGGACTGCGGGTGCTCCTTCCAGCACTTGCAGGGGGCGTGCAAATGGTGGAAGGCGCCACTCCTTCCCATCCAGTGTTGGGAAGGTCAGGCATAGCAACAACACAATTGGACTCTCCTTGGGGATTTGTGATTTAGAAGAACGCACAGTTCTTTGCTGTGCTTTTGCCATCTTAACTCTTTTAAGTTTTCTAGCAGGAGGATGAGTGCTTCCATCCTCATGTGAATCTGAATCACGCTTCTCCTCAGATGATTTTGAATTTGATTTTTGGGTCATTTTACTGTACTTTATTTTTTTGGATTTTACATGCTCTCTACTATGACATTGGGCATCGGCCTTGGCAGACGACGTTGATGGCATTTCATCGTCTCGGCCATGACTAGTGGCAGCAGCTTCAGCACGAGGTGGAAGTGGATCTTGATCTTTCCCTATTTTACCCTCCACATTTTTGTTCTCCATTTTTTAATGTGTGGAATTATATGCCAGTAATATATCAATAGCAATGGCCTACTACTTTATATACTGCGCACAACTTAAATGCACCACAGGTATGGATGGATAGTATACTTGACGACACAGAGGTAGGTAGAGCAGTGGCCTACTGTACCGTACTGCTATATATTATATAATGGTGGTCAGCAAAATTATGCACTGTCCTACTACTATATATATACTGCGCACAAAAACTTAAATGCACCACAGGTATGGATGGATAGTATACTTGACAACACAGAGGTAGGTAGAGCAGTGGCCTACTGTACCGTACTGCTATATATTATATACTGGTGGTAAGCAAAATTATGCACTGTCCTACTACTATATATATATATACTGTGCACAAAAACTTAAATGCACCACAGGTATTGATGGATAGTATACTTGACGACACAGAGGTAGGTAGAGCAGTGGCCTACTGTACCATACTGCTATATATTATATACTGGTGGTCAGCAAAATTATGCACTGTCCTACTACTATATATATACTGTGCACAAAAACTTAAATGGACCACAGGTATGGATGGATAGTATACTTGACGACACAGAGGTAGGTAGAGCAGTGGCCTACTGTACCGTACTGCTATATATTATATACTGGTGGTCAGCAAAATTATGCACTGTCCTACTACTATATATATATACTGCACACAAAAACTTAAATGCACCACAGGTATGGATGGATAGTATACTTGACGACACAGAGGTAGGTAGAGCAGTGGCCTACTGTACCATACTGCTATATATTATATACTGGTGGTCAGCAAAATTATGCACTGTCCTACTACTATATATATATACTGCGCACAAAAACTTAAATGCACCACAGGTATGGATGGATAGTATACTTGACGACACAGAGGTAGGTAGAGCAGTGGCCTACTGTACCGTACTGCTATATATTTGTCAAAGTCAGAAAAATATCACGCTACACACTGCCATATATGCACCTCATGCGAGTGCCTGCTGCGTGTGCATGAGCCCTCCCGTGCGTGCGCATACTCTCAGTTGCGTGCACCCGCAGGCGCACGGTATGCGCATTTACGGTAGAGTTTATGTGCGTCTAGCGGGCGACTCAATCGTAACATATTTTATTCATATAATGTATTTTGTAGATTATGGTCCCTTTGATAGAATCTGAAAGTTTAGTTAATGTAGTATGTTCAGAGACAAAGAGATCCCTCTTTGTTTGATACGAAGGGTCAGACAGGGGTTACACAGTGGTGTTTAGTATCCATCGGAAGAGAATATAATTAGCAATATTCCGGTGTTGGTTTGAAGCGGATTAATTGCTCGTGCGTATAGTTATGGACATAAGAAGTTTATGGACATTTACTATATTTGCACTTTATTACCCATGCGGCGGGAAACCCAGTTTCCCACCCACCTGAGCAGTTAGGAATAGTCACAGCCCACCTGTATGAACCAACCTATGACCTTTTGTTATAATGCGAAGACGAATTCCTGTGTCCAATGAACAATAAGAATGTAGGGACCATTGTACTGTACTGTGTGTAAGTGTATATAAAGACAAGCCGATCTGGGCCAGCTCTCTACTCTCTTCAACGGTTCTCATTGCTGATAATCGGGAGCTGGATATCCAGAAAGGCGCTTGCGATTGTTTCCCCTGGTGCGTAAGTTCTCTGCAACCATATTGTCTCTTATTTAATGTTATAAGCCATTCTCTCTCTCCTTCCCCTCCTTTAAATGTAACTGTATCTGTAGTGTATTTTATGTGTAGTTATCCGGTTAGGTATTTTATGTTATCTTGGTAGTGTATAACTTGTATTGTATTATTCTTTTGCGATTGAACGTTCATTCATTTCCTTAAAAGGCGTTAGACCCTTAGACCGGTATTTGAGTGTTTATTATATTGCTAAGGGGTTCTCTGAGAGTCACATACGCTCATACAGCTTTTAAACTAACAAGGTTACACTGTGTTGCATTTACACCTTATCACTGCACAAGGGTTTACAGTATAAGTACATTGTTTATGGTATTGTTTTAAAGGTTTAACTCTGTGAGCGTCAGCGCCGCTCGTGATCTCCTCGTGGTCTCGAGCGTCCGCTACGCTGCTAGCGTATCATTACGATAGTCGGCAGCCTATAGCGTGCTTGCCTTTACGCTCTAAGCCGTGAGCGAACGTGCCGCTCGTGCGTCTCGTCCACGGCTAAGCGTTCGCTACGCTACGTGCGTACTCTTACGGTATTCCATACGCCAATTGCGTACTGTGTTCTTTAACCTTTTAGAGTATTTTATACAAGGTATAGAATAGGCATTGTCATATTATATACTGGTGGTCAGCAAAATTATGCACTGTCCTACTACTATATATATACTGCGCACAAAAACTTAAATGCACCACAGGTATGGATGGATAGTATACTTGACGACACAGAGGTAGGTAGAGCAGTGGCCTACTGTACCGTACTGCTATATATTATATACTGGTGGTCAGCAAAATTATGCACTGTCCTACTACTATATATATACTGCGCACAAAAACTTAAATGCACCACAGGTATGGATGGATGGTATACTTGACGACATAGAGGTAGGTAGAGCAGTGGACTACTGTACCGTACTGCTATATATTATATACTGGTGGTCAGCAAAATTATACACTGTCCTCCTACTATATATACTGCGCAAAACCTAAATGCACCACAGGTATGGATGGGATAGTATACTTGACGACACAGAGGTAGGTAGAGCAGTGGACTACTGTACCGTACTGATATAATTCTGGTGGTCACTGGTCAGCAAAATTCTGCACTGTCCTCCTACTATATACTACAATGCAGTACAGATAAGGAGCGTTTTTCAGGCAGAGAACGTATAATACTGGTGGTCACTGGTCAGCAAAACTCTGCACTGTCCTACTATATAATACTGGTGGTCCCCAGTCCCCACAATAAAGCACACTGAGCACAGATATTTGCAGCACACTGAACACAGAAACTGAGAGAACGCCAGCCACGTCCTCTCCCTATCATCTCCAATGCACGAGTGAAAAATGGCGGCGACGCGCGGCTCCTTATATAGAATACGAATCTCGCGAGAATCTGACAGCGGGATGATGACGTTTGGGCGGCTCGGGTTAACCGAGCAAGGCAGGAGGATCTGAGTCTGCTCGGAATCGTGAAAAAATGGGTGAAGTTCGGGGGGGTTCGGATTCCGAGGAACCGAACCCGCTCATCACTAATTTAAAGTAAGAGTGGAAACACGTATATAAAAGAGTAGATACATTTATTGATGTTTGGATGCTCTCACGTACTTTCTTTCCTCTTGGTCGGAGGAACTTCAGAGACGCACCTCATTTTCTGAGTTGTCACTAAGGGCCTGATTCGACATAATTCGCCTCTGTACCTGTGATAATGCCATGGTGATTTACTCAAAACCGAGATGCCCACTTGCATCATCTTACATCTGTGAAAATCCGTCTCGGCACATCTTGAGATGCCACCATCGCAGGAGCGACCCGACCTGAATTAGGCCCTATGTTATGATCATATTACACAATTTTTATTTTTTCAGGTTTTTTTTTATATGCACATATTGAAGACATATATTGTGAGAACGCCGCACACAGCGCGTAAGGAAGATTCCTTACGGCCATTACAGAATCCTCAGCGTCATCTACAGACTTTCATCCCCGCAGCAGAGGTCAGGTGCACAGTCACTTTATCAGATATTATTTATTTAGGTGTGCAAAGCTACCTGGATGGATGGGCGGTTTGAAGGATGACCCTAATCGCCCATTACCGTATGAAAGCAGACACTGTAGTGTAACAATACCACGAGCGTGACTTGCACTACTTCTGTAAAAGTTGACAATATTTAAAAACCAGTGCAATCGTTAACGTAACCGGACGCAACTCTGCGTCAATTAGCGTACGGCACCTCTGGTGCTATGAATACGCAAACTCAAACCTGTTAGCGTATGGATGCAACTCTTATGAGGAGAAGTTCTGCACTTTACCTTAAATAAACACGTTACAAGTGTACTGCGCTCCAACCTGCAAACATTTAATAAAGAGAAAAGGGGAAAGCAGATAAAAAATGCAGTAACAATTGATCAAGCAATAAACACAAATATACAGAGAAATTCAAGTACAGTATAATACACCAATAAGGACTTACAGGTAACAGACTAAATACATACGCAAGCGCCCCTGGATCCAGGCCACAGTCGTCAGCAGATAACCGCAATGATTTGAGATAGGAGATCTAATGCTTACTGTGGCTTGTCCTGTATTTATACAGGACTTCCAACCCCAACCATGCAGTGGGGGATGCACTGCTACAATTGGTCAGTAAAGTACACAGTTTCAAATCTTGATAGTCCATTGGTCCCCTTCAAAGGTATTGTCTTCAGGAATGTGACTGTTACTGTCCTCAGGATCCCACAAGACAACTAGTTTCTGTATACCTAATTACTTATTCATTATTATGTTCACATATCTGATATTTGGTAATATCTTGCGAATGCCACATGCTACGGTCTTTTCGCTACTACCGGATATTAGCTAATGAACTGACGATCATTTTGATACCAGACATGGGGAGATAATATGTCCCTGTGTGTCTATAAGCATTATTGCGCAATTGTCACTGTTACACATGTGTTACAATATATATTAACGGTGTGTTGGGTAGATGGTGCCTACGTGTATATTATCTGTAAGTAAGAAATATTTGCTATGTGTTACAGTATGATATTTATTAACAAATGCGTCTTCTACCGTAATGTGCACAGTAACTCACCGTTACAGTCATTCGCGCCCTTCCGTATTACCTATAGCATGCGTATTTGATGCATGCTTCGTAGATGCGTCCATTAGTAAATGCCATCGTGTATTCTAAATATCGAAATATGAAATTTGACTTTGATACGTCATTCTGTCGTAAGCATTCGCCGTTACGTTTCCCTGATCATTTCCTCTGTAAAACAACATGAAATCCCATTACATACGAGCAGATTCTATTTTCCATTTACAAGAGCTATGTCGGGTGTGTTCACAATAATGATTATTTCACGGCACATTCCTTTTAATATGTTTTCTTGTAATACAACAGAGTTCTTGCCGGGGTATTTTATCATTTATCATTCCACTCAATCCAGATAAACATTATCTGACTGCGCTTTATTACAATGCAGGGATCAGCACAGAAGCATATGTATTTGCTGAGTTACATTCCCCCTCTCAGGGTTATTCTAGAGTAAATTACCAGCTGCAATCAATGGAAATTTCATTGCTTATGCTTATGTACCTTATATTGCTTCTAGGCCATAATAACATGAATAATTGCATTACGTGTTGTGTTATGCTGGAATTGCGTTCCACACTTCTATAGGAAGAATTACTATTTATCTGAGAATGGGTTTCAGGATTAGGATGACTCAGATCGCAACATGCACCCCAGAATGTGGTAATAAAGGAGAGATTCTGGGGTGCAGGAGATACTCCGGGGACACAGGAGATTTAATGGCAGCGGCCATCCCTAGAATATAATACTGCTTTATTAAAACTTGCACATAGTTTCTGCAGTACCACTTGCAGCCCACAGATGGCGATCATTCTTTCTATTAGATCCTCATAGAAACCTGTCAGATGTTGAGAACTATTTTATGACAAGCCGAATATGTAAATCTACGCCATAGAAGATGGAGCGAGTCCGGTACACAAATCCCGGAACCATACACTGCAACACTCCGGAATGACTTTATTATGGACCCTCCCCCCTAAATAAAAGCAACCCCCCTCAATGCAAACACACAAATAAAACAAAATAATGGAGATAAAAATCCAGGATAATAACATATATATATATATATGTACATATAGTTATATACTGTAGACCGGGGTGGGTGCAAGAGTGTTGTGTCAACACGTGTAAACCAAACGACTATCAGGGGACTGTTCATGAAGCAGTGAAAAGAGTGGAGAATTGAGCCAGTGGAGAAGTTGCCCATGGCAACCAATCAGTGTTGAGGTAATATTTATAAAGTGCATTCTATAAAATTACAAGTAGCAGCTGACTGGTTGCCATGGGCAACTTCGCCACTTGCTCACTTCTCCACACTCTTCACTGCTTCATGAATAGACCCCGTTGGGCCTTATTTAGAGTGCACAACATCGACATTTACAGAGTGGAGGGATTATAGGAAATTTGTGCATGCGTATAAGCCATTGGGGCAGATGTATTAACCTAGAGAAGGGATATAGAAGTGATAAAGCAGTGGTAAGTGCAAGGTGATAACGCACCAGCCAATCATTACGGATTTGAAAAATGACAGTTAGTAGCTGATTGGCTGGTGCGTTATCACCTTCCACTTATCACTGCTTTATCACTTCTTTATCCCTTCTCCAGGCTTAATACATCTGCCCTAAAGTACCTTAGCGATGACACTCGCTGTAAATATTTATTCGATTTGTTATGTCAGGCCGGGTGCAGTTAGGGCAGTGGTGGCAAAAAACGTAGGCGATCCTGTACGCACAAAACATGGGGTCAGCGTCTCAATTCCAGCGGCCATTCTGTATGACCAGGGCTACTCTGGGAGTCGATTAGCGGAAGATCTGCGACTGACATTGCTGAGTGATAGCGCCCCCTATAGTATATTTATACAAACCGCAGCCTCTCAGGAAACATTTCATTAATCAAAGTTCCGGGACCTTTACCTAATCCCACATCTACCTGGTAATATCAGCATAAAGTGTACATACCCTCAGGTCATTCATCCCCTATTACCCTGCTTATCTCCACACCTCACTTCCCCTCCAACCCTACCACCCGCAGCCATCTCACAGTTATACCCCTTTCTCACATAGCTCTTCTGCCCGGGGTTTTGCCGGGGCCTGCAGCTTAGCCCGGGTCTCGGCTACGTGTGCGCAGACCCAACCCAGGTCAGGTGTCCTGGGTTTGCGACACTGCTCGGTACCAGGGTTATTCCCGGCACTGACTCGGGTCACCTGTGGTCTGGAAGGCATTAAATGGGTCATGATTGTCGAAGTCGGAAAAAGGACACATACAAACGACACACAGGGTGGCGCTTCACGGTGGTGGCGTAAGGATGCAATTGACGTATATGGATGCACCATGCTTCTTTACCGTACATCATGCATAGAGTCGCACGGCGTGCCTGTTGCAGCGTGGTGGGTGTATATACGGTAAAAGGCGCAATCACTGAGAGACGCCATAAAGACGCACACAGACACATAGTTCATACAACACATAAATTACACATAGAAAAAACATGTCCAGCACCAGACATTATATCATACTTATAAAATAGAGTGTAAAAGCAGATATATATGTATTATTGGGATGAAACAAGTTAATTATATCATGCTTAGTGTCAAAATGGTCAGGAGAATGTGTGGATTAATTCGATAGCAATGGGTAAATTGTAGCACATTGCAACGATTAGTTATGATAAAATGTATGAATATAAAGTCACATTCTATGAGAACAAATGACATTCCTGAGAAAGCATGTGTGCAGAAAACCAGTGGTTAACCCCTATAACTGCATCTTGAAACTGGACATTGCTTGCATATGAACTGACCAATAACACACAATGAATGAGAGACCTCCCTCCCCTGGACCAATAGCAGAAGACCCAGCCCCAGACATGTACCTTCTCCAATACACAGTATATAAGTATTTTCCCTCACCCAGTCAGTTCAGTTGGTGCTGATTCTAAGATGAAGATGACAGTCCACTGAGCAAAGGGTAAAGTATGCTGGCTGTAACTGGTGCTTTTGTAACTGTAATTCTGTACCATTTACCTAGGCTTATACATGTTATACTGAATGATATACTGTACATTTGTTATTTTGTATGCATAACTTTTAATATCAAATACATATATATCTCTGAGCGTTGGACCTCAGTATACCATGTGTGAGACTACTTGCTTTCTCTTAAGGGACATAGTGCTGCGCCGTTCAGCGCACTATTAGTGTATATGGTAATAAGATACACCTTGCGTCCGCAGTATATATTAACGCTGGCATTTAAATGGTTATTTGAAAAAATGGAAATTCACAGTTGGGGGGCTACATCAGGGATATCAAGTACTTAATGATGCGCAGTACAGACGCGCTGTGGTCTACCGGCTAAGGATGGACGCATCTAAATGCAGATGAACCACATCCGTTTTTGTCGCTATCAGTAAGGCACTGATATGAATCAAGGGACAATAGATTTCCTTTGTTGCCTGTGAGTGTGACAAAAACGCACAATATCAGAAATGTTATAGCGTACCCTTTATTGTTGCTAACGAGGTTCAAATAAGTCATATTGTGTTTGATTCAGATTGGATTGTTTATCTGTTAAGTAAATTTAAAGAGCGTTTAAAAGTTGGTGCATGTGTCTAATTCGCATAGTACGGATATAGCTTGGTTAGCACGCTGCGTCCTATTCGCATAGTGCTAACACAGGCCTGAAGTAACAAAGCTTTGTTCGTGTTGAAAAAAGCGTGTGGAAACTTTGTTAGCATGCAGTGGGAATTGTCCATCGGGGTGACTTCCGGTGCTTGTATAATTTAGGATTTATTTGTGACAAAGGATAGAGCTGGTGTTTTTGTTCTGGCAGCATGGCTTGGATTCCATTTTGTGTCCAAGCACATGGCTTGGAGGGGGGAGGAGCAGTGGCCATTTTAGGTCTAGTGCAAGGTACAGTAATGAATAGCAAATATGACCTGTTGTTTGTGCTCTACAAATCTGAATTGGTCTTGAAACCAACATAACTTAAGGTCACTCCCTACCCACCTAGCTAACAGCTGACTTTCAGCTCTTCCTGAAAGCCATTGTTAAACAATCTGTAGCCTTTTTCACGAGTAAACAATATATATGTACAAATCCATCACCATTTAAAAGCTACCAATGAATTTAACTAACCCATGCCATAGTCAATTATAAATAGTGTTTCAATTAGGCCTAGTGAGATTAATAGTGAGATTAATACTTAGCTTGATGTAAGGAGAAAAATCCACTTAGATGAGAGGTTTTTTTTTCATGAATTGTTTTACAACTGAAGATAAGGAGTGTGTAAAATGAGCCCTTTGAGATAGACAATTGAAATGTTAATGAACTTGTTCAACTACTCTGGAACCAGAGTACAGCAAGCATGTGGACATCTGTTGAGATGCAAATTAGGCTGCTGTGGAAACTACATTCATTCAGTATATGTGTATAAAAATATATGCTGTGTGAGGGTTTCATAGAGTATAATAAATTAATGTGTGTGTGTGTGTGTGTGTGTGTGTGTGTGTGTGTGCGTGTGTGTATGTGTGTGTGTGTATATATATATATATTTATTTTATATTATTATATAGATATATGTATATTTATGTCATTGTAGGTTCTGCAAGATAGCTATCCAATCTGAATCATAGCATTTAAATTGTATTCAATAGCCATATGAATTGAAGTGTAATACCTCTGGGGGGTGTTATCAATCACTGGTAAAATGATCCTTTTTCTGTATTGCAAATATTGTGAATTCATGTGGGTTGAAAGTATGTGTGAGTGGATTGAACCCCGGAATTCGGGATCCCGTAGATTGACACTCAGCCGGGAGACGCTGCGGTGGCGTGGTGGCTCGCAACCACACGTTAATATAGACAGGTGTGGAGTTAGCACATTTATAAAACACTCAAGGTGACGGAGACATAGCCTACCGTAAAAAGTAAAATTGTCTTCATAATCGTAAGGCACACAAATAACAAGTATTTGTGAGTCACGCGATTTGACCGCACCTCTGTTCATGTGATACGCGTCGTAACGTGATACGGTTTTTGCGTCATTTTGCGCAAATAGCGTCATCATACATGCTGTGTTAGCATATGCAGAGGTGATTGAGTAAAGAGTTAAGAACTTCACTGTTCTCCCAGGAAGATTCTTGGTGGACATTCACTGGATGGGGTGATCGATAGCATGTTTCTCATCCGGAATTCCAGTGGATAGAAACCCAAAAGTAGCAGGCCTGTAACCTCCACCAGAAAGGCGTGGCATTACTCGGTTAATACATTTCGTGCTCCCAGTGCCTGAGGGGTCTGATAGGGTCCTCTCTGATATACACGTGTCATCAGTCGGTGGGGCGTTGTATACTCGGTTGAGAAGCAGTTGGTGAAAGTACTCAGAGGACTTTCACCGTTTGCTCGTATTGTCCATTTGGGGATCATGTTAAAAGGCCCACGATGGAAGCCAAGTGCACAAGCGAGAAACGTTCGGCAGCTAGGGTTCAGGCTGAAGTACAGTGGCCGAAAGGGTCCGCTGGTTATGTGTAAGATATTATGCGTGAGAACTATGGTTGCTTACACGGTGGCTTTTTGTAATGATTGGGTAAAAATGACGATGAATGAATGAATGTCATTTTCCAGTGATTGGCGGTTTTGATCCTGAGGTATTGCAGGTAGTATGAAAACAAATATGTTTAACCAAAGTCATATAAGATAAGAACGAAAACATAATAGCTGTTTGAATTCGTAGCAACAATGGGGAGAAGTATAAAGAGAAAGCAGGTACACCACCATCGCCATATGTGGATGTGGAAGCAGTTACAGCCAGTATACAAACTATAGAAAATAAAAATCTGAATGTAAGCTATAATATGTACTAATGAATGTCAAAATTTTTATTCAGGAGGAGATGGTGACCCGACCCTGGATTCGGACATTTCTCAGGCACTCAGAGGAGTAATATCCAACAGGTAAAAGAGGAGCTGTAGCCTGCAGGGGAAGTGGCTGAGACCAGTGGAACTGGTAAGTATGGTGCCATTCAAATACATACATAGTAAGACCCAAAAAGAAAAGAAAAGAAAAATTTCACAGCTTATACTTCGCATGACCTAGAAGCTTTTTTTTGTAGTACTAGAAAATTTTCTGTTAGGAAAAGATCACAGGTAAACACTAATTCGGCAAATGGGAGTAACGAGAGAAGTGCAACATTACCCTTTGACAAAACCTGCTGAAGTTATGATTGGGCCTCAATGATGCTAAACTCTTTTTCTTTTCTCCTAGCAGCAGTGCACCTGACTAACTTAATCGACAGAGATTTTGTTGTGTAAATTGAAATGTGAAATACATATATTGTACTCCCGCTCAGGAAGTACAAGGTATGTTAGATACTCCTCAAAGACTAATGTTGCATTACACTGTTCTAGATTTATGTCCATCACAGGTAGAGGAAATTATCTCGCAGATACCGGGTTCCCTAGGAACTTAGGATGGACAGGACACTGGAGTGATGGCTGAGGTAGTCCCAGTAGCAGTACCGTAACTAGACATTTTAGTGCTGTATGCAAGAAACAGCATCGGTGCCCCCACCCCCTTCCATATACAAATATGGGCCAGTGCGCGTGGCTTCATGGGGAAGGGGCGTGGCCACATAGCTCCCTTTTACATATTACGGCATGCATAGCTACCGTTTATACAATACGGCAGGCAGAGCTCACTTTTACATATTATGGCAGAGTCCCCCCCCCCTTTTTTTTTTTTTTTTACACATTAGGAAGGCAGAGAACCCCTTTTTTTACACATTAGGTAGGCAGTGTCCCCCTTTTTTACACATTAGCAGGTAGAGTCCCCCTTTTTTTACACATTAGGCAGGCAGAGACCCTTATTTTACACATTATAGCAGGCAGTCCCTCTACATTATGGCAGGCAGTCCCCCTTTTTTTTGTAACATTAAGGCAGGCAGTCCCCCTATTTACACATTATGGCAGGCAGTCCCCCTTTTATGGGAGGGAGAGGGAGAGAGAGTGATACTCACCTGTGACCTGCGATCCGGCATCCATCTGCTGTGTTAATTCGGCGCACGTAAAGACAGGCAGGCAGAGCAGATTCCAGGCAGGCTGAGTTTCAATGCAGAGGGAGGCAGAGACATGGGAGCTGGCTGCAGAGACCTGAGATCGCGGCAGTGCCGGGGGAATTCGGAGCACAGAGTTCTCCAGAGGCGGCGGCAACAGCGGGTTGTGGGAGTCAGGCGGCAGCGTTGGACTCTACAGTAGTGTGTACAGTCAGATTCACCTTGAAGTGATGGAACACGCGATCCACTGCAGCAGCAGCCAGAGTTGTCACGCACGGCAGCCGGGTATCAACACTGTGCACAGGGAGAGGGGCTGCACGGTCCATAGCAGCCAGTCTCTTGTTACGCACGGCAGTCGGAGAACACTCTACACAGGGAGAAGGGCAGCAACTTCCCCAGCAGCTGGTCCTCTCATGCACGGCAGCCAGGTGAGAACGCTGTGCACAGGGAGAGAGGCTGCACGGTCCGCAGCAGCTGGTCCTCTCATGCACGGCAGCCAGGTGAGAACGCTGTGCACAGGGAGAGAGGCTGCACGGTCCGCAGCAGCTGGTCCTCTCATGCACGGCAGCCAGGTGAGAACGCTGTGCACAGGGAGAGAGGCTGCACGGTCCGCAGCAGCTGGTCCTCTCATGCACGGCAGCCAGGTGAGAACGCTGTGCACAGGGAGAGAGGCTGCACGGTCCGCAGCAGCTGGTCCTCTCATGCACAGCAGCCAGGTGAGAACGCTGTGCACAGGGAGAGAGGCTGCACGATCCGCAGCAGCTGGTCCTCTCATGCACGGCAGCCAGGTGAGAACGCTGTGCACAGGGAGAGAGGCTGCACGGTCCGCAGCAGCTGGTCCTCTCATGCACGGCGGCCAGGTGAGAACGCTGTGCACAGGGAGAGAGGCTGCACGGTCCGCAGCAGCTGGTCCTCTCATGCACGGCAGCCGGGTGAGAACGCTGTGCACAGGGAGAGAGGCTGCACGGTCCGCAGCAGCTGGTCCTCTCATGCACGGCAGCCGGGTGAGAACGCTGTGCACAGGGAGAGAGGCTGCACGGTCCGCAGCAGCTGGTCCTCTCATGCACGGCAGCCAGGTGAGAACGCTGTGCACAGGGAGAGAGGCTGCACGGTCCGCAGCAGCTGGTCCTCTCATGCACGGCAACCAGGTGAGAACGCTGTGCACAGGGAGAGAGGCTGCACGGTCCGCAGCAGCTGGTCCTCTCATGCACGGCAGCCAGGTGAGAACGCTGTGCACAGGGAGAGAGGCTGCACGGTCCGCAGCAGCTGGTCCTCTCATGCACGGCAGCCAGGTGAGAACGCTGTGCACAGGGAGAGAGGCTGCACGGTCCGCAGCAGCTGGTCCTCTCATGCACGGCAGCCAGGTGAGAACGCTGTGCACAGGGAGAGAGGCTGCACGGTCCGCAGCAGCTGGTCCTCTCATGCACGGCAGCCAGGTGAGAACGCTGTGCACAGGGAGAGAGGCTGCACGGTCCGCAGCAGCTGGTCCTCTCATGCACGGCAGCCAGGTGAGAACGCTGTGCACAGGGAGAGAGGCTGCACGGTCCGCAGCAGCTGGTCCTCTCATGCACGGCAGCCAGGTAAGAACGCTGTGCACAGGGAGAGAGGCTGCACGGTCCGCAGCAGCTGGTCCTCTCATGCACGGCAGCCAGGTGAGAACGCTGTGCACAGGGAGAGAGGCTGCACGGTCCGCAGCAGCTGGTCCTCTCATGCACGGCAGCCAGGTGAGAACGCTGTGCACAGGGAGAGAGGCTGCACGGTCCGCAGCAGCTGGTCCTCTCATGCACGGCAGCCAGGTGAGAACGCTGTGCACAGGGAGAGAGGCTGCACGGTCCGCAGCAGCTGGTCCTCTCATGCACGGCAGCCAGGTGAGAACGCTGTGCACAGGGAGAGAGGCTGCACGGTCCGCAGCAGCTGGTCCTCTCATGCACGGCAGCCAGGTGAGAACGCTGTGCACAGGGAGAGAGGCTGCACGGTCCGCAGCAGCTGGTCCTCTCATGCACGGCAGCCGGGTGAGAACGCTGTGCACAGGGAGAGAGGCTGCACGGTCCGCAGCAGCTGGTCCTCTCATGCACGGCAGCCGGGTGAGAACGCTGTGCACAGGGAGAGAAGCTGCACGGTCCGCAGCAGTTGGTCCTCTCATGCACGGCAGCCAGGTGAGAACGCTGTGCACAGGGAGAGAGGCTGCACGGTCCGCAGCAGCTGGTCCTCTCATGCACGGCAGCCAGGTGAGAACGCTGTGCACAGGGAGAGAGGCTGCACGGTCCGCAGCAGCTGGTCCTCTCATGCACGGCACCCAGGTGAGAATGCTGTGCACAGGGAGAGAGGCTGCACGGTCCGCAGCAGCTGGTCCTCTCATGCACGGCAGCCAGGTGAGAACGCTGTGCACAGGGAGAGAGGCTGCACGGTCCGCAGCAGCTGGTCCTCTCATGCACGGCAGCCGGGTGAGAACGCTGTGCACAGGGAGAGAGGCTGCACGGTCCGCAGCAGCTGGTCCTCTCATGCACGGCAGCCGGGTGAGAACGCTGTGCACAGGGAGAGAGGCTGCACGGTCCGCAGCAGCTGGTCCTCTCATGCACGGCAGCCAGGTGAGAACGCTGTGCACAGGGAGAGAGGCTGCACGGTCCGCAGCAGCTGGTCCTCTCATGCACGGCAGCCAGGTGAGAACGCTGTGCACAGGGAGAGAGGCTGCACGGTCCGCAGCAGCTGGTCCTCTCATGCACGGCAGCCAGGTGAGAACGCTGTGCACAGGGAGAGAGGCTGCACGGTCCGCAGCAGCTGGTCCTCTCATGCACGGCAGCCGGGTGAGAACGCTGTGCACAGGGAGAGAGGCTGCACGGTCCGCAGCAGCTGGTCCTCTCATGCACCACAGCCAGGTGAGAACGCTGAGCACAGGGAGAGAGGCTGCACGGTCCGCAGCAGCTGGTCCTCTCATGCACGGCAGCCAGGTGAGAACGCTGTGCACAGGGAGAGAGGCTGCACGGTCCGCAGCAGCTGGTCCTCTCATGCACGGCAGCCAGGTGAGAACGCTGTGCACAGGGAGAGAGGCTGTACGGTCCGCAGCAGCTGGTCCTCTCATGCACGGCAGCCAGGTGAGAACGCTGTGCACAGGGAGAGAGGCTGCACGGTCCGCAGCAGCTGGTCCTCTCATGCACGGCAGCCAGGTGAGAACGCTGTGCACAGGGAGAGAGGCTGCACGGTCCGCAGCAGCTGGTCCTCTCATGCACGGCAGCCAGGTGAGAACGCTGTGCACAGGGAGAGAGGCTGCACGGTCCGCAGCAGCTGGTCCTCTCATGCACGGCAGCCGGGTGAGAACGCTGTGCACAGGGAGAGAGGCTGCACGGTCCGCAGCAGCTGGTCCTCTCATGCACGGCAGCCGGGTAAGAACGCTGTGCACAGGGAGAGAGGCTGCACGGTCCGCAGCAGCTGGTCCTCTCATGCACGGCAGCCAGGTGAGAACGCTGTGCACAGGGAGAGAAGCTGCACGGTCCGCAGCAGTTGGTCCTCTCATGCACGGCAGCCAGGTGAGAACGCTGTGCACAGGGAGAGAGGCTGCACGGTCCGCAGCAGCTGGTCCTCTCATGCACGGCAGCCAGGTGAGAACGCTGTGCACAGGGAGAGAGGCTGCACGGTCCGCAGCAGCTGGTCCTCTCATGCATGGCACCCAGGTGAGAATGCTGTGCACAGGGAGAGAGGCTGCACGGTCCACAGCAGCTGGTCCTCTCATGCACGGCAGCCGGGTGAGAACGCTGTGCACAGGGAGAGAGGCTGCACGGTCCGCAGCAGCTGGTCCTCTCATGCACGGCAGCCAGGTGAGAACTCTGTGCACAGGGAGAGAGGCTGCACGGTCCGCAGCAGCTGGTCCTCTCATGCACGGCAGCCGGGTGAGAACGCTGTGCACAGGGAGAGAGGCTGCACGGTCCGCAGCAGCTGGTCCTCTCATGCACGGCAGCCAGGTGAGAACGCTGTGCACAGGGAGAGAGGCTGCACGGTCCGCAGCAGCTGGTCCCCTCATGCACGGCAGCCAGGTGAGAACGCTGTGCACAGGGAGAGAGGCTGCACGGTCCGCAGCAGCTGGTCCTCTCATGCACGGCAGCCAGGTGAGAACGCTGTGCACAGGGAGAGAGGCTGCACGGTCCGCAGCAGCTGGTCCTCTCATGCACGGCAACCAGGTGAGAACGCTGTGCACAGGGAGAGAGGCTGCACGGTCCGCAGCAGCTGGTCCTCTCATGCACGGCAGCCAGGTGAGAACGCTGTGCACAGGGAGAGAGGCTGCACGGTCCGCAGCAGCTGGTCCTCTCATGCACGGCAGCCAGGTGAGAACGCTGTGCACAGGGAGAGAGGCTGCACGGTCCGCAGCAGCTGGTCCTCTCATGCACGGCAGCCAGGTGAGAACGCTGTGCACAGGGAGAGAGGCTGCACGGTCCGCAGCAGCTGGTCCTCTCATGCACGGCAGCCAGGTGAGAACGCTGTGCACAGGGAGAGAGGCTGCACGGTCCGCAGCAGCTGGTCCTCTCATGCACGGCAGCCAGGTGAGAACGCTGTGCACAGGGAGAGAGGCTGCACGGTCCGCAGCAGCTGGTCCTCTCATGCACGGAAGCCGGGTGACACCTGATGGCGGGCCTAGAGGGAGGCATTGGGAGAGAACGGGCAGCGGGTGTGCTGGTGGTGCTGCTGCTGATGCGCCTTCAGTGCATGTGCGCTGTGGGCAAGGCACCATCAGCCCACACCTACTTACGGCCCTGCCCAGTAGTGACACAGCAAGCACAAGATTTAAGGGGGGTAGACCAAGTAGTTAAGAATCAATTCCCCGTAGTGCCCAATCCAGCTGTCATTTTAATAAAATCCTCTCCACCTCTACAAACTTTACTATCACCAATCTCTATTCTGTTTTCTTCACTGTTTCCTCTTCATCTTTGCGTTCACAAAGGGGGTACAATACATGGACCCGACTCTCCCAAGATTTTATTGACAGCCTGAGTATTTTCTCCCAGGCCTTGCATAGCTGCTTACTATCCTTTCAGCCCGATAGGAGATCGGTATTGATATGAATTTGTTACTGTGCTCTGATACATTTGTGTTTTCACTGGCGGATACTAAAAAAACTTTTGTTTCATCTCTTCCAGACAGGACACAAGGGGGTATATTTACTAAGATTTGTATTTGCAGTGATTTGAAGGTAGTTTAAACTCGAATTACATCGTTCGTGTTTTTTTCCAACTTTTTGAAAAAAGTGCAAATAATTTATTAAGCTGCCGAGTTGGCTTCTTTTGTATTTTCCGATGTCGATGTGATTCGTATTTTTTTTCTAAGTTTACGGTTCTGTTTTAAGTTTGCGGCAGTAGTATTTAGATTGAGATTACGGATTCGTATTTGTCCTTCGCGGCAGTGTTTTTATGTAGTTCACGTACGCGTTTTTAGCAGCTTCCGTTTTTGTCACTCAAACATGATTGGTTCTGTTTGTGTTGGAGGAGTGTCTGCTGATTAGTATAAAACCGCCCCAAACCGGCCGGACCTCGTGGGTTTAGCTAGAGGAGAGGTGAGAGGAAGTCGTGTTAGTTTGTGGAGAGTTGGATTGCGTTTTTGGAGTGAGAAATTGATTGGTGAGTGCTGTATTGTGTGTGTGAAAAGTCCTGTGATTATTGTTGTGTAGTATTTTAAAGGTTGGTCTAATTTTTGGTGTTTTTTTTTTAAAGTCTCTTGTTCTTGTTTGTGTGTGTGTGTGTGTGTGTGTGTGTGTGTGTGTGTGTGTGTGTGTGTGTGTGTGTGTGTGTGTGTGTGTTGTGTGGTGTGTAGTGGTAGAGGAGGAGTGTGTTTTGTGTTTTTTTTTTCCTCTGTGTTAATTGTTGTTAGTGTCTATTATGTCTCAGTCAGAGGTGAGTGAGGTGGAGGAGGTGAGTGAGGTGGAGGAGGTGAGTGAGAGGGAGGAGGTGAGTGAGGTGGAGGAGGTGAGTGAGAAGGAGGAGGTTAGTGAGGCGGAGGAGGAGGGTGAGGTTGCTGCTGCGGCCTCCAGTGAGAGTGAGAGTGATGCTGATGGCGCTCCGCAGCCACGCACCACTACGAAGACAGGCAGAAATGTCAAATTTAGTCACACAGAAAATGTGGCATTGGTGAATGAGTTAATGCGGCATCATCGGCACCTGTTTGGCCCTCAGGCCTCCAAGGTGACATCTCGCAGAAAGGCTGTGCTGTGGGGACAAGTAGTTTCGGCAGTGAACTGCGAGGGTGTGGTGAGGCGGACTGAGGACACTTGTCGAAAGAGATTTTATGACATAAAGCGCAGGGTAAAGGCAAAAATGGCCAAGGAGGCAAAGTCAGCCCGACAAACTGGGGGTGGCCATCCTTTCATTGCCACATATGCTGAGTGGGAGGAGCCCGTGCGTCGCATTATTCCACACAAAGTTGTCCGTGCCACTCATGTCAGAGATTCTGATCGGCCCAGGCAGGATGGTAAGTATTGTTTTATTTGTTCTTATCAGTGTAATTGTTTAAAAAATGTGTTTTAATGTGGACAAAACTGTTTTTAGTGTTTAGCATATTTGTTGCTTTGAGGATGTGTAGTTTTAATGTGTTTGTGTGTGAGGTATATGTATTATTACTAGTGATGAGCGGGTTCGGTTTCCGAGAAACCAAACCCCCCCGAACTTCACCCTTTTTAGACGGGTCCGAGCCATACTCGGATTCTCCCGTATGGCTCGGTTAACCCGAGCGCGTCCGAACGTCATCATCCCGCTGTCGGATTCTCGCGAGATTTGGATTCTATATAAGCAGCCGCGCGTCGCCGCCATTTTCACACGTGCATTGAGATTGATAGGGAGAGGACGTGGCTGGCGTCCTCTCCATTTATATAGTTATATACTACACAGTTGATCTGATTGCTTAGCTTATTGTGGGGAGGATTGGGGAGCAGCTGTTAGGAGGAGTACAGTGCAGAGTTTTGCTAATAGTGACCACCAGTTTTTTATCCGTTCTCTGCCTGAAAAAAACGCTCCATACCATATCTGTGCTCAGTGTGCTGCATGATATATCTGTGCTGAGTGCTCACACTGCTTAATTGTGGGGACTGGGGAGCAGCTATAGCAGGAGTACAGTGCACAGTTTTGCTGACAGTGACCACCAGTATACGTTTGTCTGCCTGAAAAACACTCCTGTGGTGTCTTTTTTTTTATACTATAAACGCAGTCTGCTGACAGTGTCCACCAGGTCCATTATACTGTATATAGCAGTACGGTAGGCCACTGCTGTACCTACCTCTGTGTCGTCACTCGTCGTCCATAAGTATACTATCCATCCATCTACATTGTATACCTGTGGTGCCTTTTAGTTGTGCGCATTAAAATAGGGAGAACAAAAATGTGGAGGTTAAAAAAATAGGGAAAGATCAAGATCCACTTCCACCTCGTGCTGAAGCTGCTGCCACTAGTCATGGCCGAGACGATGAAATGCCATCAACGTCGTCTGCCAAGGCCGATGCCCAATGTCATAGTACAGAGCATGTAAAATCCAAAACACAAAAGATCAGTAAAATGACCCAAAAATCAAAATTAAAAGCGTCTGAGGAGAAGCGTAAACTTGCCAATATGCCATTTACGACACGGAGTGGCAAGGAACGGCTGAGGCCCTGGCCTATGTTCATGGCTAGTGGTTCAGCTTCACATGAGGATGGAAGCACTCATCCTCTCGCTAGAAAAAAGAAAAGACTTAAGCTGGCAAAAGCAGTTCTTCGAAATCACAAATCCAATTGTGTCGGTTGCGATGCCTGACCTTCCCAACACTGGACGGGAAGAGCTTGCGCCTTCCACCATTTGCACGCCCCCTGCAAGTGCTGGAAGGAGCACCTGCAGTCCAGTTCCTGATAGTCAAATTGAAGATGTCAGTGTTGAAGTACACCAGGATGAGGATATGGGTGTTGCTGGCGCTGGGGAGGAAATTGACAAGGAGGATTCTGATGGTGAGGTGGTTTGTTTAAGTCAGGCACCCGGGGAGACGCCTGTTGTCCGTGGGAGGAATATGGCCATTGACATGCCTGGTCAAAATACAAAAAAAATCAGCTCTTCGGTGTGGAATTATTTCAACACAAATGCGGACAACAGGTGTCAAGCCGTGTGTTGCCTTTGTCAAGCTGTAATAAGTAGGGGTAAGGACGTTAACCACCTCGGAACATCCTCCCTTATACGTCACCTGCAGCGCATTCATCATAAGTCAGTGACAAGTTCAAAAACTTTGGGCGACAGCGGAAGCAGTCCACTGACCAGTAAATCCCTTCCTCTTGTAACCAAGCTCCTGCAAACCACACCACCAACTCCCTCAGTGTCAATTTCCTCCTTACCCAGGAAAGCCAATAGTCCTGCAGGCCATGTCACTGGCAAGTCTGACGAGTCCTCTCCTGCCTGGGATTCCTCCGATGCATCCTTGAGTGTAACGCCTACTGCTGCTGGCGCTGCTGTTGTTGCTGCTGGGAGTCGATCGTCATCCCAGAGGGGAAGTCGGAAGACCACTTGTACTACTTCCAGTAAGCAATTGACTATACAACAGTCCTTTGCGAGGAAGATGAAATATCACAGCAGTCATCCTGCTGCAAAGCGGATAACTGAGGCCTTGGCAGCCTGGGCGGTGAGAAACGTGTTTCCGGTATCCATCGTTAATTCAGAGCCAACTATAGACTTGATTGAGGTACTGTGTCCCCGGTACCAAATACCATCTAGGTTCCATTTCTCTAGGCAGGCGATACCGAAAATGTACACAGACCTCAGAAAAAGACTCACCAGTGTCCTAAAAAATGCAGTTGTACCCAATGTCCACTTAACCACGGACATGTGGACAAGTGGAGCAGGGCAGACTCAGGACTATATGACTGTGACAGCCCACTGGGTAGATGTATTGCCTCCCGCTGCAAGAACAGCAGCGGCGGCACCAGTAGCAGCATCTCGCAAACGCCAACTCGTTCCTAGGCAGGCTACGCTTTGTATCACCGCTTTCCAGAATACGCACACAGCTGAAAACCTCTTACGGCAACTGAGGAAGATCATCGCAGAATGGCTTACCCCAATTGGACTCTCCTGGGGATTTGTGACATCAGACAACGCCAGCAATATTGTGCGTGCATTACATCTGGGCAAATTCCAGCACGTCCCATGTTTTGCACATACCTTGAATTTGGTTGTGCAAAATTATTTAAAAAACGACAGGGGCGTGCAAGAGATGCTGTCGGTGGCCCGAAGAATTGCGGGCTACTTTCGGCGTTCAGGCACCGCGTACAGAAGACTGGAGCACCACCAAAAATACCTGAACCTGCCCTGCCATCATCTGAAGCAAGAGGTGGTAACGAGGTGGAATTCAACCCTCTATATGCTTCAGATGATGGAGGAGCAGCAAAAGGCCATTCAAGCCTATACATCTGGCCACGATATAGGCAAAGGAGGTGGAATGCAACTGTCTCAAGCGCAGTGGAGAATGATTTTAACGTTGTGCAAGGTTCTGCAACCCTTTGAACTTGCCACACGTGAAGTCAGTTCAGACACTGCCAGCCTGAGTCAGGTCATTCCCCTCATCAGGCTTTTGCAGAAGAAGCTGGAGACATTGAAGGAGGAGCTAAAACAGAGCGATTCCGCTAGGCATGTGGGACTTGTGGATGGAGCCCTTCATTTGCTTAACCAGGATTCACGGGTGGTCAATCTGTTGAAATCAGAGCACTACATTTTGGCCACCGTGCTCGATCCTAGATTTAAAACCTACGTTGTATCTCTCTTTCCGGCAGACACAAGTCTGCAGGGGTTCAAAGACCTGCTGGTGAGAAAATTGTCAAGTCAAGCGGAACGTGACCCGTCAACAGCTCCTCCTTCACATTCTCCCGCAACTGGGGGTGCGAGGAAAAGGCTAAGAATTCCGAGCCCACCCGCTGGCGGTGATGCAGGGCAGTCTGGAGCGAGTGCTGACATCTGGTCCGGACTGAAGGACCTGGCAACGATTACTGACATGTCGTCTACTGTCACTGCATATGATCCTCTCACCATTGAAAGAATGGTGGAGGATTATATGAGTGACCGCATCCAAGTAGGCACGTCAGACAGTCCGTACGTATACTGGCAGGAAAAAAAGGCAATTTGGAGGCCCTTGCAGAAACTGGCTTTGTTCTACCTAAATTGCCCTCCCTCCAGTGTGTACTCCGAAAGAGTGTTTAGTGCAGCCGCTCACCTTGTCAGCAATCGGCGTACGAGGTTACTACCAGAAAATGTGGAGAAGATGATGTTCATTAAAATGAATTATAATCAATTCCTCCGTGGAGACATTCACCAGCAGCAATTGCCTCCAGAAAGTACACGGGGACCTGAGATGGTGGATTCCAGTGGGGACGAATTAATAATCTGTGAGGAGGGGGATGTACACAGTGAAAGGGGTGATGAATCGGAGGATGAGGAGGAGGTGGACATCTTGCCTCTGTAGAGCCAGTTTGTGCAAGGAGAGATTGATTGCTTCTTTTTTGGTGGGGGCCCAAACCAACCAGTCATTTCAGTCACAGTCGTGTGGCAGACCCTGTCACTGAAATGATGGGTTCGTTAAAGTGTGCATGTCCTGTTTATACAACATAAGGGTGGGTGGGAGGGCCCAAGGACAATTCCATCTTGCACCTCTTTTTTCTTTCATTTTTCTTTGCATCATGTGCTGTTTGGGGAGTATTTTTTTGAAGGGCCATCCTGCGTGACACTGCAGTGCACCTCCTAGATGGGCCAGATGTTTGTGTCGGCCACTTGGGTCGCTTATCTTAGTCACACAGCTACCTCATTGCGCCTCTTTTTTTCTTTGCATCATGTGCTGTTTGGGGAGTATTTTTTTTGAAGGGCCATCCTGCGTGACACTGCAGTGCCACTCCTAGATGGGCCAGGTGTTTGTGTCGGCCACTTGTGTCGCTTAGCTTAGTCACACAGCGACCTTGGTGCGCCTCTTTTTTTCTTTGCATCATGTGCTGTTTGGGGAGTATTTTTTTGAAGTGCCATCCTGCGTGACACTGCAGTGCCACTCCTAGATGGGCCAGGTGTTTGTGTCGGCCACTTGTGTCGCTTAGCTTAGTCACACAGCGACCTTGGTGCGCCTCTTTTTTTTGTTTGCATCATGTGCTGTTTGGGGAGTATTTTTTTGAAGTGCCATCCTGTCTGACACTGCAGTGCCACTCCTAGATGGGCCAGGTGTTTGTGTCGGCCACTTGGGTCGCTTAGCTTAGTCACACAGCTACCTCATTGCGCCTCTTTTTTTCTTTGCATCATGTGCTGTTTGGGGACAATTTTTTTGAAGGGCCATCCTGTCTGACACTGCAGTGCCACTCCTAGATGGGCCAGGTGTTTGTGTCGGCCACTTGGGTCGCTTAGCTTAGACACACAGCGACCTTGGTGCGCCTCTTTTTTTCTTTGCATCATGTGCTGTTTGGGGAGGGTTTTTTGAAGGGCCATCCTGCCTGACACTGCAGTGCCACTCCTAGATGGGCCCGGTGTTTGTGTCGGCCACTTGGGTCGCTTATCTTAGTCACACAGCTACCTCATTGCGCCTCTTTTTTTCTTTGCATCATGTGCTGTTTGGGGAGTATTTTTTTTGAAGGGCCATCCTGCCTGACACTGCAGTGCCACTCCTAGATGGGCCAGGTGTTTGTGTCGGCCACTTGGGTCGCTTAGCTTAGCCATCCAGCGACCTCGGTGCAAATTTTAGGACTAAAAATAATATTGTGAGGTGTGAGGTGTTCAGAATAGACTGAAAATGAGTGGAAATTATGGTTATTGAGGTTAATAATACTTTGGGATCAAAATGACCCCCAAATTCTATGATTTAAGCTGTTTTTGAGGGTTTTTTGAAAAAAACACCCGAATCCAAAACACACCCGAATCCGACAAAAAATTTTCGGTGAGGTTTTGCCAAAACGCGTCCGAATCCAAAACACGGCCGCGGAACCGAACCCAAAACCAAAACACAAAACACAAAACCCGAAAAATTTCCGGTGCACATCACTAGTTACATATCACTGAGGACCCTGCTGTTCCTGATACTAGGGTCTGTATGTATAAAGGAAAGAAACCTGAGGTAACGTTTCCGCCCTCTCATGAACTGAATGCCTTTTTTGAAAAAAAGTTTCTGATTCCCAAAAGGATTCAGGTGGCGTAACCGTTCCCCGCGGGGGATAGAGATAAGTGGGAATCATCTTCCATTGTGGACAAGGCTCTGTCTCGGTTGTCAAAAAAGGTGGCTTTACCGTCTCCTGACACGGCAGCCCTTAAGGATCCTGCGGATCGTAGACAGGAGACTACGTTAAAATCCATTTACGTCGCCACAGGTACGCTGCTCAGACCAACCATTGCATCGGCGTGGGTGAGTACTGCTATTGAAAAATGGGCAGATAACTTGTCATCTGATATAGATACCCTAGATAGGGACAGTATCCTGTTAACGCTGGGTTATATCAGGGACGCTGCGGCCTACCTGAAGGAGGCGGCGAGAGATATTGGCATTTTGAGATCAAGAGCCAATGCCTTGGCAATTTCAGCTAGACGAGCATTGTGGATTCATCAATGGAATGCTGAGACTGACTCTAAGAAAGCTATGGAGTCTCTCCCATATAAAGGTAGTGTCTTGTTTGGTGAGGGTCTCACTGATTTGGTATCTACTGCTACCGCAGGTAAGTCGTCACTTTTGCCTTATGTTCCTCCACAACAAAAGAAAGCTCACCACTTTCAGATGCAGTCCTTTCGGCCAAATAAATACAAAAAAGGCAGAGGTTATACCTTCCTTGCCAATAGAGGAAGAGGTAAAAGATCTCCTGCCGTGGCAGGTTCCCAGGAGCAGAAGTCCTCCCCGGCTTCTGACAAATCCACCGCATGACGCTGGGGCTCCTCTGCAGGAGTCCGCACCGGTGGGGGCATGTCTCAAGCTCTTCAGTCATTTCTGGGCTCGTTCGGCCCTGGACCCATGGGTTTTAGAAATAGTGTCCCAGGGGTACAAACTGGAGTTTCAAGACGTTCCCCCTCACCGATTTTTCAAATCGGCCTTGCCAATTTCTCTTCAGGACAGGAAGGTTGTATGCGATGCAATACAGAGGTTGTGTCTAAGTCAAGTCATTATCAGGGTTCCCCCGTCACAACAGGGAGAAGGCTTTTATTCAAGCATGTTTGTGGTCCCGAAACCGGACGGCTCGGTCAGACCAATTCTGAACCTAAAGTCCCTCAATCTTTACCTAAGAGAATTCAAATTAAAGATGGAATCTCTCCGAGCAGTGATCTCCAGTCTGGAGGAAGTGGTTCTCCTTCGCAAACAAGGAGTCACAATTATTCCTTACTTGGATAATCTCCTGATAAAGGCGAGATCCAAAGACAAGCTGGAGCAGGACATTGCGCTCTCCCTGACAGTTCTGCAGCAACATGGTTGGCTCCTAAACTTGCCGAAGTCACAGTTGAATCCGACGAAACGGCTGTCGTTTTTGGGAATGATTCTGGACACGGAATTACAGAGAGTTTTTCTTCCAGAAGAGAAGGCTCTGGAAATTCAGGGTTTGGTCAAACAAATTCTGAAACCAGAGAGAGTTTCAATCCATCAATGCGCTCGATTGCTGGGAAAGATGGTGGCGGCGGCCTACGAGGCCATTCAATTTGGCAGATTCCATGCCAGAGTTTTTCAGTGGGACCTATTTGACAAGTGGTCCGGATCCCATCTGCACATGCACTGGAAAATAATCCTGTCCTCCAAGACCAGAATCTCACTCCAGTGGTGGCTGCACAGCTCTCACCTCCTAGAGGGACGCAGATTCGGGATCCAGGACTGGATCCTAGTAACCACGGATGCGAGTCTCCGAGGCTGGGGAGCAGTCACACAGGGGAAACCTTCCAGGGAAAATGGTCAAGTCAGGAAGTTTGTTTACACATAAACGTTCTAGAGTTAAGGGCCATTTACAACGGCCTTCTTCAAGCGTAACGTCTTCTTCGGAACCTGCCCGTCCTAATACAGTCGGACAACATAACAGCAGTAGCGCACATAAACCGCCAGGGCGGAACGAAGAGCACGGTGGCAATGGCTGTCACGATCCGGGTATCTGGACGCCATTTCTTACCCATCAGATGCCTCCTAAGGCTGGCTCAGCGCTCCAGGACCGGATCCCATCTGTTATCCTGATGTGTACATTCCTGTATCCTCTCCTGTCACTCTGGGACGCTGTCAAAGTAAACGCCATATTACACCTGGCATGGCGTCTCCCGCGGCCTCCGCCGCCGTCCCTGAACTTCTGCATGCAGAGTGTCTGAGTGGCGATTACGTCAGCCGCGGCCTCCGCTGTGTCCGCGTGGTTGGATGTGCATCTGTCAGCCTGGCGCCTCCTGTCTCCGGTGGCCGGCGCCGCCATTACTGTTTTCATTACCACATGGATTACAAACCAAACTTCCCTCCAAGTGTCTGCATGGGCGCAGCCATCTTGGATTCTGTCAGCTGATCATTTCCACCAATCTGTTCTCAGTATTGATAATCTGCATAATTGCCTAGCCAATCCCTTCCTTGCTGCAGGTATAAATACACTGTGCCTGAGCAAGGAAGGCGTCAGTGCTTTGGTTGTCAAACCTAGTTCCTGTTTGTCTCTCTCCTGTGATTGTCTTCCAGGTTCCAGCTCCTGTCTCAAGACTTCCACCATAGAGACCCGCACCAGCATTCCACCTGCGGTGTAGCCTGACTCTCCAATCCACTGTGGATTCATCTGTTTCCAGCTACAACATTACCTGCTTCCAGCTCAGCTTCCAGCAGAGTACAGCTTCCCTTAAAGGGCCGGTGTCCTTTCTACGCTTTACCACTCTCCACCGGTATTATTATTTCTCCGCTCTCAAGTTCTACATTTCAGTTCATATTTCATCGCTCCCAAGTTCATTTATTATTTAACTGGTTCCAGCCAGTATCCACTCCGTGCTAACAACAGTCTGGTTCCAGCCAGTATCCACAGCAGCTGTTTTATCTTCAGCAACCCAGCTTTTCCTGGAACACCAGCTGGCACAATCCTGGGTTATCTCCATTGCTACAGTCGGGCCTGGTAAGGACTTTCCATCTAGAAGATCATAAGAACTATCTCACACTACCAGTGCCCTGTGGCTCCTGCCATCCTGTAGTACCCAGGAACTGTATTTATTCTTTGCTGACTTTTACGTTTTCTTTTACTGCTGCTGTGTTGCGGAGTTGTCATAATAAACATCATTGACTTTTATCCAAGTTGTCGTGGTCACGCCTTCGGGCAGTTATTATTCATGTTACTTACATGTCCAGGGGTCTGATACAACCTCCCAGGTTCCGGTACATCTCAGCCCCTACAACTGAGGCTGCCTCCCGTCAGCTCAGGCCCTCAGTTGTGACAGTAAGCACTGACCTAATGAATCCAGCCGGAGACCAGGATCAAGCGGCCAGGCCGATGCAAGAACTGGCAGCCCGACTAGATCAGGAGGCTGCACAGGGCCACATCATCCGCTGTCTCCAGGATCTCTCTACTCGGCTGGATGGGATTCAGACAACTCTCCGTGGATCAGGCGCGTCTGGTGCGTCAACCACAGTGACTCCAGCTATAACCCCACCCACCTTACCCATTTCTGCTCCACGTCTTCATCTTCCAACGCCAGCAAAATTTGACGGATCTCCAAGATTCTGCAGGGGATTTCTCAACCAGTGTGAGATTCAGTTTGAGCTACAACCTGGCAATTTTCCCAGTGACCGTACAAAAATTGCCTACATTATTTCTCTTCTCAGTGGCTCAGCCCTTGATTGGGCATCACCGTTATGGGAGAGGTCCGACACCCTGCTATCTTCCTACACTGCCTTCGTGTCAACATTCAGGCGCATCTTCGACGAGCCAGGCCGGGTAACCTCAGCTTCATCCGAGATTCTCCGTTTACGCCAGGGGTCACGTACTGTAGGACAATATCTGATACAGTTCCAGATCCTGGCATCCGAACTGGCATGGAACGACGAGGCCCTGTATGCTGCATTCTGGCATGGCTTATCTGAGCGTATTAAAGATGAGTTAGCTACCAGATACTTACCTTCTAAGTTAGATGAGCTAATCTCACTCTGCACGAAAGTTGATTTACGTTTCAGAGAGAGAGCAACTGAGCGTGGAAGATCATCTGCTCCAAAATCTTCTGCTCCTCCTCCTCGTCAACTGTCACCATCTAAAGATGAGCCCATGCAACTTGGCCGTTCCCGTTTAACTCCTGCTGAGCGCCGAAGACGCCTCTCCGAGTCTCTCTGTCGCTATTGTGCAGCTCCGTCTCACACCATTAATGCCTGTCCCAAACGTCCGGGAAACTCCAAATCCTAGCTCGCCAAGGAGAGGGCCGGCTAGGAGTAATGATCTCCTCTCCATCTCCTCAAGATTGTAATCTCCCAGTCTCGCTTCAAGTTGCTCAACGTTATCGGAACGTCATTGCCCTCCTTGATTCCGGAGCAGCTGGGAACTTTATTACCGAAGCCTATGTTAAACGGTGGTCCCTACCCACCGAGAGACTTCCTTCGTCCATTTCTTTAACTGCCGTGGATGGCAGCAAAATTTTTGATGCAGTTATTTCTTTAAGGACTCTACCAGTTCGTCTGAGAGTGGGAGTTCTTCATTCCGAACTTATTTCACTTTTAGTGATTCCAAGAGCCACACATCCTGTGGTCCTGGGCCTTCCATGGCTCCGTCTTCACAATCCTACAATTGATTGGACGACTACGCAAATCCTGGCATGGGGTCCCTCCTGTGCTGAGACATGTTTGTTTAAAGTGTTGCCTGTCTGTTCTTCCTCCCCCAGGTCGTCTGATGTTCCACCTCCTCCATATCAAGATTTCACGGATGTGTTCAGTAAGGCTTCTGCTGATATCCTTCATCCTCATAGAGAATGGGACTGCCCGATTGATCTCGTTCCAGGGAAGGTTCCACCTCGAGGCCGAACTTATCCGTTGTCTCTGCCCGAGACGCATTCTATGGAGGAATACATTAAAGAGAACCTAGCAAAGGGGTTCATTCGACCTTCTTCTTCTCCAGCCGGCGCAGGCTTCTTTTTTGTAAAAAAGAAAGATGGTGGTCTGCGGCCGTGCATCGACTACAGAGGTTTGAACGACATTACCATCAAGAACCGTTATCCTTTACCCCTGATTACTGAGCTCTTTGACAGAGTTAGCGGAGCTACCATCTTTACAAAGCTGGACTTGCGAGGTGCATACAATCTCATCCGGATCCGTGAGGGTGACGAGTGGAAGACCGCCTTTAACACCCGTGACGGACATTATGAGTACCTCGTCATGCCCTTCGGATTGAGCAATGCTCCAGCTGTCTTCCAGCATTTTGTCAATGAGATCTTCAGAGACATTCTATACCGTCATGTCGTGGTCTATCTAGACGATATCCTCATTTTTGCCAACGATTTAGAGGAACATCGTTTTTGGGTTAAAGAGGTTCTGTCCCGTCTCCGTGTCAATCATCTCTATTGCAAATTAGAAAAATGCGTCTTTGAAGTCAAGTCCATTCCGTTTCTAGGGTACATTGTGTCCGGTTCCGGACTAGAGATGGATCCTGAGAAACTACAAGCAATCCAAAATTGGCCGGTACCCTTAACCCTCAAAGGGGTCCAGAGGTTCTTAGGGTTCGCCAACTATTACCGAAAGTTTATACGAGACTTTTCCACCATTGTGGCGCCTATTACTGCTTTCACTAAGAAGGGTGCTAACCCGTCCAAGTGGTCTGAAGAAGCCATGCAAGCATTTCATCTTTTAAAACAAAGGTTCATCTCTGCGCCTGTTCTGAAACAGCCTGACATCGACTCTCCTTTCATCTTAGAGGTGGATGCCTCCTCCGTTGGAGTAGGAGCGGTGTTATCTCAGAGGGCTAAAGATGGCCATTTACACCCTTGCAGTTTCTTCTCCCGGAAGTTCTCCCCAGCTGAGCGCAACTATGCCATTGGCGACCAGGAGTTGCTAGCCATCAAGCTCGCTCTAGAAGAGTGGAGGTATCTGTTGGAGGGAGCTTCTCATTCAATCACCATACTTACAGACCACAAGAACCTTTTATACCTGAAGGGCGCACAATGTCTCAACCCTCGTCAGGCCAGATGGGCACTTTTCTTTTCCAGGTTCGACTTTAAACTCCAGTTCTGTCCGGGCTCTCAGAATCGCAAGGCCGATGCCCTTTCCCGCTCATGGGAGCAAGAAAATGAGTCAGAGTCTTCAGACAAGCATCCTATTATAAATCCGTTGGCATTCTCCACGGTAGGGATGGACTCTACGCCCCCATCAGGGAAAAGTTTTGTGAAGCCGATGCTAAGGAAGAAGCTCATGCATTGGGCCCATGCTTCCCGTTTTGCCGGACATACAGGTATCCAAAAAACCCTGGAGTTTATCTCTAGGTCCTATTGGTGGCCAACTCTGAAAAAGGACGTCTTGGAGTTTATTGCATCTTGCCCAAAGTGTGCCCAACATAAAGTATCCCGCCAGTCGCCTGCGGGGCAACTGGTTCCACTATCCGTTCCCCGTCGACCATGGACCCACTTGTCGATGGATTTCATTACAGACTTACCCATGTGCAACAAGTTTAATACCATCTGGGTGGTAGTTGACCGGTTCACCAAGATGGCACACTTCATTCCTCTCACCGGTCTTCCATCAGCTTCCAAGTTGGCTCAAGTATTCATACAAGAGATCTTCCGACTCCACGGTCTTCCTGAAGAAATTATCTCAGATCGAGGAGTTCAATTCACAGCCAAATTCTGGCGAAGTTTATGTCAAGTCCTCCAAGTCAAGCTAAAGTTTTCCACGGCTTACCATCCTCAGACCAATGGTCAAACCGAGAGGGTGAATCAGGACTTGGAGGCCTTCCTCCGCATCTATGTGTCCTCCTCTCAAGATGACTGGGTTCAATTACTTCCCTGGGCCGAGTTCTGTCATAACAACCAGTATCATTCTTCATCTGCTTCAACACCATTCTTCACTAACTTTGGATTCCACCCTAAAGTCCCTGAGTTCCAACCGCTTCCAGCAACTTCTGTTCCCGCAGTGGATATCACCTTGCATCAGTTTGCCAATATCTGGAAGAGCGTACGATCAGCTCTGCTCAAGGCATCGTTCAGGTACAAGAAGTTTGCGGATAAGAAGCGTCGAGCAGTTCCTGCTCTCAAGGTGGGTGATCGGGTATGGTTATCCACAAAGAATTTGAGGTTAAGAGTTCCCAGTATGAAGTTTGCACCTCGCTATATCGGTCCTTTCAAGATTGAACAAGTCATCAATCCTGTTGCTTACAGACTCCAGTTGCCTCCCTTCTTAAAAATACCCAGGACATTCCATGTTTCCCTGTTGAAACCGCTGATCTTGAATCGGTTTCATTCCTCACTTCCTCCAACTCCGAAAGTCCAAACTCAACGAGGCGTTGAGTATGAAGTGGCCAAGATCCTGGACTCACGTCACCGTTACGGTCAACTACAATATCTTATTGACTGGAAGGGTTATGGTCCTGAGGAACGTTCATGGACCAATGCTTCTGATATCCATGCTCCTGCCTTGGTCCGGAGATTCCATTCCAAGTTTCCTCAAAAGCCAAAGAAGTGTCCTGGGGCCACTCCTAAAGGGGGGGGTGCTGTCACGATCCGGGTATCTGGACGCCATTTCTTACCCATCAGATGCCTCCTAAGGCTGGCTCAGCGCTCCAGGACCGGATCCCATCTGTTATCCTGATGTGTACATTCCTGTATCCTCTCCTGTCACTCTGGGACGCTGTCAAAGTAAACGCCATATTACACCTGGCATGGCGTCTCCCGCGGCCTCCGCCGCCGTCCCTGAACTTCTGCATGCAGAGTGTCTGAGTGGCGATTACGTCAGCCGCGGCCTCCGCTGTGTCCGCGTGGTTGGATGTGCATCTGTCAGCCTGGCGCCTCCTGTCTCCGGTGGCCGGCGCCGCCATTACTGTTTTCATTACCACATGGATTACAAACCAAACTTCCCTCCAAGTGTCTGCATGGGCGCAGCCATCTTGGATTCTGTCAGCTGATCATTTCCACCAATCTGTTCTCAGTATTGATAATCTGCATAATTGCCTAGCCAATCCCTTCCTTGCTGCAGGTATAAATACACTGTGCCTGAGCAAGGAAGGCGTCAGTGCTTTGGTTGTCAAACCTAGTTCCTGTTTGTCTCTCTCCTGTGATTGTCTTCCAGGTTCCAGCTCCTGTCTCAAGACTTCCACCATAGAGACCCGCACCAGCATTCCACCTGCGGTGTAGCCTGACTCTCCAATCCACTGTGGATTCATCTGTTTCCAGCTACAACATTACCTGCTTCCAGCTCAGCTTCCAGCAGAGTACAGCTTCCCTTAAAGGGCCGGTGTCCTTTCTACGCTTTACCACTCTCCACCGGTATTATTATTTCTCCGCTCTCAAGTTCTACATTTCAGTTCATATTTCATCGCTCCCAAGTTCATTTATTATTTAACTGGTTCCAGCCAGTATCCACTCCGTGCTAACAACAGTCTGGTTCCAGCCAGTATCCACAGCAGCTGTTTTATCTTCAGCAACCCAGCTTTTCCTGGAACACCAGCTGGCACAATCCTGGGTTATCTCCATTGCTACAGTCGGGCCTGGTAAGGACTTTCCATCTAGAAGATCATAAGAACTATCTCACACTACCAGTGCCCTGTGGCTCCTGCCATCCTGTAGTACCCAGGAACTGTATTTATTCTTTGCTGACTTTTACGTTTTCTTTTACTGCTGCTGTGTTGCGGAGTTGTCATAATAAACATCATTGACTTTTATCCAAGTTGTCGTGGTCACGCCTTCGGGCAGTTATTATTCATGTTACTTACATGTCCAGGGGTCTGATACAACCTCCCAGGTTCCGGTACATCTCAGCCCCTACAACTGAGGCTGCCTCCCGTCAGCTCAGGCCCTCAGTTGTGACAATGGCAGAGGCCACAAAAGTTCTCCGCTGGGCGGAAAGACATACAAGCGCTCTGTCGGCAATCTTCATTCCAGGAGTGGACAACTGGGAAGCAGACTTCCTCAGCAGACACAATCTCCATCCAGGAGAGTGGGGTCTTCACCAAGAGGTCTTCACAGAAGTGACAAGTCTTTGGGGAATTTCTCAAATAGACATGATGGCGTCTCGCCTCAACAAGAAACTTCAGAGATATTGTTCCAGGTCAAGGGACCCTCAAGCAATAGCGGTGGATGCGCTAGTGACACCATGGGTGTTTCAGTCGGTGTACATGTTCCCTCCGCTTCCACTCATTCCAAAGGTGCTAAAGATCATAAGAAGAACAAAGGTTCAGGCGATCCTCATTGTTCCGGACTGGCCAAGGAGGGCATGGTATCCAGATCTTCAGGAATTACTCATAAGAGATCCCTGGCCTCTTCCTCTATGAGAGGATCTGTTACAGCAAGGACTGTGCGTTTATCACGACTTACCGTTGCTACGTTTGGCGGTTGAACGCCGGATCCTAGCCCGAAAGGGTATTCCCAGTGAAGTCATTCCCACACTTCTTCAGGCTAGAAAAGGAGTAACGTCTAACCATTATCACTGTATTTGGAGAAAATATGTGTCTTGGTGTGAATCCAAGGAGGCTCATACGAAGAATTTCAGCTAGGGCGTTTTCTCCATTTCCTGCAAGCAGGTGTGGATGCGGGCCTTAAGTTAGGATCGATTAAAGTACAAATTTCGGCCTTATCGGTTTTCTTTCAAAAACAATTGGCCTCCCTTTCAGAAGTTCAGACTTTCGTGAAAGGAGTTTTGCACATCCAACCTCCATTTGTGCCCCCAGTGGCACCATTGGGATCTTAACGTGGTGTTACATTTTCTTCAATCACATTGGTTTGAACCTTTACAGAGGGTTGAGTTGAAATTTCTCACTTGGAAAGTGGTCATGCTATTGGCCTTAGCATCCGCAAGGCGGGTGTCTGAGTTAGCAGCTCTGCCTCACAAGAGCCCTTATTTAATTTTCCATGAGGATAGAGCGGAGTTGAGGACTCGTCAACAATTTCTGCCGAAGGTGGTTTCATCGTTCCACATGAACCAGCCTATTGTGGTACCAGTGGCTACTGACGCCTTCACGGAGTCAAAATCTCTCGATGTTGTCAGGGCCTTGAAGATTTATGGTCACCAGAACGGCTCAACTTAGGAAAACGGAAACTCTGTTTATCCTGTATGCTGCCAACAAGATTGGATTGGAGCGCCTGCTTCAAAGCAAACTATCGCGCGCTGGATCTGCAATACGATTCAGCAGGCTCATTCTATGGCTGGATTGCCAATACAGAAATCAGTGAAGGCCCACTCTACCAGGAAAGTGGGCTCATCTTGGGCGGCTGCCCATGGAGTCTCTGCATTACAACTCTGCAGAGCAGCTACTTGGTCGGGTTCAAACACTTTTGCAAAATTTTATAAGTTTGATACCCTGGCTGATGAGGACCTCATGTTTGGTCAATCGGTGCTGCAGAGTCATCCGCACTCTCCCGCCCGTTTCTAGAGCTTTGGTATAAACCCCATGGTTCTTGAAGTGTCCCCAGCATCCTCTAGGACGTATGAGAAAATAGGATTTTAGTACCTACCGGTAAATCCTTTTCTTTTAGTCCGTAGAGGATGCTGGGCACCCGTGCCAGTGCGGACTCTATCTGCTGTTATTAGTTATTAATTATGTTTACACACTGGTTGTGTTTTTGTTTTGGTCAGCCTGTTGCTGACATGGTTCATGCCGTTGACTGGAGTTTGCTGTTAAATGCCATGTTGTACGGCGTGATTGTGGTGTGAGCTGGTATGTATCTCACCTTAGTTTAACAATAAATCCTTTTCCTCGAAATGTCCGTCTCCCTGGGCACAGTTCCTATAACTGGAGTCTGGAGGAGGGGCATAGAGGGAGGAGCCAGTTCACACCCCTTCATAGTCTTAAAGTGCCCATGTCTCCTGTGGATCCCTTCTATACCCCATGGTTCTTGAAGTGTGCCCAGCATCCTCTACGGACTAAGAGAAAAGGATTTACCGGTAGGTACTAAAATCCTATTTTCTGTATGCCCTCTATACTGCCCTGCATTTCTGGATCTGTTATCTACCGGCCTGCGTATGTTCAAAGGCATGCAGGGTTTAATGGGGCGTAGCCCCTAACGACGGTGTGAAGAATCACCTAGTATATATAAAGTATACTTACAGATAAGCCTATATGTATACTTACAGATAAGCCTATATGCATACTTACAGATAAGCCTATGCGCAAACTTACAGATAAGCCTATACGCATACTCACAGATAAGCCTATATATACTTACAGATAAGCCTATATGCATACTTACAGATAAACCTATATATATATATATATATATATATATATATACTTACAGATAAGCCTATACGCATGCTTACAGATAAGCCTATATGCATACTTACAGATAAGCCTATATATATATACTTACAGATAAGCCTATATGCATACTTATATACACAGTGTCCGGGAATGAAGATATAACACAAGTTAATTCTGGAAAGCATAGTGTCCGATAGCCGTTTTGGGGAACAAGAGTCACCTTTTTCGATGGCAGCCCTTGATAAAGGTGACACTGGTTCCCTGACGTGGCCATCGGGCATTCCGCTCTGCAGATTGGAAGGTTGTTATTTTGTATTTTATTCCTGTAATGACTCCATAGAGCTTTGTCATTTCTTATCATATGGCACATGCGACATTCGGGATCCGGTATCCTTTATCAGAAGGAAATTCAAACACCTTGCCATACAGTAAAATGAAATGAATAACAGGGAGGAGGGCAGTCAGTTGTACCCACTGGTGAACCTTATACTTGAATGTCAGTAATAAATATGTAATGTAACCAAATCAGTTTCCTATTTAAAGTGACCAGAATAAGTAGAGACCTGTTTAATATCTGGTTTATCATTTATTTTTAGCTAAATGCTTTGTTTTATTACCTTCCTTTTCTTCTTATCTAAATCTTTCTGCTGTGGTCTGAACTTTCCTGGTTATGTTATTAAAATGATTTAGCTGCTGCAAAAACTTATTAAGAGCAATACAAGCGCCACAAAGGTGATTGACAGCTCTCCTTCCCATAATGCTTTTGGAGTACCGCAGTCTTCCCAGGAATGGTCTTTTAGGGGTGCTCTGATCATTTTTGGATGACCAAAATAATTAAATTAAGTCAACCATGGGAGTAATTACCCCCTGCCGCTTCCACCAGTCTTCACTGCCTGCAGCTGAAAGGTGCAAACATGTACAGTAACCTATAAACAGAAGATGCAGTCTGCCCGGCTATAATGCTATTTTCTAGACAGCTGACCTAACAGAAGATGTGAGATGTAATCCCAGCGGTGCCCACTTTCACCGCAGCCTACTTCCCATTGCACTTTATATGACATGCACAAACCTCAGTTGCTGGAGCTCTGACATATTGAACCTGCTGCTCCCCGGGCTGGCGGCTCAGCGGCTCGCAGCTTATAATCCTCACTTCAGATCTATCACGGGGCTAGATGCTCATTCCACATCTTGTAGCGTCTGTGCCCAGGCAGGAATCTGCTAATTCAATTTGAATAAAACAAAAGAGAAAAAAAATATGTCTGTAATTCCCGGGCTTTTGTATAAGAACCAACACAGGGCAGCACACTGCTACAATATCCAGGACCAGGCGTTGTCTTACAGTTGGAGTCAGTCAGGTTTACGTGTAACAAAATCACTAAGGGGCCTAATTATCACCATCCGCATCCAGGATGCGGATGACAGGTGATAAAATCGCCCCATCTCGCACTGCGATAATTGATTACATCGCAAGGGACAGAGCTTGTGGTTAAGCTCTGTCCCTGCGATGCCTCTTCGCAGCATCATCGGGGTATATTTCGGAAAAAATACCCCGATGTCCTGCTGCGCATGCGCCGCCGACATCGCCGCTACCGGTTTACCGGTTGACCCCCCCCCCCATCGCGACTACCCCCGCGCGCCGCGGACCCCCCCCCCCAGAAGATCAATATACTCACCTGTCCAGGGAGCTAGTCCGCGCTGCTTCAGGAGGCTGCCGGGCGCCGGGCCCTTCTCCTGCGCTGTGACCCCCGGTGCTGTAAAGTGCGCTGCCATTTTGCAGCATCACTTTACTGCACCGGGGTCACAGCACAGCATATGGGGGGACCCGGCGCCCGGCAGCGCTCACCGGAGCAGCGGACACCTGCTCCCTGGACAGGTGAGTATGTTTTGTTTGTTTTTTAAACTTTTTTTATATTTTTACACTGTGATCAGCTTGTGGGTCCATCGGACACACACAGCTGATCACTCTGCCGAGTCCCCGCTCAGCTTTCTCTGCCAGGGGCAGAGAAAGCTGGGCAAATGCCACATTATCGCAGTGCTGCCCTGTGAACTGGCCAGCCTGAGCAGGGCACACTGCGGTATTTTTTCACATTTTTTTTTTAGTAAATTCGGCCACGTCACATTTCCCATTGTAAGTATAGGGGGAATGCGATGTGGGTTACCAAAAAAAAGTGAATTAAAGGGTTTGGAGCAGTTTTTCATGAACACTGCTCCAAATGCCCTTTAATACATCCAGGTGATACTAAAATAATGTGAAAAAGGGTGTTTTCTGTTTTCACACCCTTTTCACATTATTTTAGTAAAAATTATTTTAATAAATAGACCCCTAAGTGAATCCCAGAAAAGTCTTTTTGTATAGGAAATTAATTTGTATGTGATTTTATTTTTGAATTTAATATATTTGTTTTGCAAAAGGCACCATATGATAAATATTATTTATAAAACTGATGACATTATAAACTGTTTTTCTTTACTGATAACTATTTTTTTGTTGTTGTGTTTTTACAATTTTACAGCCCACTGCCCATGGGACGGTGGTCCTTAGGCCGACATGAGTTAGGTCGACATACATTGGATCGACCGTGTTTGGTCGACATGCATTAGGTCAACATGTACTAGGTCGACATGGAAAAAGGCCGACATGAGTTTTTTTTTATTGATTTTTTTGACCTTTTTCATACTTAACGATCCACGTGGACTACAATTGGGAACGGTAACCTGTGCCAAGCGCAGCGGTAGGGGAGCGAGGCACCGTGCGTCACGGTGCACTAATTGGGGTTCCCCATCACTTTTCGAAGAAAACAACACCGAAAACAGTAAAAAAAAACTCATGTCGACTTTGCCCATGTCGACCTAATGACCTTGTCAACCTAGTGATCATGTCGACCTAATGCATGTTGACCAAACGTGATCGACCCAATGTATGTCGAGCTAACTCATGTTGACCTAATGAACCACATCCCTGCCGATGATATAGGCGATGGGTGGGCTTCTGCGATGGAAATTTCTGTGGGCGCACGGAGCTGGGCGTGGCCCCATATCACTATGTGCTCAGAGTTACAGCGATACCACCAGTAAGTTACATTTACTTGCTCATCAGCCTATCACTGTATACAGCATGTAGCGTAAGCTCTGTGTACACATCAGTGAGGAATACTGTGTTTCTCTATCGTCCTAGTGGATACTGGGGTGACATTAGTACCATGGGGTATAGATCGGGTCCATTGGAGCCTGACACTTTAAGAAATCAATCAGTGTTTGCTGGCTCCTCCCCTTTATGCTCCTCCACCAGACTCAGTTTAGAAAAATGTGCCCAAGGAGCCGGGTGCATTCTCTGGAGCTCCAGAGAGTTTTCTTCAGAATTTCTCTTAGTTTATTATTTTCAGGCAGCACTGGTTGGCAACCATCCTGCCTGCATCGTGGGACTTGGGGGGAGGGGGAACCGAACCAACTTCCTAAAGAGTTAATGGTTCGTATCCCCGCTGACAGGACACTGAGCTCCTAAGGTGATGTTTCTCATGCCCCAGGGTGTGAGCCCACGCCGGCAGCATGCCACCATCCCTAACAGATGCCGAAGTAGACGCGGTACGGTGAGTACTACACCAGGGTCCCAGTTAGCGGGTTCCTAGTGACAATGGCGGCATTAGGGCGTGGCGGTCACCGGGCCTCGAGCTGCGCTGAGGTAAAAGGGGGATTCTAATCTTTTTTTACACAAATCTGACATTACAGCCAGTATAATCTATTAGGGACCGTGCGCAGAGCCGGCCCTAGGCATAGGCAAACTAGGCAATTGCCTAGGGCATCTGGTATGCCTAGAGGCACAGGCTGCTTCTGCTGATTAAAATGATATGCGGCATGCCTATATTCTTTGTGTAGCATTTCGTATGCAAATACAGCCACAGTCGCACACAGTATTATGTGTATAAGGGTATTAATAATGTGTGACATATGTATAAGGGGCACTGTGTGTGTCATTATGTGTATAAGGGCACTAATAATGGGTGGCATATGTGTAAGGGACATTATGTGTGTCATTATGTTTATAAGGGCATTAATATTGTGCGGCATATGAGTAAGGGACATTATGTGTATATGGGCATTAATAAGGGTTGGCATAATATGTCAGGCACAATATGTTTATAAGGACATTAATAATGTGTGTCATATGTGTAAGGGGCATTACTGTGTGGTATTATGTGTATAAATGCATTACTAATGTGTGGCATTATGTGTATAAGGTGCTCTACTGTGTGGAATAACGTATAGAAAGGGCACTACTGTGTGGTATAATGTGAATAAAGAGCAATATGGTGTGGTGTAATGTGAATAAGGAGCAAAATGGTGTGGTGTAATGAGAATAAAGAGCAATATGGTGTGGTATAAAGTGAATAAGGACAATTCAGTATGATGTTATGTGAATGAGGGGCACTACTGTGAGAAGTAATGTATATAAGGTAAATTGGTACTACTGTCTGATGTAATGTGAATAAGGCACACTATCGCATGATAAATTGTGCATAAAGTTGCACTACTGTGTAGCATAATTTGACTTGGTACTATTGTGTGGCCATGCCCCTTGGCAGCAAAAACACATAACTTGCTGTGCGCCGAATGTGCGTACTGTTCTTATTTAAATTACAGGGGGTAGTAAAACCAACATAAGAACTGCTATGGGTGAGGGGTGAACATCGCTGCTTTGCTTACATACTGCCATCAGGCTACCTCCCACTTGCTTGCATCTCATGTCATCTGTCTGTCGCCCCTTCCCGCTAGATTGTTAGCTCTTCAGAGCAGGGCCCACTTTCCTCTTGTTGTCAAAGCCCTCATCTTGACACATTTCACTCACAGCTCTCTCCTACTCAGCGGCCATTTTTACCCGCTTTTTCTCCTGCTGGTAAAAGCTCATCTCTATCTATGGCCGCCAGTCCCAAGTAGTACGATGGTTACTCCCTCACTACTTACATCTTAGCTGTATTATGTTTTGAGAATTGTGGTGCTCTTTGTTACCTCTACTCTATTTTTGTGATTTATTTACTGTAGAGATGAGCGGGTTCGGTTTGTTGAGATCCGAACCCCCCCGAACTTCACCTATTTTACACGGGTCCGAGGCAGCCTCGGATCTTCCTGCCTTGCTCGGTTAACCCGAACGAGGCCGAACATCCTCATCCCGCTGTCGGATTCTCGCGAGATTCGTATTCCATATAAAGAGCCGCACGTCGCCGCCATTTTCACTCGTGCATTGGAGATTGAACGGAGAGGACGTGGCTACGTTCTCTCCCTGAAATGCTCCATATCTGTGCTCAGTGTGCTGCAAATATCTGTGCTCAGTGTGCTGCAAATATCTGTGCTCAGTGTGCTGCAAATATCTGCGTTCTCTGCCTGAAAACGCTCCATATCTGTGCTCAGTGTGCTGCAAATATCTACGTTCTCTGCCTGAAAAGCTCCATATCTGTGCTCAGTGTTCTGCAAATATCTGATCAGTGTGCTGCATTGTGGGGACCACCAGTAGATAATTATAGTACAGTACAGTAGGCCATTGCTGTATCTTGCAGCTCCATGTCAGACTCAGTTCTAGACAGTATCCTGATCATCAGTGCTCAATATCTGCTGCATTGTTGTGTGACCAGTATATATTATATATAGTAGTACAGTGCAGCATTTTGGTGACCAACAGTATATAGTTGTACAGTACAGTAGTCCATTGCTGTATCTTGCAGCTCCGTGTCACTGCAAGTATCCATCCATATCTTTGCTGCATTGTTGTGAGCAGTATATAATATAGTAGTACAGTGCAGCATTTTGGTGACAACAGTATATAGTTGTACAGTACAGTAGTCCATTGCTGTATCTTGCAGCTCCGTGTCACTGCAAGTATCCATCCATATCTTTGCTGCATTGTTGTGAGCAGTATATATAGTAGTACAGTGCAGCATCTTGGTGACCAACAGTATATAGTTGTACAGTACAGTAGTCCATTGCTGTATCTTGCAGCTCCGTGTCACTGCAAGTATCCATCCATATCTGTGCTGCAGTGTTGTGAGCAGTATATAAAGTAGTACAGTGCAGCATTTTGGTGACCAGTATACTACAGTACAATAGTCCAGTGCTGTTCTCGCCAGTGTCAGTTCTCCGTAGTATCATCAGTGCTCAGTAAAATCAGTGCTCAGTATAATCAGTGATTGATCAGTATAATCAGTTCTCAGTATAATCAGTGCGCTGTTAGACGTGCGCCCGTTTTCCGCCATTAGTGCATTGGGATTTAGACAATTGATGAAGTTATTGTGTCCCCGGTACAAAATCCCATCTAGATTCCACTTCACTAGGCAGGCGATAGCGAGATTTTACCAATTAATATCAGTGATTTATAATTAATTATTAATTACAGTGATCTTGCCAAATGATTCCAGTGATTTTGTCATTTTCTTCCAGTGATTTGGACCAATAATACCATTGATTAGAACGAATAATTCCTGTGATTTTGTCATTTTCTTCCAGTGATTTGGACCAATAATACCATTGATTAGAACGAATAATTCCTGTGATTTTGTCATTTTCTTCCAGTGATTTGGACCAGTAATACCATTGATTAGAACGAATAATTCCTGTGATATTGAGGTGTTTGTGTCGCTTAGCTTAGCCATCCAGCGACCACAGTGCACCTCTTTTTCTCTTTTCTTTGCATCATGTGCTGTTTGGGGACTATTTTTTTAAGTGCCATCCTGTCTGACACTTCCGTATATGTCCAGTGGTACTGCCATTTGATATAATTCCCGACGTTACTGCCATTTAATTCCAGTGATTTTGTCATTTTCTTCCAGTGATTTGGGCCAATAATACCATTGATTAGAACGAATAATTCCAGTGATTTTGTAATTTTCTTCCAGTGATTTGGACCAATAATACCATTGATTAGAACGAATAATTCCTGTGATTTTGTCATTTTCTTCCAGTGATTTGTACCAATAATACCATTGATTAGAATGAATAATTCCTGTGATATTGAGGTGTTTGTGTCGCTTAGCTTAGCCATCCAGCGACCACAGTGCACCTATTTTTCTCTTTTCTTTGCATCATGTGCTGTTTGGGGACTATTTTTTTAAGTGCCATCCTGTCTGACACTGCAGTGCCACTCCTAGATGGGCCAGGTGTTTGTGCCGGCCACTTGGGTCACTTAGCTTAGTCATCCAGCGACCTTGGTGCAAAATTTAGGACTAAAAATAATATTGTGAGGTGTGAGGTGTTCAGAATATGGTTATTGAGGTTAATAATACTATAGGATCAAAATTACCCCCAAATTCTATGATTTAAGCTGGTTTTGAGAGGTTTTTGAAAAAAAAACACCCGAATCCGACAAAAAAATTTCAGGGAGGTTTTGCCAAAACGCGTCCGAATCCAAAACACAAAACCCGAAAAATTTCCGGTGCACATCTCTAATTTACTGTAATGTTAAGTTTTGTCTCCCTGTACTGTCCTTTGTACGGCGCTGCGAAACACTTGTGGCGCCTTATAAATAAAATGCAATAATAATAATAATAATAATGGTGCTGGGAAAGGGGTGCAGGGTCAGAGGCGGAACTAGCGGTGGTGCTAGGGGGCACCAGCCAAAATCTTGCCTAGGGCACCATATTGGTTAGGGCCGGTTCTGACCGTGCGCCATTGAAGGGGCGGGGCTTCCCGGAGAACGGGACCAGAAGCTGAAAGGCGCCATTTCCTGCTGCTGCTGACTACAGGCTGCACGCTGAGACTGCTCCTCCACAGAACCCACTGAATCACCAATTCTATTGGTACCAGTGTTATGTTCAACGTACTTGGAACCCAAGAGATTGGGTGGCAATAGAAGGGTTCAGAGTACAGCTACGTGAAGCTGCAATAGAACTGAGATACGCAGCTACCCCTAACAAAAATCCCTGACTCCGTTGTCCTTCCCAGCGGTCGATTAACGCCTGCAAGACTATGGTTTCTTGTGTCCACGGCAGCCGCGTTTGAATGGTCGAATTAGGTCCGCCCAGACTCCGATGCCCCCCGGTCTTAATAGGAGACAAGGCGTTAACCGAAACCAAGGAGAACAAGGGGAAAACTAAGACTGACACAGCTAAAACAGATAAGGATACAAAACATAACAAAGTAGTTTATGTGCGGCGCGGCCACCTGGAACAACAGCAAATCAAGTAATGCAGCCTAACTGCCAAATACGAACCCGTCGTAATAAGGCGAGGACAGCAATGCGGAAACCCTCCGCAAAAATGACACAACCAAAATAGATAAAGAAAATACGGCTTCAGCCATAAAGTGCGGCAGTGCCGCTACTCACGACACCACGAAAGGTGTGCGCAGGAAACGACCAGAACCCAGAGGCTTCGGATACCAGACCACTCTACTTGAAGGCAACTCAGAGGACAGCAGGAAACGATCCCTTGGACAGGACTCAGGAAACTGGACACTGGAGTACACAAGCTGGATGCAGGAACACACCAGAGGCAGGAAGACAGGCTCCACAGGAAGCTGCTGACAGGGACCAGGAATAAGCTTGCAGGAGGCTAACCAAGAACTGGAACATACAGGTACAATAACAAACTTCTATCACCAGCGCTGGACTGCAGGGTTAGCTGGGTAATAACGGAAGCACGCACCAATCAGGACTGCAGTACACAGATTCACCACATAATGACCAAATTATCTGCCAGGTGAGGCTTAACACATAGAAAACAAGCTGTAGTTACACAGACTCACCACAGGCGGCCAACAAGAGTCTTCTAAACAAGTACAAGTGAAATCCTGGCATGCAAACAGAAATATAACATAAAATTAATGAACAGAAAGCAAACAGGAATGAACCACTGTTTGTGGTTCATAACAGTACCCCCTCCTTAAGGGTGGACTCCGGACAGCCCATAAAAGCCAAGGGGAACAGAAACAGAAGTATAACATAAAATACATAAACAGAATGCAATTGGGAATGAGCCACTGCAGCGGCTCATAACAACCAGGGGGTCTTATAGAGAAGCGGGGAGCGAGCGTATATGCAGCGGTTACACTGCTGTACTGATAACAAACATATAAATATACCCAGCAGGGCGCTGCTCTGGACTGAGGTATTGTATGCTGGTTCCAATCCTCTCTGTGTCACTCCAGTCAGGGCTGTCTGGGCTTATTGTGCTGTCTCACTAACGTGTTGTCACTGCACTGTGTACTTATTTAACTCTGTGTTTTCTGCTATAAGCATGTCTGTGTGTCCCTCATGTAACACTAAGTTTCCAACTTCTTCACAATGGTCTCTTGTATGTACCCAGTGTTCCCTGCCCTCACAAGGTAGTGGCTTGCAGGACCCCGAATGGTTCGAATAATTTAAAACAATGATTACTAATATAAATTCAGAGTTAGCTGCTGAAAAGCAGGAAAGGTAGACCCTGAAACAGTCTGTAGATGATTTCTTGGTTAAGACTGCTGACCACAGACAGGCTACTCAGCCCCCTCTGGTGGTCTCTCATAAACGCACACTCCCACAGGTGCTCCAGTCTGGTTCCGGTATGAATTGTCAACCATGTTATGGTCGACAGTCATTAGGTCGACCACTATTGGTCGACATTGGCATGGTCGACATGGACAAATGGTCGACACATGAAAATGGTCGACATGTGAAAGGTTGACACATGAGAAGAAAAATGTGGAACAAGCCAACCTAGGTTGGAAAGGGCGATGCGAGTGTGATTCCAATTAACCGTGTGTATAGCAGCTGCCTGGGTAGGTCAGTTACACCTATATGGAATAGCAAAACAATATAACAACAAAATAGGCTGCGCTTAGAGATGAATTGTCATAACAACTGATAAAATGTATTATGCTTAAAATCTGTCAATTAAGACAATTAAAAATGCGTATACATTGCTTAAGATAACCTCTGATCATGCTGTTGACAACAAATAAGCCTGTTCCAAATTGGCCGTGAGACCCTGTTATTTGAAACCAAATGAATCCTGGGGCTATAGCATAGTCCCTGGGCTGGAAAGTATGTCCCAACGCTGGAGGATTAACAGTTCCAAAAAGATGCAAGATTTATGGAAAGTCCTCACCAGTATTGCGTATAGATGAACAAAGTCCAGTCCTTTAATTATGGATATGGTTCCAATGAAGCGGTCTATAGGGTCCACGGTGGTCCAAGCTGAGGTGATGGGCTGTAGTAGATTGATTGATCAGAGGGCTCACACCTAAGGTGTGGACCGCTTCATTGGAACCATATCCATAATTAAAGGACTGGACTTTGTTCATCTATACGCAATACTGGTGAGGACTTTCCATAAATCTTGCATCTTTTTGGAACTGTTAATCCTCCAGCGTTGGGACATACTTTCCAGCCCAGGGACTATGCTATAGCCCCAGGATTCATTTGGTTTCAAATAATAGGGTCTCACGGCCAATTTGGAACAGGCTTATTTGTTGTCAACAGCATGATCAGAGGTTATCTTAAGCAATGTATACGCATTTTTAATTGTCTTGACAGATTTTAAGCATAATAAATTTTATCAGTTGTTATGACAATTCATCTCTAAGCGCAGCCTATTTTGTTGTTATATTGTTTTGACACATGAGAAGGTCAACATGAGTTTTTTACTTTTTTTGATGTCGTTTTCTGCGTAAAGTGACGGAGAACCCCAATTAATGCACCGCGTCCCCTCGCATGGCTCGCTTCGCTTGCCATGCTTCGGGCAAGGTGCCTCGCACCGCTATCGCGGTGCTCGCCACAGATTACCGCTCCCAATCGTAGTCCATGTGGATCGTAAAGTATGGAAAAGTTCCCCAAAAGGAAAAAATTAGAAAAACTCATGTCGACCTTTTCATGTGTCGACCTTTCACATGCCGACCATTTTCATGTGTCTACCATGTGTCCATGTCGACCATGTCAATGTCGACCAATAGTGGTCGATCTAATGTATGTAACATGGTCGACCATCCAAACGGATACCCTCCAGTCTGATACTGAAATACTATAGTTAGATGAGGGAGAGCTGAAGGTGGAAGATGACAATGCACTGTCCCCGGGGGACTGATTTATGCTATTAAGCACTTCCTCAACTTACAGGATAAGGAGACAGAACCAAAAGACGAATTGTTTTTTAATGTGAAACCAAAATCCTCTGTCACCTTCCCTATCTCAAAAGAATTAAACTCCCTTTCCAAAGAGGCGTGGGTGAATCCTGACAAGAAATTTACTACTCCTAAATGGTTACTAAATTCCTTTCCCTTTCCTGCTGAGGGTAGGAAAGTTTGGGAATTCCCACCATCCGTGGATACTTGAGTGTCCAGGCTGTCACGTAAAATCGTACTGCCTGTACCTGGGGCTATCTCTCTCAAGGACCCAGTTGACCGCAAAATTGAGATTACACTCAAATCAGTATATACTGCAGTGGGAGTAGCCCAACGCCCCACTATTGCTTGCAGCTGGATTTCAGGGGTCATGGTAAAATGGTCTGATAATATAGTAATGAGAAGCTTCCTTTTACAGGGGATGCCCTGTTTGGAGAAAAACTGAACAAGTGGATATCTCAGGCGACGGCAGGTAAGTCTACCTATCTGCCGTCTGCTGCACCTCCTGCTAGACGTCCGTACCCTGGGCCCTCTCTGCAGTCCTTTCATGTGGCAAAATTCAGAAGCAGAGCCAGAGGTGCGTCCAATGCTGCTAGAGGAACTCGCGGTAAGTCCCATACACCAGCAGCTGCTGGAGCTCTGCACCAGGCCTCCGGATTTTCGTCCACAGTTGGCCCCAGCAGTAAGGCAACTTCCAGGTAGGTGCTCGCCTTCAACACTTCGCCCATATGTGGGCATGGTCCTGCCGGGATCCTTGGGTGAGAGATCTCATATCCCAAGGATACCGGCTGGAATTTCAGGAACTACCTCCTCTCAGATACTTCATGTCGGCCTTACCAGCTTCACTTGTATCAAGAGTTACCTTGCAAAAAGCCATTCAAAAACTGCTTTCAATAGGAGTTATTGTTATGGTACCTCCTCCGCTGCACACAAAGGGATTTTACTCAAGTCTCTTTGTGGTTCCGAAGCCGGACGGCTCGGTACGGCTGATCTTGAACCTCAAATCCCTGAACTCGTATCTTTGTGTGTTCAAATACAAAATGGAATCCCTAAGGGCTGTGATCTCTGGTCTGGAGGAGGGGGAGTTCCTGGTATCCCTGGATATCAAGGATGCATACCTTCATATCCCAATATGGCTTCTTCATCAGGTGTACCTTTGGTTCGCTGTACTGGATCACCACTTCCAGTTTCAGGCCTTACCCTTTGGTCTCTCCACACCTCCAAGGGTATTCACAAAAGTCATGGCAGAGATGATGCTGCAATTTCGCAAGATGGGAGTCAACATAGTCCCATACTTGGACGATCTCCTGATAAAGGCGGTGTCCAGAGAACAACTGCTACACAGCATCAACTTGACAACTCGCCTGCTTACGGACCATGGATGGATCCTAAATTTCCAGAAGTCTCACCTGGCACCATCTCAGAGAATTCAGTTCCTGGGAATGATCCTGGACACGGTATCTCAGAAGGTATTCCTTCCACTGGACAAGGCCTTGACTATCCAGGCTATAGTCCACTCAGTGCTCAGACCCCTGCAAGATCTCCATTCATCTTTGCATTCGCTTGCTGGGCAAGATGGTTGCCTCCTATGAGGCATTACAGTACGGCAGCTTTCATGCACATCCATTCTAGCTGGATCTGCTGGACATGTGGTCAGGATCACACCTGCACATGCACCATAGCATAACTCTTTCGCCAAAAGCATGGATCTCCCTGCTATGGTGGCTACAAGTCTCTCACCTGGTGGAGGGTCAGAGTTTCAGTACACAGTCTTGGACTCTACTGACAATGGGTGCCAACCTCCAGGGTTGGGGTACTGTGACCCAGGGGGCCCAGTTCCAGTGGAAATGGTCAAATCAAGAATCTGCACTTCCAATAAATATCCTGGAACTCAGGGCAATTTACAGTGCTCTTCTGCAAGCCTACTATCTCCTTCGGAATCATGCCATCCAGGTGTAGAAAGACAATGCCACAGTGGTGGCATACATCAAACGACAGGGAGGAACAAGAAGCAGGGCCGCAATGCGAGAGGTGTCAAGGATACTCCTCTGGGCGGAAGCCAATGCAAGCACCATCTCAGCCATATTCATTCCAGGAGTGGACAACTGGGAAGTGTACTTCCTCAGCAGGCACTACCTCCATCCAGGGGAATGGGGCACTCACCCTCAGGTCTTCCACCAACTGGTTCACTGGTGGGGCTGTCCGCAGATAGACCTGATGGCTTCTCGTCTCAACAAGAAGCTCCGTCGTTACTGTTCCAGAATGAGGGATCCGCAGGCTGCAGCAGTAGACGTTCTGGCGGCTCAGTGGAACTACCAGTATGTATACCTGTTTCCTCCATTCCCTCTCATTCCAAGAGTTCTAAAAAGACTCAAAAGGGAAAGAGTTCAGGCAATTCTAATTGCCCTGGATTGTCCTTGACGGGCCTGGTATGCGGACCTCCTGACCATATCTCTGGAGGAACCCTGACCTCTGCCGCTACACAAGGACCTTCTTCAACAAGGACCGTTCGTCTATCCAGACTTACTGCGGCTACGTTTGATGGCTTGGAAGTTGAGAGGGAGGTCCCGACTAGAAAAGGTCTCCCATCCAAGGTTGTTTCCACTATGGTCCAGGCCAGAACATTACCACCATATCTGGAAGAAATATGTCTTGTGGTGTGAGGGTAAAAAATATCCTCCTGCGGAATTTCGACTTGCCCATTTTCTGCTTTTCCTGCAAGCAGGTGTGGATAAGAGCCTATAATTAGGCTCCATCAAAGTTCAGATTTCGGCTCCCTCTATCTACTTCCAAAAACAACTAATGGTACTCCCAGAAGTACAGACTTTCCTAAAGGGTGTTCTTCACATTCAGCCACCCTTTGTCCCTCCCACGGCTCCATGGGATCTCAATGTGGTCTTGACTTTTCTCCAGTCGGACTGGTTTGAACCCTTACACAGGGTAGACTTGAAATATCTAACGTCGAAGACAGTCACGTTGCTGGCTTTAGCCTCTGCAAGATGTGTATCAGAATTGGGGGCCTTATCCTGTAAGAGCCCATATTTGATATTTAATGAGGATAAGGCAGAACTCAGGACTCGCCCGCAGTTTTTGCCGAAAGTGGTATCTACTTTCCACATTAATCAACCGATAGTAGTTCCGGTACTGTCTGACACATTGGTTGCTCTGAAGTCCTTGGATGTTGTGAGGGCTTTGAGGGTTTAAGAGGACAGCTCGTCACAGGAAGTCTGACTCCCTTTTTGTCCTTTATGACGCTACCAAAATTGGTCGTCCTACTTCTAAGCAGTACATTGCTCGTTTTCTCAGGTTGACCATTCAACAAGCCTATTCTTCGGCAGCATTGCCGCTTCCGAGTTCTATCCAGGCCCACTCCACACGGTCGGTGGGTTCTTCCTGGGCGGCTCGCCTTACAGTTGTGCCGGGCAGCTACTTGGTCTGGTTCGAACACGTTCGGAAAATTCTACAGGTTCGACACCTTGGCCAGAGATGACCTTCAGTTTGGTCAGACGATTTTACAGGGGTCTCAGCACTCTTCCACCCGTTCTGGGAGCTTTGGGACTTCCCCATGGTACTAATGTCACCCCAGTGTCCACTAGGACGTTAGAGAAAATATGAATTTAATACCTACCGGTAATTCCTTTTCTCGTAGTCCATAGTGGATACTGGGCGCCTGCCTCAGTGCTTCGAGTTCCTGCTTACCTGGTTGTAAGTGATCTTGATTGGGTCTGCTATTGCTGTCCCTGCTCCATGTTTGGTAGCGTTGCTATCCTTTATTATAGTTAGCGTTGCTTTCCTATGTTCTGGTTAGCTCTGCTATCTTTCTTATTGTTGTGTGTTGGTTCGTTACCTCACCGCTTTTTGTGTTTATATCCTTCTCTCAAAGTATGTCCGTCTCCTCGGGCACAGTTTTCCTACACTAAGTCTGCAGGATGAACATAGAGGGGAGAGGCCAGCACTTACTGATTGATTTCTTAAAGTGCCAGGCTCCAATGGACCCGATCTATACCCCATGGTACTAATGTCACCCCAGTATCCACTACGGACTAGGAGAAAAGGAATTACCGGTAGGTATTAAATTCCTATTTTCTGCAGAGATAAAAAGGAAATATTTAAGAAATGTATACACAGTGAAACTGATACAAGTCCTTACTGAACCTTTAACTGTGTCACATCTTACATTACACAATCTTGGTATTTTTATATAAACGTGTCGAATCAATTTTTGTGATAACTTTCTGGGGTAACGCTAATTGGGGATTTTTATGAGTCGGACGCAAAGTGGCTGTTTTTGTGTAATGCATTAAAAGCCTGTTTTACAGCTTTACGCTAATACCAGTTACTGTACGGCTAATGGCCCTCATTCTGAGTTGTTCGCTCGCTAGCTGCTTTTAGCAGCTTTGCACACGCTAAGCCGCCGCCTACTGGGAGTGAATCTTAGCTTTGCAGAATTGCGAACGAAAGATTCGCATAATTGCGAAAAGAAATTTCTTTGCAGTTTCTGAGTAGCTCGAGACTTACTCTGCCACTGCGATCAGTTCAGTCAGTTTCGTTCCTGGTTTGACGTCACAAACACACCCAGCGTTCACCCAGACACTGCCCCGTTTCTCCAGCCACTCCCGAGTTTTTCCCAGAAACGCCAGCGTTTTTTCGCACACACCCATTAAACGGCCAGTTTCCGCCCAGAAACACCCACTTCCTGTCAAACTCACTCCGATCACCAGAACGAAGAAATTTCTTCGTTAAGCCGTGAGTAAAGTACCAAACTTTTTTGCAATTTTACTTGGCGCAGACGCACTGCGAACATTGCGCATGCGCAGTTTGCGACTAATCGCTCCGTTGCGAAGAAAACTAACGAGCGAACAACTCGGAATGAGGGCCAATGTGAGGATCCGCGAAACTGTTCCGCCCACTGTTTTTCCATCTACAACCGTGACAGTAAGCATTAGTATAAACCACACGCTGGGCCGAATTAAGGGTAGCGGGCGCCCTATGACAAATTGATCCTGCACCCCACCACTGTCACTACTTTGCCCCTTAGGGGTGCAGAACAGAGACTGAGGGGAGTGAGACAAAGAGGGTATCAGGGAGAGAGAGAGCGAAAGGGGGGAGGGGAGAACGAGAGAGAGGGAGAAAGAGACGGCATCAGGGAGAAAGAGAAAAGAGTGAGATAGAGAAATAGGGTGTCAGAGAGAAAGGGCGTCAGGGAGAGAGAGGAGATAGAAAGAGAGATGGTGTTAGGGAGAGAGAGAGAGAGAGGGTGTCGGTGCGAGAGAAAGTGTTTCAGGGAAAGAGAGGGAATGAGAAAAAGAGAGGGGAGAGCAGGAGATGGTGTCAGGGAGAGAGAGAGGGGGAGCAGGAGAGAGGGTGTCAGGGTGAGAGAGAGAAGGAAAGGAGGGAGAGAGACAGAGAGAGGAGCAATAGTTAGAGAGAGGGTGATGGAGAAAGAGAGGGAAAGAGAAAGGGAGGGGGATCGAGCGGAAGAGAGACAGAGGGTGTCAGGGAGAGAGAGAGAGGGAGCGGAGTGAGCATTAGGGAGAGAGGGTGTCAAGGAGAGAGAGAGCATGTCAGGGAGAGAAAGGGAGAAACAAAGAGAGGGATAGAGGGTAGCAAGAGAGAGGGGGAGGGGTAACAAGTGGGACAGAGAGGATGTCAGAGAGAGAGAGGGAGAGAGACAGAGAGAAGATGGAGCAAGAGAGGGGGAGAGAGAGTTTCAGAGAGAAAGAGGGAGAGACAAAGAAAGGGAGATAGAGAGGGACAGATAGGGGAAAGCGAGAGGGGAGATACAGAGAGAAGGGGGGAGTGAGCGGGAGAGAGATAGAGACAGGGAAAGAGCAAGAGAGTGTCAGGGGATAGGAGAGAGAGAGTGCATCAGGGATATAAAGAGGGTGAGACAAAGAGAGGGAGAGAGAGGGGTGCAAGAGAAAGAGAGGGGAGAGATAGAGGGAGAGAGAGAGAGAGAAAGAAAGATAGGGGGTAGGGAGGAAGAGACAGGGAGAGACACTATCTGTTACAGCGTGGCTGAACTTCAGCACAAGTCTCTGATGGGGCAGGCACTTCATGGCATTAGGACCTGCCCCCTTTTCACCTCTGCTGCCGGAAGCTGGCCAGGTATGGGTAGAGTGGGCCGGGGCAATATTTGCCACAGTGTGGGGGCCCACAACGTGTGGGGGCCCCTGGACGACCACCTCATCCACCCCGCCTATAATCCGCTCCAGGCCACAAGAGATCTATCAGTGACATGCTTCCCTTCTCCGTATGCACCACTCAGAATCAGGGTTGTAGCTAGGTGTGTGCGGAGTGTGCTCCACAAATACCGCTGCCCGGTAGGGGACCACAAAATGCGTCATCGACCAAGTCACAGCACTCTATCCCCCGACAGGACTTATAATGCGATCACATGCGGTATAAGTCCTCATGCAGGCACGCAGCGACATGTGCGCATGCGTGCAGTGGCATGCGCACATGTGCAGAAGTGCTAAAATTGTCAAATAGCAATTTTAGCACTTCAGCGTTCAGTGCGGAATCAGGGCCACAATCAGGAATTCACTTGAACGCAAAAAATAATTATCGCTGCTACAGGGTGCAAAACTGCAAGCCGCTGAATGATAGAATAGTTCCAGTCATGGAGGGGTTAAACGAGTTTTCCTTAGCAGAATATCACAGCTATTTCTAGCAGCTGAACTGCAGGCGATTTGCTCATCTGTAAATATACATTGTGTTTGTGGCAGCAGCCAGAGGAAAATGTATTTTCCGTACATATTTATCATATAACTGGATCTTTGCACATTGGGGGTAATTCCAAGTTGATCGCAGCAGGATTTTTTTTAGCAGTTGGGCAAAACCATGTGCACTGCAGGGGAGGCAGATTTAACATTTGCAGAGAGAGTTAGATTTGGGTGTGGTGAGTTCAATCTGCAATCTAAATTGCAGTGTAAAAATAAAGCAGCCAGTATTTACCCTGCACAGAAATAAAATAACCCACCTAAATCTAACTCTCTCTGTAAATGTTATATCTGCCTCCCCTGCAATGCACATGGTTTTGCCCAACTGCTAAAAAATGTCCTGCTGCGATCAACTTGGAATTACCCCCATTGTTCTGATCACTGCTGAGGTCTGTAAGGAAAATGTCATGTACAAATAAAATATAATATAATTGGATATCCACCTCCCCACTTTAACATTTCCCTAATCAGGGCGATGTATAGTATGTACATGGGGTAAGGTAATATCACATTGGAGGGTGCTCCCTGTTGGGTCGTCGCAGGGCCGGCGACAGGGGGGGGTCAAAGGGGACACCTATACCCATACCTCCGAACTTTCATCTGTAGCAAAGCGTGACACACCAGAGAAGGGGGCGTGGACTATGGAAAAGGGGGCATAACATGTGGAAAAGGGGGCATGGCTTCACGGGAGAACCCGCGATTGCGGGCCACGCCCCATTTTCGTCACTGAGGGGGTCTTATTAACTGTGGCCACAAGCTTTTTCATGCACCCCTATGTAAACTCAATTGTTTTAAACCTGTGTCAGCTGCTCCTTAGTAATTTATCAGCCAGTGTCAGGTGACTAGTGTACCTTTAAAAGCCATAAGGTGTGTGGCAGGTACACATTAAACCAAGTAGACATATTTGCAGTTATATTCTGTGTGATACAGTTGCCAGGTTTTAATTTTTAAGACTCTGTGATAGTGTAGGACCTGCAAGAAGGTGGGGTACCTTGGCGAGTGGTTTGCAGGCTTCTGTGCATTGGCCAATTCACTAACTAAACCCCCATCATTTATTTATTGATGTTGTGAGGATAAGTGAGCTTGCTATGGTGAGTGCTGAATTTTCTGTTTGTATATATATATATATATATAAATATATATGTATATATATATATATATATATATATATATATACACACTTTTCATACCTACCTGGTCATGCTCTTTTGACAGTCCAACGGATTGCTTGCTTGTCCGGTGAATATATATATATATATATATATATATATATATATATAGTCTCTGGGAATGTCCGCACTCACATCTGTCTATCCAACAATCATGGGGTGCTCCTCAAGATAGCCCCAAAGGCTTCATATATACTAGGTGTATTATGGGATCAGATAATCCCACAAGAGGGCACTCACCAATCCAAGTAGAGATAAAGAGGCTTTTATTGATATATCCAAGTCACCAAAAGAGTGTCGACGTTTCGGCCCATAAGGCCTTTTTCAAGACAATCACAAGGGATATCCAGTCATCATGTCAGCCACTTGATATGCCGTATGGTGGCCTAACTATAAACTAATAAGTAGATGATACACATTAGTATGCACCTTAGAACATTAACTATCTTCAGGGGCAGGTAGAGAGATTCATACATACTGTACCAAAATGTATCTTGGATGTGTTATCAATCATAGAATATTTTGTCCTGTAAGGCTTAATCCAATTCAGGACTTATGCACAGATGGGCTCTCAGTAAAGACCTTATCCTGAGTTGATCCTAAAATTAATTATAAGTGGAAAAATAGGATTTTGGTACTTACCGATAAATCCTTTTCTCCTAGTCCGTAGAGGATGCTGGGGACTCCAAAAGGACCATGGGGTATAGATGGGATCCGCAGGAGCTTGGGCACACTGAAAAGACTTAAAGTGGATGTGAACTGGCTCCTCCCTCTATGCCCCTCCTCCAGACCTCAGTTATAGGAACTGTGCCCAGGAGAGACGGACATTTCGAGGAAAGGATTTTTGTGTAAACTAAGGGCTACAAACATACCAGCCCACACCACAAACATACCATACCACCGGAGTAATAGTAAACCAGATAACAGTATGAAATAACGAAAGCAACAAGCTGAAAACCAGAAATACACTACCCGTGTATAAACCAAGTTAACCAACAAGAATACAGTGCCAGTAACAGTCCGCACTGGGATGGGCGCCCAGCATCCTCTACGGACTAGGAGAAAAGGATTTATCGGTAAGTACCAAAATCCTATTTTCTCTTACGTCCTAGAGGATGCTGGGGACTCCAAAAGGACCATGGGGTTTCGTTTATACCAAAGCTCCAGACCGGGCGGGAAAGTGCGGACGACTCTGCAGCACAGACTGAGCAAACGCAGGGTATTAAACTTATAGAACTTAGCAAAAGTGTTTGCCCCTGACCAGGTGGCCGCACGGCAAAGCTGTAAAGCCGATACGCCTCGGGCAGCCGCCCAAGACGAGCCCACTTTTCTGGTAGAATGGGCTTTTACTGACTTCGGCACGGGTAGCCCGGCCGAAGAATGAGCCTGCTGAATCGTACTACAAATCCAGCGTGCAATAGTCTGTTTTGAAGCAGGATGACCAATCTTGTTAGCAGCATACAGGACAAACAGCGCCTCCGTTTTCCTGGCAACAGCCGTATGGGCGACGTAGATCTTCAAAGCTCTCACCACATCCAGAGATGGAACCGCCACAGCATCCGTAGCCACCGGCACCACAATAGGTTGGTTAATGTGAAACGAAGACACCACCTTCGGCAAAAATTGTTGACGAGTCCGCAATTCTGCCCTATCTGAATGAAAAATCAAGTACGGGCTCTTATGAGATAGAACTCAACTCAACAACTCAGACACCCGTCTGGCAGATGCCAGCGCCAACAGCATGACAACCTTCCAAGTGAGAAACTTCAACTCAACCTTACGCAAAGGTTCAAACCAGGAAGACATGAGAAACTGTAAAACCACGTCAAGATCCCATGGAGCCACAGGAGGCACAAACGGAGGATTGATATGCATTACTCCTTTCACAAAAGTCTGAACCTCTGGGAGGACATCTAATTCCTTTTGAAAGAAAATAGACAAAGCCGAAATCTGCACTTTGATGGAGCCTAATTTCAGGCCTGCATCTACACCTGTATGCAAAAAATGGAGAAAACGACCCAAGTGAAAATCTTCCGCAGGAGCCATTTTAGTCTCACACCAGGAAACATACTTTCTCCAAATACGGTGATAATGTTTCGCCGTAACCTCCTTCCTAGCCTTAATGAGAGTGGGAATAACCTCCCCGGGAATACCCTTACGAGCTAAGATCTGGCGCTCAACTTCCATGCCATCAAACGCAGCCGCGGTAAGTCTGGAAACACGCATGGACCCTGCAACAACAGGTCCTCTCTTAGAGGAAGCGGCCAAGGATCTTCCACCAGTAACTCCTGAAGATCCGGGTACCAGGCCCTTCTTGGCCAATCTGGAACGACGAGAATCGCCTGAACCCTTGCTCTTCGAATGATCCCCAGTACCTTTGGAATGAGAGCAAGTGGAGGGAACACATCCACTGCACTGGCTTGGGGGTCTCTTGACCTGGAACAATACCTCGGAAGCTTCTTGTTGAGACGAGACGCCATCATGTCGATTAACGGAATTCCCCAACGCTTTGTCACCTCTGCAAATACCTCTTGGTGAAGAGCCCACTCTCCCGGATGGAGATCGTGTCTGCTGTGGAAATCTGCTTCCCAGTTGTCCACACCCGGTAGGAAGACTGCTGACAGTGCGCTCACGTGTTGTTCCGCCCAGCGATTCTTGTGGCCTCCGCCATTGCCGCTCTGCTCCTTGTTCCGCCTTGACGGTTTATATGTGCCACCGCTGTGATGTTGTCTGACTGTACCAGGACAGGTCGACCCTGAAGAAGGCTTCTTGCTTGTAACAGGCCGTTGTAAATGGCTCTTAACTCGAGAACATTTATGTGGAGACAAGCTTCCTGGAGCGACCATCTCCCCTGGAAGTTTCTTCCTTGGGTGACTGCACCCCAGCCCCGGAGACTTGCATCTGTTGTCAGAAGTACCCAGTCCAGGATACCAAACCGGCGACCTTCCAGGAGGTGAGAACTTTGCATCCACCACAGGAGAGAAATTCTGGCTCTGGGAGATAGACTTATCTTCCGGTGCATGTGCAGGTGAGACCCGGACCATTTGCTCAGCAAATCCCACTGAAACACCCGGGCATGAAACCTGCCAAACGGAATGGCTTCGTACGCCGCAACCATTTTCCCCAGAACCCGAGTACATTGATGGATGGACACACTCTTCGGCCGCAGAAGTTCCCTGACCATCGACTGTAGTTCTAGAGCTTTTTCTTCTGGAAGAAATACTCTTCGTAACTCCGTGTCCAGAATCATGCCCAGAAACGACAGCCAAGTGGCCGGAATCAACTGAGATTTTGGCAAATTTAGCACCCAACCGTGCTGCCGGAGCACCAACAGTACCAAACTCACACTCCTCAGCAAGCGTTCCTTGGACCTCGCCTTTATCAGGAGATCGTCCAAGTACGGGATAATTGTAACCCCTTGCCTGTGAAGGAGAACCATCATTTCAGCCATGACCTTGGTGAAAATCCTCGGGGCCGTGGAAAGCCCAAACGGCAACGTCTGAAATTGGTAATGAGAATCCTGTACCGCAAACCTTAGGAAAGCCTGATGCGGAGGATAAATCGGGACGTGTAAGTAGGCATCCTTTATGTCCACTGACGCCTTAAAATCCCCCCTTCTAGGCTGGCAATCACCGCTCGAAGAGATTCCATCTTGAACTTGAAAACTTTCAAGTATGGATTGAGGGATTTTAGGTTCAGAATCGGTCTGACCGAACCGTCCGGTTTCGGCACCACAAAGAGGCTCGAGTAGAACCCCTCCCCCCGTTGAGACGGGGGAACGGGAACAATGACCCCCTGGAGACACAACTTTTGTATTGCTGCCAGCACGACCTACCTGTCCGGAAGAGACACTGGCAGGGTCGACATGAAAAACCGTTGAGGGGGCGTCTCCTGAAACTCCAGCCTGTAGCCCTGAGATACAATCTCTAGAACCCACGGATCCAAGTCCGATTGGACCCAGACCCGACTGAAGAATTGCAGACGGCCCCCCACCGGCACGGACTCCCCCAGGGAAGCCCCAGCGTCATGCGGTGGACTTGGATAGCGGCAGAGGCGGACTTCTGGTCCTGGGCGCCTGACACTGCAGGCGACTTCTTTCCCCTTCCTCTACCTTTTGAAGCGAGAAAGGACAAACCTTTTCCTCGCCTGTATTTATTTGGACGAAAGGACTGCATCTGCTGATGTTGTTGCTTTTTGTGTTGTGTGGGAACATAGGGAAGAAACGAGGACTTACCCGCCGTCGCGGTAGAAACCAGGTCCGCCAAGCCTTCCCCAAACAGGACATTACCTTTGAAGGGTAACGCTTCCATAGCTCTTTTGGAATCGGCATCAGCATTCCATTGATGGATCCACAGCGCCCTCCTGGCCGAAATCGACATGGCATTGGTTCTTGACCCCAAGAGACCAACATCCCTCGCCGCATCCTTCAGGTAATCTGCAGCGTCCTTGATATAACCAAGAGTTAAAAGAACAGTATCTTTATCAAGGGTATCCATATCAGCAGCTAAATTGCGATCCGCCGGATCCTTGAGAGCTGCCGTGTCAGGAGACGGAAGCGCCACCTTCTTAGACAAACGAAATAAAGCTTTATCAACATTAGGAGACGCCTCCCATTTTCCCCTATCAACACATGGAAAAGGATACGCTATGTAAATCCTCTTGGGAATCTGCCACCTCTTGTCCGGCGACTCCCAAGCCTTTTCACAAAGAGTATTCATCTCATGAGAGGGGGGAAACTGCACCTTAGTTTTTTTTTCCTTAAACAAGCAAATCCTCGTTTCCTGTACGGCAGGTTCCTCAGAAATGCGTAACACATCTTTTATAGCCACAATCATGTACTGAATACTCTTAACCAATCTAGGATGTAAAGGAGCCTCAGTGAAGTCGACATCGGACTCAGAATCCGTGTCGGTATCAGTATCTACCTCTGGCCTCTTTACCGACCCCGACGGGGTCTGTACCTGCGACAAAGCATCCTCCATGGATTTTTTCCACACCTGTGTCTGTGATTCAGATTTATCTAATCTCTTTGATAAAGAAGTCACATTAGAATTAATTGTATTCAACAGTGCAAGTAAGTCAGGTGTCGGCTGCGTCGACAGAGCCAACTCCAGACCCGCATCTGCCCCCCCTCCCCATAACCTCCTCCGGTGAATAACATTCAGCCTCAGACATGTCGACACCTAGTATCGACCCACCGACACACACATACAATGCCTCAGCCAGGGGACAGGCCCACAAGGAAGCCTGGACAGAGAAACACAGAGGGAGTATGCCAGCTCACACCCCAGCGCCCATATATCCCACCAATGAAAATATATGTACCAGCGCTGCCCAATATACCAATTATGCACCAGCAACTGTCCCCCCCCCCCCCCCCCCCCCGATAAGCTCCCCGTTACGTTAATGGAGCTCGTGGAGGTCCCGGACCAGCGTCTCCTGCCTGCATGTGAGGAGAAAATAGCGCCTGTGAGCCGCGCGGCTAAGCTCCGCCCCCTCCCGGCGCGCTTCAGCCTGCCAAATTCAAAAACACTAAAATGCCGGCGGGGGTCCCGAAAACGGTGCCAATGCACCGATCAAGCATCTGCCGGCCCAAGAAGACCCAGTAACATGCTGCCCAGGGCGCCCCCCCCAGCGCCCTGTACCCTGTGAGTGCTGGAGGAAATGTGTGTGTGGGAGCATGGAGCGCAGCGTTGCCACTGCGCTGTACCTCTACTGAAGTCTTCTGCCGTCCTGCAGTCTTCTGTTCTTCTTTATACTCCTCCGACTTCTGTCTTCTGGCTTCTGTGAGGCGGGTGACGGCGTGACTCCGGGAACGAGCAGCTAGGCGCACCAAGTGATTGAACCCTCTGGAGCTAATGGTGTCCAGTAGCCGAGAAGCAGAGCCCTTAAACTAAGAAGAATTAGGTCTGCTTCTCTCCCCTCAGTCCCACGATGCAGGGAGCCTGTAGCCAGCAGGTCTCCCTGAAAATAAAAAACCTAACAAAGTCTTTTCCAGAGAAACCCAGGAGAGCTCCTCTAGTGAGTGTCCAGTCAGTCCTGGGCACAAAGTCTAACTGAGGTCTGGAGGAGGGGCATAGAGGGAGGAGCCAGTTCACACCCACTTTAAGTCTTTTCAGTGTGCCCAAGCTCCTGCGGATCCCGTCTATACCCCATGGTCCTTTTGGAGTCCCCAGCATCCTCTAGGACGTAAGAGAAATGTATATTATAACCCAGAGGGACTGATGGCACCGATATTTTAGGGTGCTACATCGAGGAGGATAATTGCTATGTATATGGTAATGGTATACATACTGACAGGGCTGCCACCAGAAATTGTGGAGCCCGGGACTGACAAAAATAGATAGGGCCCCTCCCCCCCCCCAAAAAAAAAAAAAAAAAAGATTCTGACGCACTTCTCCACCCTATGTAATGTTATACAGTACATTGTGTTTCGGACCTACAGGAACGGTTTACAGAGAGCTGATGCACAGATAAGGCTTGTTTTAAGAAGCCCTCCTTGCGCATCAGACTGCTGCTGATTCACAGTCTGGTGCAGCTCTACAGGTATTGGCGGTAGGAGCAAGGGGTGGGGCCCCCTCTCTGTAAGGGCCCGGGACCATTAGCGGATCTTGCCACGGGCACACGGGATTTTTGCCCGGGGCGCCGCCTTCCGGAGGGCGCCGCCGCATGGCAAGATCCGCTACTGTTGGTCAGTGCGTCCTGGTGCTGTTAAGGAAACTAGACGCTAACCGTGTAGTTTCCCTTCGTGGAGAGGACCTTTGCTGTGCTGTGCGCAATGACGTCATCGCGCACCGCACAGCATTGTGGGACTGGCACATAGACGCTAGGGGTCATAATTGACCTCTAGTGTCTATGCTGTGCTATGGGAGAGACGTCATGACGTCTCTCCCATAGATCCGAGGAGCGGCGCCGGCGGAGGGCAGCAGTGGTCGGGAATCAGGAGCGGGGATAGTAAGTATTAATTATTTATTTACTTTTGTAAGCAGCGCTACTCTACTGGGGGCACAAATGGGGGCACAACTCTACTGGGGGCACAAATGGGGGCACAACTCTACAGGGGGCAAAAATGGGGGCACAACTCTACAGGGGGCAAAAATGGGGGCACAACTCTACAGGGGGCATAACTGACCATGCCCCTGTATGAAGCCACACCCCTATTTTCGCCCAGGGCGCCACAAGGGCTAGAACCAACCCTGCCCGGGACACCAGTCTCCACAGTCCCCCCCCTCCCGATGGCTGCCCTGCATACCGACACTGTCTCTAGAGGTATAGACAGCGAACCATTAGTGGCTCACTTTAAAGCACGCAGCATTGTCTCAAAAAAGGATCCCTAAGATAAATATATTGCATACAAAGGTGAATCAATTAGGTTGAATTAAAGCTTTACCCTTAAGTGTACGGCAAAATGTTGGTCTAAGAAGACGTTTTCAATACACGATCAATTTCTAACTCTGAATTCAGATTCATTGCAGGCCATCATTTATAACTCAGTAGAGTAATTACAATGAATATACATGGACATTGAATAACACACTTTCATATACAGTAAGGCTTATTTCATAGAAGTAGTGCTATAAAACGCACCGATTCACAGTACATAATAAATCTACTATCCACTATGAGATCAAGAATAGTATAATGCATAACGTTTCCAAGTAAGAATTCCTATACAAATAAGTGCATGGATGGCTTAGAGTGGGAAGTTTTCTATTAGCGGCCTCAGATCTTGAATAATATATATACATATATATAATCTGAGGGGGGCCCTGAGATATCACTGTTTCGGGCCCTAAGATTTCTGTTGTCAGACCTGGTCGTCCGCTTCACTTTAATAGTGTTGATCCATCTCTAGCAATCTTCCCCTAACCAGATACACCAGCGCAGTGCCGCACATACCTGGCACTGGAATGCATGGCATCAGTGGCACAGGTTTGTGCCAGTTGCCCAGAGGCAAGATAAATATTGGTGCCCCCCATATATATATATATATATATATATATATATATACAAATATAAAACCACAGCACTCACCACCCCAGAAGCGGGGTGCAGTGTCTGCACTCACCACTCATAGGGCGGGGTGCCTGTAGCCTATGGCCACCTACTTAAATATATACAAACAGAAAATTCAGCACTTGCTCTTTGTAAGGGCTTGTGTTCTAAGTGCTGCTTGGATTTGTAAGTGTGAGTTGTAAACAGCAAAAGCAGGAGCTGGAAGCCGAGTGAAAAGGAGGTGCAGTGAGCTGAAACAACTGCAACTGCTAAGTGGAGTATAGGTGCCGCAGGAGAGAGTACTACGGCTGCATAAAAGTGAAGGACCAAGACCCGCACAAAGATAGATAAGTATAAGCCAGCTTAATTATTGTATAAGTGAGATTGTTTGTCTTCTACTTTTTATTTTTGCTGCTTTTTCTTTGAGAATAACAGGGAGTTAGACCTTACAAACAATATGGGAGGGGCTGTGATTGGGGACCTCACTCAGTGCATGTCGTGCAAGATGTATGCACACCTGGAGCTACCGGCCCAGTGTGATTACATCTGCACGAGATGTGTGCGAACGGTTGCCCTGGAAGCCCAGGTAACTGATCTAGAGCAAACCGTTACACGACTGAGGGAGATTCACAATCTCGAGCGTAGTTTAGACAGAACGGTGGAGGAGTTGCGGAAGGGGTCACTGGTAGAAGAGGATGATGATCAGGTAGCCAGCTGGGTCACAGTTAGAAGGAAGAAAGAGAGGGGGAGGCTCAACATCTCCGAACTATCAAACCCGAACAAATTTGCCCGACTGGACGAGGAATTGGAGGATGATAGTGAAGAAATGACGGTGCCGGAGGAGACTGCTCCCTCTAGCATCCAGAGGAGCGGTCCCTCTGGCGCGGTTGGGATAAAAGATAGTTAGGTACCTAGTCAGATGGCGGTGGTAGGGGATTCTATCATCAGGAAGGCAGATAGGGCAATCTGCTACCGGGACCGTGATCGCCGTACAGTCTGTTGTCTCCCGGGTGCTCGGGTACGGCACATCGCGGACCGGGTAGATAGATTGTTGGGAGGGGCTGGGAAAGACCCGGCGGTCTTGGTGCACGTTGGCACCAATGACAAAGTTAGCGGAAGGTGGGATGTCCTTAAGAAAGACTATAGGGACTTAGGAAAGAAACTGAAGGCAAGGACATCTAAGGTAATATTCTCGGAATTATTACCTGTGCCACGCGCTAGTCCAGGGAGGCAGAGGGAGATCAGGGAGGTAAATGTGTGGCTTAGGGATTGGTGCAGGAAAGAGGGGTTTGTGTTCTTGGAACACTGGGCGGACTTCTCAGTCAGGCGCCATCTCTTTTGTCATGACGGATTGCACCTGACTGAGGAGGGGGCAGCGGTGCTGGGGGGAAGGATGGTTAGAAGGTTGGAGGAGATTTTAAACTAGTAGCCTGGGGGGAGGGTTTAGCTAGAAACTACGGGTCATGCAGTGAGAATAGTGGGGATGGCAGTAGTAAACGAAATGGGGGAGAAGTTGGGGGGAGGGTAAAAGCAGGCGGTAAGGTTACTAACATGGGTACTAAAAGAGATTTTACCAAAGCACCCTCCAATGACGATTACAGGTCATCATTGCTACATAAGGTGAAAGATGTCCCTAACGCAAGGGAAAATACTTATCTTAGTTGTATGTATGTAAACACCAGAAGCATTACTGGTAAAAAGGGTGAACTAGAAATACTTGAAAACAGTATGATATTATAGGCATTACTGAAACTTGGTGGGACGAATCTCATGATTGGACAGTCAATCTAGAACCTGGGCTATACACTGTTTACGAGAGACAGACTAAATAAAAAGGGTGGAGGGGTGTGTCTTTACGTAAAGCCGTTTTTAAAACCTGATATACGGGAAGATATTCAGGAGGGGACTGTAGACACTGTTGAGACATTATGGGTAGAAATTGCATGCGGGGAAAAAGGAATAAAAAAGTTAGTATTGGGTGTATGCTATAGGCCGCCTGGTATCAACGCATCTGATGAGGAATTGTTACTAAAGCAAATTGAAAGAGCAGCAGGAGTAGGAGACATAGTAGTGATGGGAGATTTTAGCTATCCAGAGATAAACTGGAAAAACGATTCATGTGATACTGCTAGGGGCAATATGTTTTTAAACACACTTAATGATAACTACTTAGTCCAACTAATTGAGGAACCAACTAGGTACAATGCAATCTTAGACCTGGTATTAACAAACAATGGGGATTTGGTATCAGGTATTATAGTAGGGGAACCCATAGGAAACAGCGACCACAATATGGTCACACTCAATATCAGTTTCCATAAACAGCCCTATACTGGCTCAACTAGGACTCTAAATTTTAGCAAAGCAAATTTTGAAAAGATGAGGGTATTTTTCAGGGATATTGAATGGGAAGGTTTGTTTTTAGGAAAAAATACTACGGAGAAATGGGAGGTACTAAAATTCCTGCTAGCTAAAAATACACTCAAATTTATTCCTATGAGCAGCAAAAAAAGGAATAAAAATCATAAACCGATGTGGCTTAACAAAAAGATTAAGGAACTTATGGGCAAGAAAAGGCGAGCATTTAAAAAATACAAATCTGACGGGGAAGCAGAGTTATTTCAGCACTATATATATATGTAACAAAATTTGCAAAAAGGAAATAAGAGCGGCTAAAGTAGAAACTGAAAAACTAGTAGCAAAGGAAAGCAAAGCGAATCCCAAAAAATTCTTTAAATACATTTATAGCAAGAGATTAAAGAAGGAGAGTATAGGCCCTTTAAAAGACAAGTTGGGAGTCTTAAGCAAAAATGATAATGACATAGCGGACACACTAAATGAGTTTTTTTCAACAATATTTACCAGAGAGGACCCAATTCAGGGACTGACACACAATCTCAATAATGAGAATATCCCACTGATAGGTACTTATTTAAGCGAGGAAGTAGTCTGTGACCGATTAAAACATTTAAAGATTAATAAATCACCAGGGCCCGATGGTATTCACCCAAGGGTTCTAATGGAGCTTCACTCTGAACTGGCAAAACCGCTATCTTTGATCTTTAAGGATTCAGTTATATCAGGTATGGTTCCCAAAGACTGGCGTATAGCGAAAGTAGTGCCTATATTCAAAAAGGGAAGTAAAGCTGAACCAGGTAATTATAGACCAGTTAGTCTTACATCTATAGTGGGGAAAGTATTGGAAGGCATTCTAAGAGATAGTATTCAGAAGTTCCTTGAAGTCAATAAGGTCATTAAAAGGAATCAACATGGGTTTATGAAGGACAGATCCTCTCAAACCAACTTACTTGGCTTTTATGAAACAGTAAGCGCAAACCTAGATCAGGGTAAAGACGTGGATGTAATCTTTTTAGACTTTGCCAAAGCGTTCGATACTGTACCACACATGAGACTTATCTACAAGCTACAAGAATCAGGGCTAGGAAGCACAATATGCACTTGGGTCAAAAACTGGTTAGATAATAGGGAGCAGCGCGTTGTGGTTAATGGATCTTTTTCAACTTGGACTGAAGTGCTAAGTGGTGTGCCGCAAGGCTCAGTATTAGGACCGCTATTGTTCAATATTTTCATTAACGACCTAACAGAAGGTCTAGAGAGCATGGTGTCAATTTTTGCAGATGATACCAAATTGTGTAAGGCTATAAATACAGAGGAGGATGCAGAGTCTCTACAGAACAACTTAGTTAAATTAGAAGCATGGGCAGCCAAATGGAGAATGCGCTTCAACACAGACAAGTGTAAGGTAATGCACTGTGGTAACAAGAACAAAAATTACACCTACCTACTAAATGGGGTAAAATTAGGGGATTCTGTACTGGAAAAGGACTTAGGTGTCCTCATAGATAGCAAACTAAGCAGTAGTACCCAAAGTAGGACTGCAGCAAAGAAGGCTAATAAGATATTAGCATGCATAAAACGGGGTATTGATGCTAGGGACGAGAGTATTATACTCCCGTTATATAAATCACTAGTGAGGCCACACCTTGAATACTGTGTACAATTCTGGGCACCGTACTACAAAAAGGATATCCTGGAGCTAGAAAAGGTTCAGAGGAGGGCGACCAAACTAATTAAGGACATGGAGACGACGGAATACGAGGAAAGGCTTGAAAGACTAGGCATGTTTACATTGGAAAAGCGGAGACTAAGAGGGGATATGATCAACATCTACAAATATATAAGGGGACAATACAAAGAGCTTGAAGAGCTTGCGCAGGACCTGTTTTTGGTTAGATCAACACACAGGACTCGTGGACACTCGCTCAGGTTAGAGGAGAGGAGATTCGGCACAATACGGCGTAAAGGCTTTTTCACGGTAAGGACAATACGTGTTTGGAATTCCCTGCCTGAGGGAGTTGTAATGGCGGAATCTGTCAACACCTTTAAGAATGGGTTAGATAAATTCCTAATGGATAAGGATATCCAGGGGTATGGTGCATAGTCATGCATTATAGTTACTATAAATAGGGATAAAATGCAACGGCTGACATCAGCATCAGTCAGAAATTTTAGTCAAATCATCATGCATAGGAGACCACAAATAGGTTGAACTCGATGGACAATTGTCTTTTTTCAACCTCAGATACTATGTTACTATGTTACCATAGTAAGCTCACTTATCTTCACAACATCAATAAATAAATGATGGGTGTTTAGTTAGTGAATTGGCCAATGCACAGAAGCCTGCAAACCGCTCGCCAAGGTACCCCACCTTCATGCAGGTCCTACACTATCACAGAGTCTTAAAAATTAAAACCTGGCAACTGTATCACACATAAAATAACTGCAAATATGTCTACATGGTTTAATGTGTACCTGCCACACTCCATGGCTTTTAAAGGTACACTAGTCACCTGACACTGGCTGATAAATTACTAAGGAGCAGCTGACACAGGTTTAGGATAATTAAGTTTGCATAGGGGTGCATGAAAAAGCTCAATTATCCTAAACTTGAGTGCTGAATTTCTGTTTGTATATATATATATATATATATATATACAGAAAGTCCACACTCACTGCTGGGTGAGAACCTGCTGTAATCTTGTTAGTCTTGAAAAAGGCTCAGATGGAGCCGAAACGTCGACACCTTTTGCCGACATGCTGTTAACTGTCTCTATGTGACACACACCAATAAAGTTTTCATCATCAAGGAAGTGGTGAGTGCCTGTATCTTTTTTCGGATATATATATACATATATATAGTGGAAAGTCGGCGGCACTCAAAGAAATATGGCAAACACACATAAGTGCTGTTCAACGTTTCGAGGAATTTATTACCTCGTCATCAGGATCACGAGGTAATAAATTCCTCGAAACGTTGAACAGCACTTATGTGTGTTTGCCATATTTCTTTGAGTGCCGCCGACTTTCCACTACAAATTGGAATACCCCGTGCTGGGGACTCCTACGGAAGGCACCATCATCTTGTGAGTTTAACATTGGGAGTGCTGCCTACTTGGACTCTATATATATATATATATATATACCACAACAACCACCTAGGTGGAAGGTGCACTCACGCCCAGAAATTAGTCTCTGAAGTCACTTGTAAATTCAGTATATTTTTTATTCGGGTTCACTGTTGATGCCGTATTTCATCGACGTTTCGGTCCTTATGTGGACCTTTATCAAGATTGGCACTTAAATCACCTATACAATCAGAAACAGTTACAATTAATATGTATAAGAACCCAGATTTACTCAACACCAACACCACCAGTGCCTCCCAGGCCCTGAAGACTGTCACAAAAACCAGAAAACGTATTAAAAAGCTGTTTTTTTATATATGTAAAAAAGATACTTGGAAGTAATCCACGTGTGATGAAAGAGACACCTCCACCGTTAGGACTATCTGTTTAGATAGGCAAGCGATTACCTGGACGACATGCCAGATCACTCAGATGCGTGGAATGGCCTTTAGAGTTGGCAACATGCCTGATCACATAATGAAGTTAAAAGGCTATAACGTAGGAAGGTTGCAAGGCGTAGTCACCTATTAGATAAATAACAGAGTAACTACACCATAAGAAAATACACTAACAACGTCATTTAGGAAAAGATCATACCTAGTTACATGTAGAAATAGCTCATGGCAGCTTGTGGGCTCTGTGCATATGTAAGACACTCAGTCTATAAGGAGGCACAACAGGAAAAAATAATCACCAACCGTAATCATGTGTCAGAAGGGAGCTGCAGGAGAACCATACTCACTGCTCAAGTGTCCAGAGCCAAATGGAAGCTGCATAAAGTTCAGCCTCAGCTGAGCACTATTTAAGGATCAACCACAGGAAGTGCCAATTAGGAAGATTAAGTCTCTCATTAACTTATCACCTCTCAGATAACTCACTCAGACCAACTGGGTAAAACGTTACAGGGTTCACAGGACATGCGGTGGCTATCGCTAACGCACGGCTACTTAAATGAGTGGATTTTAACGATTTAGAAGGGCAACTGCCGGAGACGCGTCTTTTGCGTTCCACCGACCGGAACTCCATGCGTTCCACTCCGCGGAAGTGGCGCTGGCCGGAAGTCTCTGCGTTCCACTCGCGGAGAGAACCGTAATGAGGCTTATCCACTGGCTAATGTTTAGGTTGTACACCTCCTTTAGAGGGGGGCGTTCACAGAAAATGAACACTCCCCCGGGTGGAATCTTCAATGTACAGGTCCACTCATAGCTTACAGGGACTCGGAGGTATACCGAAGGTCACCTCACGTATAATCCTGGATTAACCTATGTGTAGCCTGTCAGTCACCACAGAAAAAGAGTGCAAATGTAAATAATAATCCATAATGTGAAATGTCAAAAATGTCAAAAAAGACAGATAGGAGGGCACCAAATCACCATCACCATTTCTGGTGATACTGACATCCAGGAAAGTAATGTTGGTAGCCGATACTTTTCATCTATGTATGTTCTTTTTATGTATAGAGATTAAGAAAGTAAGGACAGTTATTTACACGTCCTTGCTTATGTTTTTTATATATATTTTTCTGTTGATTCCAGGAGCCTTCCCAGGTCCTATACTAGTCACGAGGGCTCACCAATTTCAATGACCACACCACCCATTATTCCCTTTTATTATTTAAAATCTTTTACTACATTATACCAATGTATTACTATAAAGATATTATACTCATATCAGTATTCAATATGCCTTTGTTGATCAGATATACGTTAGTTTGTATGCATAGGGTGAGTTGTGGTCATTTGATTTGGTGCCCTCCTATCTGTCTTTTTTGACATTTTTGACATTTCACATTATGGATTATTATTTACATTTGCACTCTTTTTCTGTGGTGACTGACAGGCTACACATAGGTTAATCCAGGATTATACGTGAGGTGACCTTCGGTATACCTCCGAGTCCCTGTAAGCTATGAGTGGACCTGTACATTGAAGATTCCACCCGGGGGAGTGTTCATTTTCTGTGAACGCCCCCCTCTAAAGGAGGTGTACAACCTAAACATTAGCCAGTGGATAAGCCTCATTACGGTTCTCTCCGCGAGTGGAACGCAGAGACTTCCGGCCAGCGCCACTTCCGCGGAGTGGAACGCATGGAGTTCCGGTCGGTGGAACGCAAAAGACGCGTCTCCGGCAGTTGCCCTTCTAAATCGTTAAAATCCACTCATTTAAGTAGCCGTGCGTTAGCGATAGCCACCGCATGTCCTGTGAACCCTGTAACGTTTTACCCAGTTGGTCTGAGTGAGTTATCTGAGAGGTGATAAGTTAATGAGAGACTTAATCTTCCTAATTGGCACTTCCTGTGGTTGATCCTTAAATAGTGCTCAGCTGAGGCTGAACTTTATGCAGCTTCCATTTGGCTCTGGACACTTGAGCAGTGAGTATGGTTCTCCTGCAGCTCCCTTCTGACACATGATTACGGTTGGTGATTATTTTTTCCTGTTGTGCCTCCTTATAGACTGAGTGTCTTACATATGCACAGAGCCCACAAGCTGCCATGAGCTATTTCTACATGTAACTAGGTATGATCTTTTCCTAAATGACGTTGTTAGTGTATTTTCTTATGGTGTAGTTACTCTGTTATTTATCTAATAGGTGACTACGCCTTGCAACCTTCCTACGTTATAGCCTTTTAACTTCATTATGTGATCAGGCATGTTGCCAACTCTAAAGGCCATTCCACGCATCTGAGTGATCTGGCATGTCGTCCAGGTAATCGCTTGCCTATCTAAACAGATAGTCCTAACGGTGGAGGTGTCTCTTTCATCACACGTGGATTACTTCCAAGTATCTTTTTTACATATATAAAAAAACAGCTTTTTAATACGTTTTCTGGTTTTTGTGACAGTCTTCAGGGACTGGGAGGCACTGGTGGTGTTGGTGTTGAGTAAATCTGGGTTCTTATACATATTAATTGTAACTGTTTCTGATTGTATAGGTGATTTAAGTGCCAATCTTGATAAAGGTCCACATAAGGACCGAAACGTCGATGAAATACGGCATCAACAGTGAACCCGAATAAAAAATATACTGAATTTACAAGTGACTTCAGAGACTAATTTCTGGGCGTGAGTGCACCTTCCACCTAGGTGGTTGTTGTGGTATATTGGTGGCCTCTCAGGTCATTAGGAGCACCCGCCGTCGTTATTACTTTTGATGAGAGTGCAGGACCTTCCAAGACTATATATATATATATATATATATGGGAAGTGGATATGTGACTGGCGGTCGGGAGAGTGGAAATAGAACCTGCGCTGAGATCAGTGAGCCACCAAGCCAGCAAAGGGGCTTCGTTGCGCTCACTCCGCCCAACCTAAACTCCGGGATCCCGGTGTTGGTATGGTCAACCACACTGAACCTGTATATTTGTGTGTGTGTGTATATATATATATATATATATATATATACACACATATATACATACTATATATATATATATACAGTATTACGTACTTTATATATATGTGTGTGTGTGTGTGTGTGTGTGTGTGTGTGTGTGTGTGTGTGTGTTCTGAAAAATAAATGTATACATACATATTTCATTGTCATGTATTTTAAATCACACATTTCTTAGCAGTCATACCCAGGATTGGAACCCATGCCCTGTTACACTGAAGGCAGACACCTTACTGATAGAGATATTTGCTCCTGCATAGAAAGCCTGCAGATTCTAAAAATATGAAGCTACTAGTTAGAATTGTCAGTTCAAAACCATTGCAACTAGGCAGATCTATGTAGCGTGTGCATGCTCAGTCACTCACAAAGCTGATTATTTCTCTGAAAATTATTTTGCAAGTGTCATATCCAGGATTAGAACCCACAACCTATTACCCTGCAAGCAGACGTCTTACTGACAGAGCTATTTGCTACTGTAGAGGAAGCATGATAATTCTAACTATATGAAGTTACTTGTACAGTAATTGTCAGAGAAGTAACTTCATATAGTCAGAATTCTCATGCTTCCTGTACAGTAATGGTCAGAGAAGGAGGAGAGGTGCCCCCCTTCAGAGCAGGAGGCCGGCGGCAGTTGACTCTGTTGCCTCCCAGAGTTATGCCTCTGCATGGCATTGAAAGTGCACCCATTAGCTGGTTGTGTCTCCCAGCTGTCCTGAAATCTGGAAAAATCTCCATTATTCTCTCCTCCCCAGCACTATCCTTACTTCTGGTGCTGCTTCTCCTCTCCTAGTCCCTTTCAGCACTGTTGTTCCTAAGATACAGGGGTGCTGAAGAGGGGGTGTGGCCAAATGGTGGACATGGCCACGCCCCATGCTGAATAGCGTGCCCTTTGAAAAACATGTGTGCCACCGAACACTGAAGGAGGGCCTTTTCTCCACCTTCCAGGGTACCCTACCAATATGCCTCTGCCGGGCCCACCAAATTCAACCCTATATATACCCGCCCTATCTTCCTCTTGGTGCCCCTTCTAGTATAGGTCACCTTGTATTTACTGTACCTATGTTATGTTGATTTTCACTGTATATTTCCTGTACAGCAATGGAGGAACTATGTGGTTCCTTAAAAATAAATAATGACAGTCCAGGTCCATCGGACATTGTGTGCCCAGGGCTGCCATTAGACATATCAGGCCCAGCAGTAGAGTGGGAGTAGCCACTGTACATGGCGTGGCTATGCCACATTGGGACTTTTGGACCTCCATTCACAGTTGCTGAAGGGCCTGGCTATACCTCTATGGCCCTAGAACTCTGTACCTGCCCCTCATTCTCAGCTCCGCTGCCTACGCTTCTCTATTTAATAAAAAGTGCTGTCTCTGGTGAAAAGAGTAGATTGTGCCCATGGCTTTGCCCTATAAAGAGATCACAAGTGAGTTTAGTAGTCCTGCTATCGCCTGCGGTCAATCCCTGTTGACTGGACCACAGCAGTACTTGGAAGGGGGTGGGTGGCGGGAAGGGGGATTTATCAAACCTTGGAGAGAGATTACTACCTACTGTCACGATCTAGGTAATTCCTTATCAGTATTTACCTTCCAAATGCCTCCTGAGACTGTCCCAGTGTTCCAAGCCTGGATTCCATCTGCACTGTCTGTGTGCAGCACTCTGCATCTCATTGTCTCAAATCTCTTTACTGTGATTCTGGCAGCTTCATGGTTAAAGCTCACATTCAAGTTACAAACAATCTTTCCCTCCAAAAGCTACCATGGGTGCAGCCATGTTTTCCTAATCACATGTTACCTTTCAGCCTATCAGCTGCACTCTGCTCTCAGCCTGATTACACAGCAGCTGCACTCTGGTCTCTGGATAATCAGCCAGCCAATCCCTGCTTCCCAGCAGGTATAAATATCCTGTTCCTGGGGTGGAAAGATGTCAGTGCTTCAATTGTCTTCAGTGATTCCAGTGTGCAGTTCTCCCATGGACTTTCTCTGCAGTTCAGCCTGACTCCCTGGTGATTATAATCTGCAGTGTAACCCGACACTCCAGTGATTAACCCTCTACAGTCTACCCTGATTCACCTGTGTCTGAACTCCGGCTTCCCAGCAGCCATTCTCCAGCTTCTTCTCCAGCGATCCCCAGCATCACTTCATGCTTCACCTGTGCTTCTAAGTACAATAGTGCATTTCTATCTGCGAACCCCAGCTTCACTCAAAGCTTACCAACGATCCCAAAGTAACCATCGGTGTTCCGTCATCGATTCCAAGTCACCATCGGTGTTCCGTCATCGATCCCAAGTATTTCTCTTAACTGTGTTTCCTATTACCAGTACCAAGTCATCAGTATTCCTCTGAACTGTGTTTAATAAAACCTTTGAACTTTCCCTTGTTGTCGTGGTCACGCCTTCGGGCATTTGTTCTAAAGGTTCCCTGCATGTCCAAGAGCCCTGTGCTGCCTCCCAGGTACACATATACCTCAGCCCCTACAACTGAGGCTTCCCCCTGGTCAGCACCAGCCCTCGGTTGTGACACCTACCAATCAGCTCCTATCATTTTTCAAACACAGCCTGTGAACTGACAGGAGCTGACTGGTTGGTGCTTTCTCCCACTCCACTTTATCTCTCTCCAAGCTTTGATAAATCTCCCCTTTGTTCTGTTGGATGGTTATAACAGATAAAATACAAGATACTATGGATCCAAGTCAAGGTTGATTGCAAAACAACATTTTCCACTAATGGGCAAAACCATGTGCACTGCGGGGGGGCAGATATAACATGAGCAGAGAGAGATAGATTTGGGTGGGGTGTGTTCAAACTGAAATCTATATCGCAGTGTAAAAATAAAACAACCAGTATTTACCCCGCACAGATACAATATAACCCACCAAAATCTAACTCTCTCTGCACATGTTACATCTGCTGCACCTGCAGTGCACATGGTTTTGCCCATTAGAGGAAAATGTTGTTTTGCAACCAACCTTGAATTAGGCCCTACATTGTTTGATGAAAGCATTTTTTTCATTGCCTACTGATTTTTACATTATTTTTATTCTTATTTACAATTATCTATCTTTATATATACGTATATATATATCTAGAAAGAAGGTGAAAACAGCGCCTACTAGTGCAGTATATTAGGATCCTTCAAATGAAAACCTCCACCAGTTCAATAACACCCTTAGAAAAACACAAGTACCATCATGAGTGGAGTTAACCACTTAATTAAATCGCACGCTCTCAAAATGGGAATTCCCGAACTGGATAGATTTCTCCCTTCAGCTCCAGAACCTCATGGTACTTCTAATGCTCAATGATCACCAATGAAAAGAAATAAGGTAGCCGAAATAGTGTAATAAAGTTTTAACACCAGTTTAATTGTTAAAAAACAGAGCAAATACCCGTACATCAAAATAATGTAAAAATAGCTTATCTGATGTGTAGTAGATACAGTTCGGCACAACGCGTTTCGTCCTTATGATGGACTTCATCAGGAGTATCAGGACATTACCACTGTCTCTGGACTAAGACTCTTTTTATTTTCACTCATTTGGTGTAGCGCTAAGTACCACCTTTTCACCTATATATATATATATATATATATATATATAGGGAAATAAACCAGCGGCACTCAGGGTCTTATGAAGCAGTAGAATTGTATTAAGACATCAATGAGAAGGACATCAACGTTTCGGGGAGTTAAACCCCTTCTTGATAAAGGGGTTTAACTCCCCGAAACGTTGATGTCCTTCTCATTGATGTCTTAATACAATTCTACTTCTTCATAAGACCCTGAGTGCCGCTGGTTTATTTCCCTATATCCTGATCCAATGCTGAGGGCACCTGGGCAACCATCATCCACATCAAAAGGAGTGCCGGGCTGCATTTACATGATATATATATATATATATATATATATATATATATATATATATATATATTGTGATTTATTCCCGTTTTTAGCTGAATGATAGTCTGGACTCCAGTTCCACCGTGCACGGGAGTCTCTCCAGGTGAAGTGCTACATTAATCGTTTCCACTCTGGACCAGTAGAGTCAAATTAACGGAGTTTGCTCTGTTGCCATGGTGATATATATATATATATATATATATATACACTGTATATTGGGGATGTGGGGGTGGGTCACAATATGCTCCTGAACCTTTTCACGAATAGCAATAGCAGCAGTGACATCTGCAGGGGTCGATCAAACAATTTAACCAAAGCACTAAAAAGAAACAAATTCAATATAAAAACATGATTAAAAAAATAATAAAAAATGTAATGATTAAAAAAAAAAATCTAATTGAATGACTTCCAGGGTTTAATTGTATTTCACATACAGTATAAAGGATCATTCAGCAGACATTAATATCACTGTAGGTTTGGAGAATAGCGCCGTGCAGGCAGGAACTGATGAGATTCTGGATCTCCGTCTGGATTACTTAGGAAATACAGGTATATATTTCCCCATAATCCCTCATGGCCAAAACAATTAGAAACAAGCGCACATGTCCCAGCCCGGGAGCCTCACTAAGGCAGCCGGATAATTGACAGGTTTGTTTTTTGCAGCCAGGGCTTGTTATCCGTTCTCCCCCATCTCCGGCCAATTATGTTTCTCTTCTGTGAAGAGTACGCAGGCGCCGTATGGCCAGACCTTAATGAGTTGTGCAATCAGGGGAGCACTAACGTGAAACAATGCCCCATAAAGAAGAAGGATGGGTAGAAAATAAAATTCACATAATTACATATATTTCCACTTCAGTTGAAAAGCAGAAAACCTTCCCAGGGACCAGGTCGCGGCTCCTCTAATTTAATCAGTTATCTCATGAACCTGAGCAAACAACGCTAGGTGTAAGTGGTGTGATATTTTAGAGATCTGGGAGAGAACAGACAGGCCTGGTGCTAGTGCATTATGCCTCAGAGCTCCTAAGCAGACGCTTCGCTCATTTACAGCATAAATATGTGGCTGTAAAAATGCGCGCTCAGTGTTTCAGGGGATAAAACCAGCTAAATGTATGACTAGGAGTGTCATTTCTCAATATGTATATTCGGGGAGTCAGATGTTCTGCTGGGATGATTAATCCCTAATTAGGGCCCTTGCTGATGTGGATATTGGCGTCCCATTAAATGAGGTGGGAGGGCAGGTGGTGGCGTTGGCCAGTCTCTGTGTCCCCATATTATACATCCCGATGAGTCTGTATACGGATTTTTCTCCAGTCGCTGACCTCTGTTACACAAGGTCAATACATGCCCCCATGTCAGGCGCAACAGGAAACAACACAGATTTCTTCAAATTAAATCCCTCAATTAATTTAAAAATAGTCTTCATTAACTATTCTTTTGTTTTCTGTAAGAAATATATATATATATATATATATATATAAATTCCAAAAAAAGCAGGCACTCTGGAGACATCAATTGTAGCAAAAGTAACGAAAGTGTATTCAGGTCGGGTCTACCTGAATACACCCGACCTGAATACACTTTCGTTACTTTTGCTACAATTGATGTCTCCAGAGTGCCTGCTTTTTTTGGAATTTGCATTATTACTGATGTGGCACCGGAGCAAGCTGTCTTTATAGTGGAGTGCCGGCAATATATGGTGATATATATATATATATATATATATATATATATATTCAGATGTATCCTCATACATCGGGATGCAGTTAATTTGCCGGCTGTCGGGTTCCCAGCAGTCAAGATACTGAAACCAGAATTCCAATAGCTTGCAATGGGGACAGTCAGAATCCCGGCGCTCAGGGTCTATTCCCACTCGCGGCAAGCGCCGCGATTCCTCAAATGGACTCACTGCACTCGCCCTGCTGCCGGCGTAGTGGCAGCTGGGATGCCGTTGTCGGTATACTGACAGCCGGTATCCCAGCACCGGGAAATCATACTGAACCCCATACATCCAGCGTCCATACGCGAAACGCCGCAAAATGCACCGTGTGACTGAGCCACTTACTCAAAGAACGATAGATGCAAAGAAAGACGCTCGGCAGAGCTGGGTTGCCTGGGACCTGGCGCGCTGAAAGGGGTTGTTTGGTAAACTGAAGCCACATGGTATGAGGACACATCTGTAAATATATACATGATCACCATTGGCCTGAACATGTGCAAGGGATTGCAATGATACATTTTATGGAATATACTGTAGTCCATAGGCTAGTCAATGCCATCTATTGATGGCGTTAGCTATTGGGCACAAGTAAACCATTAGGGTTGCTGTGCTGTGGGACTGCAGAAATATTTCCAGGATACATATGGGCAGCAACTAGGGTGGTGCGGACGGTGCACAGCACATAGCACATTTGCCACGTGGGCGTAACTGGCTGCATCCACCGACAAGCGCTCTTATTTGTGTGAGCCGCCACTGCTAGCTTCTGTGAACTGCTCACTGCACTGTGTAATAGTAGCTCCTTCTTTACTGGGCGTATTGCTACCATTACACATTGCATCAGCCAGCGCTGCAGTTGCCTGCCCCATTCAGTTCGTGCCATCCCTCGTCTTCGCTGCGGGGATGTGGTGGTGGGGGTGTTACTACTGAATTACTGTTTCCTCAATGGGTTTCATTTTCCCACAAATTTTGGGAGAATACAGTAGATTAATCAATTAAATTTGTGGCATACTGTGTATGCGGGATGTACTGCTCTGTGACATGTTGTGTATAAGGAGTGTACTGCTATATGGCATGCTGTGTATAAGAGATGTACTACTATGTGGCATGCCTTGTATAAAGGGTGTACTATTATGTGGCATGCTGTGTGTAAAAGGGGTACGACTATGTGGCATGCCTTGTATAAGGAATGTACTACTGTGTGGCATGCTGTGTGTAAGGGGTACTTCTGTGTGGCATACTAAGAGGTGTACTATTATGTAGCATGCTGTGTTTAAGGGGTGCACTTCTGTGTGGCATGCTGTGTGTAAGGGGTACTACTGTGTGGCATACTATTATAAGGGGTGTACTACTGTATGGCATGCTGTGTATAAGGGGTGTACTACTGTATAGCATGCTGTGTATAAGGCTTACTACTGTGGCGTGATGTCCGTAAGGGGTACCACTGTGGTGTAACGTGTATAAGGGGTACTACTGTGTGTCGTACTGTGTATAAGGGGTACTACTGTGTGGCATACTACTGTATGTATAAGGCTTACTACTGTGACGCAGGGACGTGCAGTCAGGGGAGGCAGGGGAGGCAGTGCCTCCCCTGTCATAATGATTAATATAATAAAAAGAGGATATTTATAACACAGTCTGTTATAAATATTTTTTTTCATTATTTTAATAATTCCCCCCCCTGTGGCTGCTTGTGAGGGTGGGAGGCAGCGGGAGAGGTGCCTCCCGCTGCTAACACTAAAAGTCCGGGCAGCGGGGGGCGGGCAGGGGGCGGGGCGCAGCAATGGGCTGTGAAAGCCCATTGAAAATGAATGGGGAAGCGGCACCTATACTGGTGCCGCAATGACAGGGGCGTGCATTCAGCCCCGATGAATGCACGCCCCTGTCAGTGCCCCAGATGTGATTGGCCCAGCGGATCCAGTGCTGGATCCGCTGTCCAATCACTAGCGAGCCCCCTTCCCGGCTGCAGCGGGCGCCGTGGGCTGTGTGGGCGCCCGCTGCAGCCAGCGTCGCTGAGCGGCGCTACTATGGGAGAGACGTCATGAGTCATGATGTCTCTCCCATAGTACAGCAGAGACGAGCCGGCGGACGGAGACGGAGGACAGCGCTAATGGAGCTGCGCTGCTGGAGCGGTAAGTATGTGTGTGTGTTTTTAAAAAAAAATTTATGTGTGTGTTGGGGGCAGAGCAACAGGGGTTCAGCAACTGGGGGGCACAACAACAAGGGGCACAGCAACAGGGGCACAAGTATAAGGGGCAGAGCAACAGGGGCACAGCAAAAGGGGCACAACTATAAGGGGCACAGCAAAAGAGGCACATCTATAAGGGGCACAGCAAAAGGGGCACAACTATAAGGGGCACAGCAAAAGGGGCACAACTATAAGGGGCACAACTATAAGGGGCACAGCAAAAGGGGCACAACTATAAGGGGCACAGCAAAAGGGGCACAACTATAAGTGGCACAACTATAAGGGGCACAGCAAAAGGGGCACAACTACAAGGGGCACAGAAACAGGGGCACAACTATAAGGGGCACAGCAAAAGGGGCACAACTATAAGGGGCACAGCAAAAGGGGCACAACTACAAGGGGCACAGCAACAGGGGCACAACTATAAGGGGCACAGCAAAAGGGGCACAACTACAAGGGGCACAGCAACAGGGGCACAACTACAAGGGGCACAGCAACAGGGGCACAGCAAAAGGGGCACAACTACAAGGGGGCACAACTACAAGGGGCACAGCAACTGTGGGTCACAACTACAAGGGGCACAGCAACTGGGAAGCACAACTACAAGGGGCACAGCAACTGGGGGGCACAACTACAAGGGGCACAGCAACTGGGGGCACAATTACAGGGGTCACAGCTACTGGGGGCAAAGCTACAGGGTGCACAGCGACTGGGGTCACAGCTACTGGGGGTAAAGCTACAGGGGGCACAGCGACTGGGGGCACAACTACTCGGGGCACAGCTAGGGGGCACAGCTATTGGGTGCAAAGCTACTGGGGGCACAGCTACTGGGGGCAAAGCTACTGGGGGCAAAGCTACAGGGTGCACAGCGACTGGGGGCAAAGCTACAGGGGGCACAGCGACTGGGGGCACAGCGACTGGGGGCACAACTACTCGGGGCACAGCTAGGGGGCACGGCTATTGGGTGCAAAGCTACAAGGGGCACAGTGACTGGGGTCACAACTACTGGGGGCACAGCGACTGGGGGCAAAGGGGGTCACAGCGACTGGGGGCACAACTACTGGGGGCACAGCGACTGGGGGCAAAGCTACAGGGGTCACAGCGACTGGGGGCACAACTACAGGGGTCACAACTGCTACAGGGGGCAAAGCTACTAGGGGTACAGCTACTAGGGGTACAGCTACTAGGCTCACAACTATTGGGGGAGCCTGCTCCATCATCCCAGCTAGCAGCAGCACTCTCCCCTGTCTATGCTAACGTCCTCCCGCATCAGCGAGTGTATAATATTCATTTATTTCTCTCTCTCCTCCTGTGGATTACTTTGTAAGTATAATTTTCATTTTTACAGGTACCGGCCCTATTGAACTCTACTGGACAAGTGGACGTGACCGGCGTGGGATGTAGGTAAGTAATCTCTCTCTCATTTTTACAGGAACCACCTATTGGATTCTACATGGACAAGTGTACGTGACCGGCGTGGGATGTAGGTAAGTAATCTCTCTCTCATTTTTACAGGAACCACCTATTGGATTCTACATGGACAAGTGGACGTGACCGGCGTGGGATGTAGGTAAGTAATCTCTCTCTCATTTTTACAGGAACCACCTATTGGATTCTACATGGACAAGTGGACGTGACCGGCGTGGGATGTAGGTAAATATGTGTGAGTGTGTAAGTGTGTTTTAATAAATTTTTACTTTCACGGTGTGTGTGTTGTTTTAATTTGGGTATTCTTTTTGTTGTAGAACTACAGGTACCAGCGGGCCCATTATTTCCCCACATGCTGGTACTTGGGGTTCTCCAAGCACCAGCAAGCGGGGGAGGCTTGCTGGGCCTTGTAGTTCCACAACAAAAAACAATATTCTTTTTTATACACACTTATGGCTATCAGCCCGGCACCCACCGCCCAGGGGTGCTGGGGACAGCCTCGGGCTTCACCCCTGGCCCTTGGTTGCCTGGAGGGGGGGACCTCTTGATTTAAGGGGTCCCCACTTCTCCAGGGAACCCCGTCCAGTGGTGACTAGTTGGGGGGGTAATGCCACGGCTGCAGGGACCTACATAAATGTGTCCCCCGGCTGTGGCATTATGTCCCTGGCTAGTGGAGCCCGGTGCTGGTTTTAAAAATACAGGGGACCCCTACATCTTTTGTCCCCCGTATTTTTGGAACTAGGACCGGTCTAAGAGCCCAGTGCTGGTTGTCTAAATACGGGGAACCCCTGTCCAATTTTTTCCCAGTATTTAAACAACCAGGACCGGCTCAAAGAGCCCGAGGCTGGTTATACTTAGGAAGGGGGACCTCACGCATTTTTTTTTTTTTACATTTTTTAACCCATTCAGACCCTTCTCCATTAAGTTAATGGAAGCCCTGGACAACAAAATTGCATTCATGTCCTCCTCCCACTCCCTTCCCAAACACTAATTTTTATTTTTTTTCTATAAAAATGTACAGTATATCACAAGTATGATGAGCAGGCAGGAAGCGGGCATTGGCAGCATCGGATTGAGATGCAAATTAGTGGCGGAGGGCTGGGTCAGTTGATGGTGGGCGAGTTTTAAGCCATTGGCGGTGGCAGCAGGCATCGGCTCAGAGGCAGTAGCAGGCATTGGCTCGGCGGCGGTAGGGGTCATCGGCAGGATTCGGCGGACATTATGGCTGTAGTGCCTCACCAGCCTCTGACCTCACCGCACGCTGTGACGTAACATGTATATGAGGTTCTACTGTGACGTAATGTGTATAAGGGGTACTACTGTGTAGCATAAAGTGTATAAGGGGTACTACTGTGTGTCGGTCTGTGTATAAGGGGTACTACTGTGTGGCATACTACTGTATGTATAAGGCTTACTACTGTGGCGTAACATGTATATGAGGTTCTACTGTGACGTAATGTGTATAAGGGGTACTACTGTGTAGCATAAAGTGTATAAATGGTACTACTGTGTGGCATACTGTGTATAAGGGGTACTACTGTGTAGCATAATGTGTATACAGTAAGGGGTACTACTGTGTAGCATAACATGTATAAGAGGTACCACTGTGTGGCATACTGTGTATAAGGGATACTACTGTTTGGTGTATTGTGTATAAGGAGTACTACTGTGTGGCGTACTGTGTGTAAGGTTATTACTGTGTGGCATACTGTGTGTAAGGGGTGTACTACTGTGTAACATGCTGTGTATTAGGGGTACTACTGTGTAGCATACTGTGTGTAAGGGGTGTACTACTGTGTGGCATGCTGTGTATAAGGGGTACTACTATGCGGCATACTGTATGTAACGGGTATTACTGTGTGGCATACTGTGTGTAAGGGGTGTATTACTGTGTGGCATACTGTGTGTAAGGAGTATTACTGTGTAGCATACTGTGTGTAAGGGGTATACTACTGTGTAGCATACTGTGTGTAAGGGGTGTACTACTGTGTAGCATACTGTGTGTAAGGGGTGTACTACTGTGTAGCATACTGTGTGTAAGGGGTGTACTACTGTGTGGCATGCTGTGTATAAGGAGTACTACTGTGTGGCATACTGTGTGTAATGGGCATTACTGTGTGGCATACTGTGTTTAAGGGGTGTATTACTGTGTGGCATATTGTGTGTAAGGAGTATTACTGTGTGGCATACTGTGTGTAAGGGGTGTACTACTGTGTGGCATGCTGTGTATAAGGGGTACTATTGTGTGGCATACTGTGTGTAAGGGGTGTACTACTGTGTAGCATACTGTGTGTAAGGGGTGTACTACTGTGTAGCATACTGTGTGTAAGGGGTGTACTACTGTGTAGCATACTGTGTGTAAGGGGTGTACTACTGTGTAGCATACTGTGTGTAAGGGGTGTACTACTGTGTAGCATACTGTGTGTAAGGGGTGTACTACTGTGTAGCATACTGTGTGTAAGGGGTGTACTACTGTGTAGCATACTGTGTGTAAGGGGTGTACTACTGTGTGGCATGCTGTGTATAAGGAGTACTATTGTGTGGCATACTGTGTGTAAGGGGTGTACTACTGTGTAGCATACTGTGTGTAAGGGGTGTACTACTGTGTGGCATGCTGTGTATAAGGAGTACTATTGTGTGGCATACTGTGTGTAAGGGGTGTACTACTGTGTGGCATGCTGTGTATAAGGGGTACTACTGTGTAGCATACTGTGTGTAAGGGGTGTACTACTGTGTAGCATACTGTGTGTAAGGGGTGTACTACTGTGTAGCATACTGTGTGTAAGGGGTGTACTACTGTGTAGCATACTGTGTGTAAGGGGTGTACTACTGTGTGGCATGCTGTGTATAAGGAGTACTATTGTGTGGCATACTGTGTGTAAGGGGTGTACTACTGTGTGGCATGCTGTGTATAAGGGGTACTACTGTGTGGCATGCTGTGTGTAAGGGGTGTATTACTGTGTGGCATGCTGTGTATAAGGGGTACTACTGTGTGGCATACTGTGTGTAAGGGGTGTATTACTGTGTGGCATACTGTGTGTAAGGAGTATTACTGTGTAGCATACTGTGTGTAAGGGGTGTACTACTGTGTAGCATACTGTGTGTAAGGGGTGTACTACTGTGTAGCATACTGTGTGTAAGGGGTGTACTACTGTGTGGCATGCTGTGTATAAGGGGTACTACTGTGTGGCATACTGTGTGTAACGGGTATTACTGTGTGGCATACTGTGTTTAAGGGGTGTATTACTGTGTGGCATATTGTGTGTAAGGAGTATTACTGTGTGGCATACTGTGTGTAAGGGGTGTACTACTGTGTGGCATGCTGTGTATAAGGAGTACTATTGTGTGGCATACTGTGTGTAAGGGGTGTACTACTGTGTAGCATACTGTGTGTAAGGGGTGTACTACTGTGTAGCATACTGTGTGTAAGGGGTGTACTACTGTGTAGCATACTGTGTGTAAGGGGTGTACTACTGTGTAGCATACTGTGTGTAAGGGGTGTACTACTGTGTAGCATACTGTGTGTAAGGGGTATACTACTGTGTGGCATGCTGTGTATAAGGAGTACTACTGTGTAGCATACTGTGTGTAACGGGTATTACTGTGTGGCATACTGTGTTTAAGGGGTGTATTACTGTGTGGCATATTGTGTGTAAGGAGTATTACTGTGTGGCATACTGTGTGTAAGGGGTGTACTACTGTGTGGCATGCTGTGTATAAGGAGTACTATTGTGTGGCATACTGTGTGTAAGGGGTGTACTACTGTGTAGCATACTGTGTGTAAGGGGTGTACTACTGTGTAGCATACTACTACTGAGTAGCATACTGTGTGTAAGGGGTGTACTACTGTGTAGCATACTGTGCGTAAGGGGTGTACTACTGTGTAGCATACTGTGTGTAAGGGGTGTACTACTGTGTAGCATACTGTGTGTAAGGGGTGTACTACTGTGTAGCATACTGTGTGTAAGGGGTGTACTACTGTGTGGCATGCTGTGTATAAGGAGTACTATTGTGTGGCATACTGTGTGTAAGGGGTGTACTACTGTGTGGCATGCTGTGTGTAAGGGGTGTATCACTGTGTGGCATGCTGTGTATAAGGAGTACTATTGTGTGGCATGCTGTGTGTAAGGGGTGTACTACTGTGTGGCATGCTGTGTATAAGGGGTACTACTGTGTGGCATGCTGTGTGTAAGGGGTGTATCACTGTGTGGCATGCTGTGTATAAGGAGTACTATTGTGTGGCATACTGTGTGTAAGGGGTGTACTACTGTGTGGCATGCTGTGTATAAGGGGTACTACTGTCTACTTATTGCTCTGGGATCCATAATTGATGTGGTAATCCTCCAAAAGCAGCTACATGGGGTTTGCTATTAGCGTAACTTTGCTGGGAGCTTGTAAAAAAAATTGCGTCCTTATCAGTGATGTAAGTGATGCAGCAATTACAGATGGATAGTGCTGGTGTAAATCTATGCTGCGAGTGATCTGTTCTCAGATGCACCGCTTTGCGTTATGCTGTGAATAAGGCGCTATGCCTAATTAATACACTCCGTATGAACATTGCTAATCTATCATCTTTACGTCTATCAAAATTGTTCCCTAAAGTGCGTCTTCTGCAGATACAAAAAAAGAAGCAAAACATTTTTTCTGAGAAACAGCGGCGATTATTTAGGTTCCATCTTTTTGTAACGCGATTCATAAATATAAGTTGCCTCATAACGTGTACAGTTTTATTAAGCCTAGTAAGTCACTGAAAACACAGAAGTTCATCGAAGTGTGTAAATCCAGCTATTACTGGGGCAAACAAACAGCGTTAGAGTATAAAGGGCTGTAATAACAAGCGCAGTGCGCTCCTCAGTATAAACCGCTGACGCTGCAGGTAATTTATTACATTGGCTGGCTCCATACTATTCACCTTTCTGGCTTGTTTCTAACAAATCCCCACAATAGGACGCTAAGGGGGAGAGGAAATATGATCCTTTGCCGCAATTAATTTCTACCATTCACACAAAAAAAACAAAACAAAAAACAAGGTCACATGACTCCAGTTTAATTATTGGGCAAATTAGCAATGTTTGCACATACATTGCACAGACTAATAACCTGCATGGAAAAAAAGCATAGAATGTTCTCCGCTGAATAATCTCTGTAGTTGCCGGAGAGTAATTATTACACAGAAACCCTTTATTACAGATCTCTTAGCAGCGACAATTAGCCAGAGTGTATACATTGTCTATACCACCAAGCTAACGAGTTATTTCTGTTGATTTTCTTTGTATCATGCAAGTTGCCCTAAAATTGTAACACATTAGCGCAGCCCACAAGAACATAAATAGTATTAATGTATAGTGCAGCATAATTCCAACTAATGATTAATTCCCTTATCCATCCAAGAAAACAAAACTCATTGTTCCAGCTGCACTATCCCTAATAACAATTGCCAGGGTATTAAAAATCCCACAATGGATCATATGCTTGGTAATATTGCTAAATTGGGCTAATAAATGCATGCACTTATAATAAAGCACTCTTTCCCAGATTATAAACACTTAGGCAGACCCCAGTCTCTTTGGAGTTGTGTCCCCCAGTTCTGACTAAGATGCCTGTATAGAAATAAAATAAGTTATTACCTTATTATAATATAATTCTCATGCCTTACAACAGGGGTGGGGAACCTTTTTTCTACCGAGGGCCATTTGGATATTTATAAAATCGTTCGGGGGCCATACAAAAATTCTCAATTTAAAAAATTACCCTGCCCCCCCCAGTAGGTCTGCCCCTTAGAGGTACTGTGTGTGCGCCGAAAAAATGGGTGTGGCCAGTTAAAATGGGACGTGATACACATATGCCCCCAATAGTGCAGTGCCAGATCCACAATTGTCCCTCACAGTGCTAGGTATACAAATGCCCCCACGGTGCCAGGTATACAGATGCCCCCACAGTGCCAGGTATACAAATGCCCCTCACAGTGCCAGGTATACAGATGTCCCCACAGTGCCAGGTATACAGATGTCCCCACAGTGCCAGGTATACAAATGCCCCTCACAGTGCCAGGTATACAAATGCCCCTCACAGTGCCAGGTATACAGATGTCCCCACAGTGCCAGGTATACAGATGCCCCCCACAATGTGCCAGGTATACAGGTTTCCCCACAGTGCCAGGTATACAGATTCCCCCCACAGTGCCATGTATACAAATGCCACCCTCCCACCCCCCGTGCTGCTTACCACTCCTTTCGGCGGGACACGGAGGAGAGCGCGGCTATGTTGGGCGGCGGCATGTAGGACTTGAAACCAGCCGCCGGTTCGAGAGCCAATCAGAGCTCGCGGACCGGCAGCCGCGGCTCCTGATTGGCTGCCGGTCCGCGAGATCTGATTGGCTCACGAACCGGCGGCTGGTTTCAAGTCCTACACGCCGCCGCCGCGCTCTCCTCCCTGTCCTGACAGCTGAGACACGCTGCCGCCGGACTGAGCGGCGGCGTGTCTCACTGAAAGAAGCGGGTGGGCCGGAGCAAACGGCTTCGCGGGCCTTATACGGCCCGCAGGCCGGAGGTTCCCCACCCCTGCCTTACAATCTGTATAGATGAGACAAGTATTAAAGCTTTAAGTAGCCCCAAAATAGGTAGTGTTGACATGTAGTTAAATGGTTAATTGCTACGAGCTGTCTCATCAGCCACAATAGCATCACATGTCTGTGTTATTGTGCATGACTTATCAGCCTCAATAACATGACACATCCGAGACACCAGACTTAATGGTCAGGCTGATTAGACTGCAGGTATATGTTGTTTACTTGGCTCTATAAAAGGGTATGTATGTGCCGAAGCCTGTCGATGACAAGTGTAAGGCTTTTGTGAATTTCAACAACCAATCACAGCTTACAGAAGGGACTGTACATCTTTAGCTGACCACTGACAGCAGACTGTAAACAAGAATGGTGGATTCTTTACTATTGTTCATAAAAGGAGTCGTGGTACATACTTGCCGACATTCTGGTTGCTCTCTGCGGGAGAGAGCATCCAGGTCGGCTCAGCAGGGGGGCAGGGGAGGGCTGTGACGTGGGGAGGAGGTGGACCGGAGGCAGGACGGGGGTGGAGTAGGGGCGGGCCGGGGCGGAGTTTCGGTGGCACATCCTCTAAGCCACGCCCCCACTCTGTAATGCCGCGATCCCCGGCATTACACTGCAGGGGGCGTGGCTATGATGACGCGATTCAGCAAGAATCGCGTCATCAACTGCCCGGACCGCCCACTTTACACACTAAGTGGGCGGACGGGCAGGGGGACCCTGATTCCGGGAGACTTGCCTGCTCTTCCGGGGGGCCGGGAGGGTCACCCGATTATCGGGAGCCTCCCGGCCATTCCGGGAGAGTAGGCAAGTATGTCGTGGTATAAGATGCATGTTTGTATAAAATGCAGCAAAGTGGGTTATTTATGACAGTTCTATTATTGGCAGCATCTCACCTCTAGTATTGGAGTCCCCCCCCCCGAAATCTTGGTGACCCTAGTGTGCAGCAGAGATGTTGGAATTGTCCGCGGATCGATTCTTACACAGCTTTGACATATAGCTACAAAAAGTTTAACATTTGGTGGAATCTCTCAAACTTTAGATTCATGATAACATTTTAGACACTCTATCATGTTTGACAATGTTTCAGCCAGTTCAACCTATTCTTCCTTGACGGAATCCACTGAACAATACCTAGACGAAGCAATCGAGCATAAATTGATATCTTTATTGTTTGTTTGTTTTTTTAATGCACAGCAAAATTCAAAAGCAAAAGGGAACTTTGAACTGTGGACATACTAGTACTCAGGGGTTTGCATCTTAAAGAAAAGTTTACATTTTTAGGGGGAGATTTTGCAAAGATTGGAGAGAGATAAAGTACCAGCCAGTCAACTCCTGTCATGTTACAGGCTGTGTTTGAAAAATGACAGGAGCTGATTGGTTGATACTTTGGGGACTATTTATTAAGCATTGGGGAGAGATAAAGTACCAGCCAACCAGCTGCTGACTGTAATTTTTCAAACACATCCTGTAACATGGCAGTTAGGAGCTGATTGGCTGGTACTTTATCTCTCTCCACTTTATGGGGCTAATTCAGACCTGTTTGCTCGCTGGGTTTTTTTTTTTACAGTTCTGCGTTCATATAGTCACAGCCCATAGGCGGTGTACGAACGCATGTGTAGCAGAGCTGTACAAACTTGTACAGTGTCTGAGTAGCCCAGGACTTACTCAGCCGCTGCGATCACATCAGCCTGTCCGGGACCGGAATTGACGTCAGGAACCCTCCCTGCAAACGATTGGACATGCCTGCGCATTGCGGTGCATACGCATGCGCAGCTTATACCTGATCGCCCGCTGTACGAAAATGCAGCCTAGCTGGTCTGAATTAGCCCCTCTATCTCTCCAAGATTTGAAAAATCTACCACTTAAAAAAATATAATAATAATTATTAGAATTATTAAGAATAATTTCTTATTTAACTAGTGTTCTAAAATAAAAATGGTGAATTCTGACTGCGATCTGTGAACTTTGACCGTGAATGTCCAACTGTAAATTCAATAATGTTCTCTGGGTGATTGTACCGATGTTCGGGGCCTTGGAACCAGTAAAATTCAATTTTAAACCATTTTAACATTTTCAAGCGTTTCAGGAATTCAGATAGCCAGTGCAGAAGGGCAGCAATCTTATGTGACATCGCAGAAAAATAATTTACACTCCGCGCCGATGTCTCAATGCCGCCCGGACGCCTCCTGCTTTATCCAAATGAGTGACACCAATATCTATTTCACGTCATCGTGTTTATTTGAAACCAATTCCCTACAAACCACATAAAACAGAATTACTGTCCCTTCCAACCGATTTACTATTTAGGTGACAGGCTTTGGACTTACAGTGCTTTATTATGTTCTGCATCAATATTAACAGCACCTTATTCCATTAGAAAAACACATTTTATATTCAAAACGAAACCTCCAAACCTCTAAACACTGAAAGTTTATACTGCTAATTGTGGCTATTAATGACTCATATTCCTTCATGTATACATCTTACTTTTTTTTGTGTGTGGCTAAGATTTATGATTTCTGTATTATTATTTTTTTATTGCTTCACTATTATTTTCAAGCACCTGGATGAGACTCATTTATATGCACTCTAATTTATTTTTCATCTTTGCCTATCATAAGTTCACATTTTGATTAACATGTATAATGTTAGAACCTAAAGTACTATCCCGTAACTCCAATGCTCTTCCAAGGCGCAGAGGTGTAGCTAGGTGCCATGGTGCCCGGAGCATAGGTATGTTTTGGCGCCACCCTCTTATACTACACTTGAATATAGTGAGTGCCAGAACAAACTGTATAATATATATATATATATATATATATATATACATACATACATAGGCGGATCCTGGGGGGTCATTCGGTCACGTGCCCCCCCTGTCGTTTCTGACTTCTTTTTTTCAAAAGGAGAACAGCAGCAGCACTACTGCTATTTCTATCAGTCGTATTTGATAAAAGAGCCGGCAGGCACTAGGACCAGCCACGGCTCTAACAGCAAATCCGTGGGGTAACCAATGGGGAGGCTGGAGCTGCAGCTCCACCCGCCCCTGCTCACACCGCAACCTACCTCCCCCACTGCCAGCCGGCCAGAGTCCAGCGCAGGCACGGGGTTCAAATGCCAGCATCGAGTAAGACTGTTACTTATGATGGCGCAGAAGGCTTCATTAGTCCTCACTGTACCGCACAGTTTCCCAGCGCTTCCTCCTTCCTTTACCACCATGCTAGGTGCAGTCACACTCAGCCTCAGCTTTGAGAAGGCGGCCCGTGTGATTGTGACAGGGCTGTCCTGCAGATGTCTTATGCTGCTTGTTGGAGATCCAGCTGGCTGCTTCTGCTAATCAAAGATGGGCAGTTCATGTCCTGCAGTCTGAGTCTCACTGCAGTGCCCAAAACAAGGTATGCTGCACCTGCCACCACCAACTAAAACTATAATAATTATATTGTGCTGGGGTGTCTTCCAGGCTCCCATAACTAATGGAATAGGTGACCAACATTTCAAGGCCCAATCAGCCTTTTCATCAGGGTGAAACATTGGCAATAAACCAGGATGCACTCCTACAGCCAATCATTACCTGATGGCGTATCCTGTAAGGCCACGCCCCCTGCGATACCACACCCCTTATCTGGGAGCACGCGTGCCTTAGGTGCATGTAAATATAACTATTACCGTTCCCCTATCATGGTGCCCCCCTTTCATTTTCTTCTGGATCCGCCCCTGTATATATATATATATATATATATATATATATATATATATATATATACACACACACACACAATGTAAAACCCGGCACTCCACCTTGTAAATAATTGGTCTTGGTGCCCTCACATGAGGAAATGCAGACAATCAATGGTGCGGCACTCACAGACTCTTGATAAATAAATCACAGACACCAGCAGCGTGATGAACTTCAACGTTTCAATCCTATCTGGATTTTCGTCCAGATAGGATTGAAACGTTGAAGTTCATCACGCTGCTGATGTCTGTGATTTATTTATCAAGAGTCTGTGAGTGCCGCACCATTGATTGTCTATATATATATATATATATATATATATATACAGGTTGAGTATCCCTTATCCAAAATGCTTGGGACCAGAGGTATTTTGGATATGGGATTTTTCCGTACTTTGGAATAATTGCATACCATAATGAGATATCATGGCGATAGGACCTAAATCTAAGCACAGAATGCATTTATGTTACATATACACCTTATACACACAGCCTGAAGGTCATTTTAGCCAATATTTTTTTATAACTTTGTACATTAAACAAAGTGTGTCTACATTCACACAATTCATTTATGTTTCATATACACCTTATACACACAGCCTGAAGGTCATTTAATACAATATTTTTAATAACTTTGTGTATTAAACAAAGGTTGTGTACATTGAGTCCTCAAAAAACAAAGGTTTCACTATCTCACTCTCCCTCAAAAAAGTCCGTATTTCGGAATATTCCGTATTTCGGAATATTTGGATATGGGATACTCAACCTGTATATATATATATATATATATATATATACACACACATAATATATGTGTGTGTATATATATATATATATATATATATACTGTGTATGTGTGTATATATATATCTCCTATATATTTGCCTTAATCTGTGACTCTGTGCTCGTAACGCTGGGCGGAGTCACAGAGCTGGGCGGAGTCAACTGCATCTGCTGCAGGGAGCTACCCCATACCCAGCGCCAGCAGCAGTCAGGTGCAAGACCCTACCTTACAGTATGGAGGTGAGGATGGCCACTAGCTGCCGGCTGCTGTGCCTGACCCCCCCCCCCCCCCCCCCCAATCACCTGTGACAGCGGGCTGTGTGCTGTGCAGTGCGGATCCCGAAAAGGGGGCGGAGCTACGGCGACACGAGGGGCGGAGCTACACGGAATAGAGGGGCGGAGCTACACGGGACCAGACAGCTGAACAGTGGTGGAATCAGCATTGCAGTGACGGCCAGCCAGACTTGGCAAGTGGAGGGTGAGAGAGAAGTGTGTGTGTGTGTGTGTGTGTGTGTGTGTGTGTGTGTGTGTGTATATATGGTGGGGTGTGTGTGTATATATATGGTGGGGTGTGTGTGTTTGTATATATGTGTGAATTGTGTGTGTGTGAGGTATGTCTGTGTGTGCGCACTTTATGGACGCCACTGCTGGGGGGGCCATTACATGCAAGGACGCTACTAATATAGGGGGGGCATTACGTATAAGGACGCTACTACTATAGGGGGGCATTACGTATAAGGACGCTACTACTATAGGGGGGGCATTACGTATAAGGACGCTACTACTATGGGGGGGCATTACGTATGAGGACGCTACTACTATAGGGGGGCATTACGTATAAGGACGCTACTACTATGGGGGGGCATTACGTATAAGGACGCTACTACTATAGGGGGGGGCATTACGTATAAGGACGCTACTACTATGGGGGGGCATTACGTATAAGGAGGCTACTAATACTGGGGGGCATTACATATAAGGACGCTACTACTGGGGGGGGCATTATGTATAGGCAGGGCCGAAACTAGGATTTTTGTCACCCGGGGCAAGGTAGTCATTTGACACCCCCCCAAAAAAAAAAAAATTCTTTTACAATAAATAAATAAAAATAATTAAAAAAAAACAATTTAAGATAAATTAATAAAAATATTATATATATATATATATATATATATATATATATATATATATATATATAATGTGCAAGAAAGAACCGTCACTCGTAGCTGTAATCAATCTGATGCGGTGCCTTCAGTAGAAATGTAATAGAACAGGTAGAAGGACTGCGGCACTCAAATTTAAAGATGAAAAAAATGCTGATTTATTAGAACAAAGCCATCATACAAATGCCGTGTGGAGCCGACGTTTCGGTGCCTAGCACCGTTTTCAAGGCCTGCCTGCCTGCCTGCCTGCCTGCCTTGAAAACGGTGCTAGGCACCGAAACGTCGGCTCCACACGGCATTTGTATGATGGCTTTGTTCTAATAAATCAGCATTTTTTTCATCTTTAAATTTGAGTGCCGCAGTCCTTCTACCTGTTCTATATATATATATATATATATATATATATATATGTCTCTTTCAGAACTTTTTTACCTGAAAAATTGCCTTTTCTAACATAAATTTCATATCCAGGAAAAAGTGTCCCCATTTTACACAGTACGACAGGCAAGTGTCCCCATTCCCCATTTTACACATTGCGGCAGACAGGTGACCCTATTTTACACATTGCGGCAGACAGGTGTCCCCATTTTACACATTGCGGCAGGAAAAAGTGTCCCCATTTTACACATTGCGGCAGACAGGTGACCCCATTTTGCACATTGCGGCAGACAGGTGTCCCCATTTTACACATTGCGGCAGGAAAAAGTGTCCCCATTTTACACATTGCGGCAGGCACGTGTCCCCATTTTACACAGTACGCTGGCAAGTGTCCCCATTTTACACATTGCGGCAGGAAAAAGTGTCCCCATTTTACACATTGCGGCAGGAAAAAGTGTCACCATTTTACACATTGCGGCAGGAAAAAGTGTCCCCATTTTACACATTGCGGCAGGCACAGGTCCCCATTTTACACAGTACGCTGGCAAGTGTCCCCATTTTACACATTGCGGCAGGCACAGGTCCCCATTTTACACAGTACGCTGGCAAGTGTCCCCATTTTACACAGTACGCTGGCAAGTGTCCCCATTTTACACATTGCGGCAGGAAAAAGTGTCCCCATTTTACACATTGCGGCAGGCACAGGTCCCCATTTTACACATTGCGGCAGGTGGTGGAGGGAGAGAGAGAGAGAGAGAGAGGAAGGGAGAGGGGCTGACTTACATTTGAAGCGGTTCTCGCCGCTCTTCAGCCGCCTCTCCCTCCTCGTCTGCGCGGCTCCCCCTTCTCCCTCCTCCGGCGGGGTTTCGTGGAATGACGCGTTTGCGCCGTGACGTCACGACGCAATCGCGTCATTCCGCGAAACCCCGCCCCCCGAGCTGGGCACTCGGGAGAAGGGGGTTTCAAAGTCTAAAAGTGCCGCGGCGGGTGTTAGGGGGTCTCGGCGCCCCCTCCAATCCGGCGCCCAGGTCGCCTGCCCCCCCCCTAGTTTCGGCCCTGGTATAAGGACTCTATTACTTCTGGGGGGCATTATGTATAAGGACGGTACTACTACTACTGGGAGGGCATTACATGTAAGGATGCTACTACTACTGGGAGGGCATTATGTATAAGGACGGTACTACTACTGGGGGCACATTATGTATAAGGATGCTACTACTACAGGGGTGGCATTACATATAAGGACGCTACTATTACTGTTGGGGGGCATTACATATAACTGCTACTACTACTGGGGGGGCATTATGTATAAGGACACTACTACTATTGGGGGGGCATTATGTATTAGGACGCTACTACTACTGGGGGGGCATTATGTATAAGGATGCTACTACTACTGGGGGGGCATTATGTATAAGGATGCTACTACTACTGGGGGGGCATTATGTATAAGGACGCTACTATTACTGTTGGGGAGCATTACATATAACTGCTACTACTACTGGGGGGGCATTATGTATAAGGACACTACTACTATTGGGGGGGCATTACGTATATGGACGCTACTACTACGGGTGGGGCATTACGTATAAGGACGCTACTACTACGGGTGGGGCATTACGTATAAGATGAATAAGATTGTGCTACATTGTGGCGTAATTTTAAATGGGGGTACTATTGTGTGGCCATGCCCCTTAGTTGTGAGACCACACCACTTTTCCCGATGCACAACAAAGGAATATGGGAGGGCGCAAAATTCATAGTTTGCAGGGGGGCACCGAACACCCTAGCACCGGCCCTGGCCACCAGTAGCAAAAGTACACCACGGCCACTGACACTATCTGCAGGGAGGGGAACAGCGCTGATATGGAGGGTACTTGCAGGCAGCGAGTCGCCGCCCGCAGCTCCTCTCCCACCTACACACCATACCTGCCGCCTGACACCCACACCCCAGGGAGAGGGCGCTAGCTCAGGCACCGCTAGATCAGCATCTGCAGCATACAGACAAGGGCTGCCATGCTCAGCGGCAAGCGGTGCGGAGCATGTGCAGCGGGACAGCGCCAGGACGGGACACGCACTAATCAACATTGCTGCTGGGCCGGAGCTCCCTCCGTCTGCAGCCTAAGGACGCGCGCCGCACCTCTCCAGGGAAACACCATGCCTGCCCGCCCACAGGGCTCCGGACGCTTACCTATGCTCCGCGATCACAGCAGCTGACGCTGCCATGCAGGATGGAGGAATGACGCCCGTCAGACGGGGCGGACAGTGTGCTGCGGAACGGGGCCAGGAAGGAATGCTGACCACGACCCATTGCTGCTGGGTCTGAGCTCCCTCCCTCTGCAGTCACCATCTCACAGCAGCAGCCTGGAGGTTAGTGGCCACCACGACCCGCACATCCTTACCTCACACATACCTCACACATACCTCACACATACCTCACATATACCTCACATATACCTCACATACCTCACACATGAGAGCAAAGGTACACACACTGTGACATCACACCTGTAGCCCACCCCTATATCTGCTAAGTACTCCCCGTCACTATGCCCTGTCACCCTCATCCTGCTCTCTAACTGCCTGTCTGTGTACTGGCCTTCACCCCTCTCACACCATCACCAACCCTCACTAACTACCACAGAAACTATGTGCACTGATATCTGCCCCTCCACCACCTGCAGCGCCCCTGGACCCCTCCCCATCCCCCGCAAACCCCCGCACCTGCCCCTCCACCACCCGTGGCACCCCCACCCACTGCACCTTCGGACCCCCTACCCCACCCGCAGTGTCTTCCAAACCCCTCCCCCATCTGCAGCAGCCCCTCCCCCATCCGCCACACCCCGCATCTGGCTCTCCCCCGCCCGCTGCACCTTTGGATCCCCTACCCCACCCACGCAGCAGGCCCTTCCCAATCTGCATCGCCTACACCATTCGCAACAGCACCGCACCCGCCACTCCCCCACCCACGTTACCCCCGCATCCAGTGGCGGATTTAGGGGGGGGGCACCAAGGCACGTGCCCCCCCTGTCATTTTTAATAGATGTTTTGTATTGTCCATGCTGCTGTGCGCACCCGCCCCCGACATGTCCCCGCCGCTGTGCGCATCCGCCTCCGGCACCCGACATGTCCCCCTCAGTGGCGCACGCCCCCCTGATGAGTTGAATCTCCTGTTCTTGAGATGGAGACACAGCTGTCTCCATCTCAGGTAAAAGCCGCGATCGCGTTCGCGATCGCGACCGCGGAGCCGCTGCACTGCAGCGGCAGCAGAGAGCTACCATAGCTCTCTACTATAAACAGTCTGGAGGGGTGAAGGGGGAGCTGCTGGCTGCTCAAGTTCCCTCCGTCCTTACAGTGCTGCTAGCGCCTGGTGGAAGGGTAATTACATACTGTAACTGTATGTATGTTTGTATTTGTAGTAATTTATGTATGTGTGTATGTATGTGATTGTGTATGTATGTTTGGGTGTGTGTTTGTGTATATGTGTTTGTGTGTTACTCTGTGTGTATTATATGGTGCAATACTGCATGTCCCTGGTGCAGTAGTTCCCTGGGTGGAGACTGGCATGCACCTCTCCATGCAGTGGAAACCAGGTGGCACTTAGTAGCCTTTGTGAGTAAATCAATGTATTACAAAAGGCATAGTGTACCGATGTTTCAATGGGCGTTTTTTTCAAGGTGCTTTACTGTAGGCTTGAAGGAAAAAAAAACGCTTTATGTGGCGTTGAAACATCGGTACACTATGCCTTTTGTACTGTAATACATTGATTTACTCACAGAGACCGCTGAGTACCGCCTGGTTCTACTGCATGGGGGGGGCATGCCACCTATTACATATATGGAGGACACCTTGGTATTAAGCAACATCTTCAGTGAGTGCCTATTTTTTGTCATTAGATATATATATATATATATATTGTCACGAACCTCGGGCAGCGGCGACCGCGCTTGTCCCTGCGGGTGGCCTGGTCTGCCCGGCGCCTCTCTTCCCCTGTCAGTCTCCGGCTTCAGCGGCGGGTCGGCGCTGCTCTCCGGCGGCTTCCCGGAAGCAAGGGCGCCGCCATCACAAGCAAGGGCAAGGAGGCGGAGCAGGTCTGACGTCACCTGCCTGCTCCGCCAATCAGGCTAGGGCGGGGAATTTAAAATCAGATACCAGGCAGAGATCCGATGCCTGAGTATCTTCGTTTCTCCTGTGGAAGCTATGATCCAGAGCTCCCTCGTCCCTGCAAGCATCCTGTGCTTCCAAGCATCCTGTCCCTGCAAGCATCCTGTGCTTCCAAGCATCCTGTCCCTGCAAGCATCCTGTGCTTCCAAGCATCCTGTCCCTGCAAGCATCCTGTGCTTCCAAGCATCCTGTCCCTGCAAGCATCCTGTGCTTCCAAGCATCCTGTGCCTACAAGCAACCTGTGCTTCCAAGCATCCTGTGCCTACAAGCAACCTGTGCTTCCAAGCATCCTGTGCCTACAAGCACCTCCGTGCCTCCAGTTACCTCCGTGTCTCCAAGCACCTCGTGCCTCCAAGCACCTCCGTGCCTCCAAGCACCTCCGTGCCTCCAAGCACCTCGTGCCTCCAAGCACCTCGTGCCTCCAAGCACCTCCGCGCCTCAAGCACCTCCGTGCCTCCAGTTACCTCCGTGCCTCCAGTTACCTCCGTGCCTCCAGTTACCTCCGTGCCTCCAAGCACCTCCGTGCCTCCAAGCACCTCGTGCCTCCAAGCACCCCGTGCCTCCAAGCACCTCCGCGCCTCAAAGCACCTCCGTGCCTCCAGTTACCCCCGTGTCTCCAAGCACCTCGTGCCTCCAAGCACCTCGTCCCTCCAAACACCTCGGTGTCTCCAAACACCTCCGTGCCTCCAAGCACCTCCGTGCCTCCAAACACCTCCGTGCCTCCAAGGGTCTCCCAGCACTCCCTGTACTCCCAGTACCTCAGTGCCTTCAATACCACAGTGTCTCCAATATCTCAGTACCCCAGCCTTCATTATTTCTACAAGTCTTGTCTTACAGGAGACCTACAAGAATTCCTCTGGGCCTCCCGCCTGCCGTCTTAGTTCTGCATGAGGAAGACCTACATCCGGCCATCTCTACTACGACCCAGTGGCGGTTCCTCTTCCCGGTCATCGGAAGAAGCCCCGAGTCCACAACACTCCCAAACCAGGTCAGTGATAGTATACTCAGGCCTCATGGACTCGGGGGATCGGAACACGGACTCTAGTGCCATCCAGAACCTGGCTTCTCGAGTGCAAAGTCAGGAAGCAGCACAAGGTCAGGTGATGCAGTACCTCCAGCAGTTGTCCGGGCGTCTGGATCAGATTCAGGCGTCTCTGGCCTCAGTAATTCCGGCTCCTGTTCCAGCAGTCGCACCAGTTGCCGTTGCCAGCAATGTTCAACCATCGGCCGGTGTCACTCCACGCCTTCAGTTGCCTACTCCGTCCCGCTATAATGGGAATCCCAAAAATTGTCGTGGTTTCTTGAACCAGTGCGAGGTACATTTCGAGCTACTTGCACACAACTTTCCTACAGACCGGTCCAAGGTAGCATATATTATTTCTCTGTTGGAAGGTTCTGCTTTGGATTGGGTGTCTCCATTATGGGAACGATCTGATCCCATGGTTTCCAACTACACCAACTTCATCTCGTCCTTTCGAAGGATTTTCGACGAGCCCGGCAGAATGACCACTGCTTCTTCCGATTTGCTCCGTGTTCGGCAGGGCGCCCGTTCCGTGGGCCAGTACGTGGTTCATTTCCAGACCATTGCTTCCGAACTACGCTGGAATAATGATGCCCTGAGAGCTGCCTTCTGGAACGGTCTTTCCGACCGGCTGAAAGACGAGCTGGTTACTAGAGATCTGCCGGATCCATTAGAAGATTTGATTTCCCTTTGCGTCAAGGTGGATCTTCGGATGCAGGAGCGTGGAAGAGAACGTAACCGTTCGGATCGTTCCAGGTTCCGGAATCCTACTCCTAGGCCGGTGGCCTCACCTAGCTCAGATGAGCCCATGCAAATTAACCGCTCCCGACTGTCTCCGGAAGAACGACAGCGTCGTCGTGAGGGTAAACTCTGCCTTTACTGTGGAGCCGCAGATCATTTTCTTAAATCTTGTAAAGTCCGTCCGGGAAACGGGCAGACCTAGCTTGTTCCGGAGGAGTCAAGCTGGGAGTTACGACAAAAGCTTCTCCAACTTCGGACTGCTTGCTTCCAGTAACTCTAGTCTCCAATTCAGTCTCCAGGTCTTGTGAAGCCCTATTGGATTCCGGAGCTGCAGGGAACTTCGTTTCTTCCTTCTGTGCCCAAAGTTTGGGTTTAAAGTTACGGCCTATCGAGCGGCCAATTTCACTGACGGCTATCAACGGGACTAGAATTTCCAAAGGTCTCATAATGTGGCGCACGGGGCCAGTTAAGCTGCGGGTCGGGGCTCTACATCAGGAAGATTTGGAACTCTTGGTAATCCCAGAAATGCCCCATGATCTGGTTCTTGGAATGCCTTGGCTGAAAAGTCATAACCCCCACATCGATTGGAAGTCGTCACAAATTCTGTCCTGGAGTTCCTTTTGTCACACTAATTGTCTTACTCCTGTTTGTCCGCTCCGTGTTACCTCCAAAACGGATGAAGAGCACATTCCGGAGGCATATCAAGGGTACAAGGACGTATTTTCGGAACAAGCTGCTGACCTGTTACCACCTCACAGGCCTTGGGACTGCCCTATTGACCTTGTCCCAGGGAAGACGCCACCTCGTGGTCGCACATATCCTCTGTCTCTTCCCGAGACTCAAGCCATGTCGGAGTATATTAAGTCCAATATGCTCAAGGGATTCATTCGCCCCTCTTCCTCCCCTGCTGGTGCAGGCTTCTTTTTCGTGAAGAAAAAGGACGGGGGGTTGAGACCATGCATCGACTACCGCGGCCTAAACGACATTACTATTAAGAATAAATACCCCTTGCCACTAATCACAGAGTTATTTGATAGGGTTCGTGGTGCCCGCATTTTTTCAAAACTCGACTTGAGAGGAGCTTATAATCTTATACGCATCCGAGAGGGGGATGAATGGAAGACTGCCTTTAATACCCGAGATGGGCATTACGAATACTTGGTGATGCCGTTTGGTCTTAGTAATGCTCCCGCGGTTTTCCAGGGATTCGTCAACGAAATCTTTCGTGATATGCTGTATCAGAGCGTTGTGGTATATCTGGACGACATACTGATTTTTTCCAAGAATCTTGTCGAACACAGGACTCAAGTCAAAGAGGTGCTACACCGTTTACAAGAGAATCATCTCTACGCCAAGCTTTCCAAATGTACCTTTGAAGTAACATCTATTCCGTTCCTCGGTTATGTCATCTCGGGGACGGAGCTTCGCATGGATCCGGAAAAGTTGTCGGCCATTCGTGATTGGACTCAGCCTCTTTCCCTGAAAGCAATACAAAGGTTCCTGGGCTTTGCGAACTACTACAGGAAATTCATTAAAGGTTTCTCCACCATTGTTGCACCCATTACTGCCCTGACGAGAAAGGGTTCTAATCCTAGTTTGTGGCCTCCGGAAGCCATTGTAGCTTTTTCTCGCTTAAAGTTAGCTTTCACGACGGCTCCAGTTCTCCAACAACCAAATTTCGAGGAACCCTTCTTCTTAGAAGTTGATGCATCTTCAGTCGGGGTGGGGGCTGTCCTCTCCCAGCATTCCTCTGATAAGAAATTACATCCGTGTGGCTTCCACTCTCGTAAATTCTCTCCAGCCGAACGAAATTACTCTATTGGAGACCAGGAACTCTTGGCAATCAAATCTGCCTTGGAAGAATGGAGATATCTTCTAGAAGGGGCTAAACATGTGTTTACCATCTACACGGATCACAAGAATTTACTGTACATCAAATCCGCACAATGTTTGAATCCTCGCCAGGCGAGATGGGCACTTTTCTTTTCCCGATTCTCGTTCATTATCAAGTACCGTGCCGGGACTCTCAATATTAAAGCAGATGCGCTTTCCCGTTCACAGGTTCCCACAGACGAGGATGAACCTCCGGAGCGGGGTTTAATTCTGAATCCAGTTTCTGTCTCTGCTGCTTTAACTACTCCAGCTCCTCCTCCTGGAAGAATGTCCGTACCAGCTAGATTCCGCCCAGGAATACTACGGTGGGTCCATAACTCCAAGTTTTCCGGTCATCCCGGCGCTCAGAAGATGTACAAGTTTCTGCAAAGGTCTTACTGGTGGAACACCATGAGGAAGGATGTACAAGATTGCGTTAATTCATGTCCCCAATGTACACAACATAAATCTCCTCGTCTGCCTCCTGCAGGGTTACTTCGTCCTCTGCCTATCCCTGTGAGACCCTGGACTCACATTTCCATGGACTTCATCACTGACTTGCCCTGTTCCAAGGGTTGCAACACCGTTTGGGTTATCGTTGACCGTTTTTCGAAGATGGCACACTTTGTGCCCTTGACTGGTCTTCCGACAGCACCGAAACTGGCTCTATTGTTTATCCGAGAACATTTTCGTTTGCATGGGTTGCCACAAGAGATTGTTTCTGACCGTGGAGTACAGTTCACCGCCAGGTTTTGGAAAGCCCTTTGTTCAACTCTACACATTAAACTTAAGTTTTCGTCGGCTTATCATCCCCAAACAAATGGACAAACGGAACGAGTCAATCAAGATCTAGAGACTTTTCTTCGGTTGTATCTCTCTCCTTCACAGGACAACTGGGTGGAGTTGTTGCCTTGGGCGGAGTTTGCCCATAACCATTTGTTTCATTCTTCCACTGGGGAATCACCATTTTTCGTCAACTACGGGTTCCATCCCCGTGTTCCGGAATTTCCAAGCCTTCCGATAATAGAGGTTCCTGCTGTAGCGTCCACTCTACGACACTTTGGACAAATTTGGAGAAAGGTTCATGCTAATCTTAAGCAGGTTTCTGTTCGGTACAAGTTCTTTGCAGATAAGAAACGGCAAGCCGCACCTCAATATAAAGTTGGGGACAGGGTATGGCTGTCCACACGGAATCTCCGGTTGAAGGTGCCCACCATGAAATTCGCTCCAAGGTTCATCGGTCCTTACCCTGTGCTACAAGTCTTAAATCCTGTGGTCTGTAAACTGGGTTTGCCTGCCCATCTTCGCATACCTAACGCCTTCCATGTTTCTCTACTCCGTCCCCTCATACTGAATCGATTCCACTCAGCACTCCCAAGGCCAACGTCCGTAGTGGCAGAAGCTGGAGCGGAGTTTGAAATCAAAGCTATTCTGGACTCTCGTTATCTTCATAAAAAATTACAGTACTTGGTGGACTGGAAGGGTTATGGACCTGAGGAGAGAAGTTGGATTGGGGCTACTGAAGTAACGGCTCCTCGTCTGATTCGGATCTTCCACTCCAGACATCCGACTAAGCCCGGGAAGTGTCCAGGGGCCACTCCTGGAGGAGGGGGTACTGTCACGAACCTCGGGCAGCGGCGACCGCGCTTGTCCCTGCGGGTGGCCTGGTCTGCCCGGCGCCTCTCTTCCCCTGTCAGTCTCCGGCTTCAGCGGCGGGTCGGCGCTGCTCTCCGGCGGCTTCCCGGAAGCAAGGGCGCCGCCATCACAAGCAAGGGCAAGGAGGCGGAGCAGGTCTGACGTCACCTGCCTGCTCCGCCAATCAGGCTAGGGCGGGGAATTTAAAATCAGATACCAGGCAGAGATCCGATGCCTGAGTATCTTCGTTTCTCCTGTGGAAGCTATGATCCAGAGCTCCCTCGTCCCTGCAAGCATCCTGTGCTTCCAAGCATCCTGTCCCTGCAAGCATCCTGTGCTTCCAAGCATCCTGTCCCTGCAAGCATCCTGTGCTTCCAAGCATCCTGTCCCTGCAAGCATCCTGTGCTTCCAAGCATCCTGTCCCTGCAAGCATCCTGTGCTTCCAAGCATCCTGTGCCTACAAGCAACCTGTGCTTCCAAGCATCCTGTGCCTACAAGCAACCTGTGCTTCCAAGCATCCTGTGCCTACAAGCACCTCCGTGCCTCCAGTTACCTCCGTGTCTCCAAGCACCTCGTGCCTCCAAGCACCTCCGTGCCTCCAAGCACCTCCGTGCCTCCAAGCACCTCGTGCCTCCAAGCACCTCGTGCCTCCAAGCACCTCCGCGCCTCAAGCACCTCCGTGCCTCCAGTTACCTCCGTGCCTCCAGTTACCTCCGTGCCTCCAGTTACCTCCGTGCCTCCAAGCACCTCCGTGCCTCCAAGCACCTCGTGCCTCCAAGCACCCCGTGCCTCCAAGCACCTCCGCGCCTCAAAGCACCTCCGTGCCTCCAGTTACCCCCGTGTCTCCAAGCACCTCGTGCCTCCAAGCACCTCGTCCCTCCAAACACCTCGGTGTCTCCAAACACCTCCGTGCCTCCAAGCACCTCCGTGCCTCCAAACACCTCCGTGCCTCCAAGGGTCTCCCAGCACTCCCTGTACTCCCAGTACCTCAGTGCCTTCAATACCACAGTGTCTCCAATATCTCAGTACCCCAGCCTTCATTATTTCTACAAGTCTTGTCTTACAGGAGACCTACAAGAATTCCTCTGGGCCTCCCGCCTGCCGTCTTAGTTCTGCATGAGGAAGACCTACATCCGGCCATCTCTACTACGACCCAGTGGCGGTTCCTCTTCCCGGTCATCGGAAGAAGCCCCGAGTCCACAACACTCCCAAACCAGGTCAGTGATATATATATATATATACATACATACATACACACACACACACACACACACACACACACACACATGTACGTGCACACATACATACATCCATGTTGTGGTCCCTAGCTGGGGACAGCGCTGGGGCAGCTTGTCTGTCCCCAGCGCGGAGTGTGCGGCGGCGGGTGCCTGGTGCAGGGATCGGATGTTTCCCTGCACCAGGCTGTCGGCGGCGGAGAGCGGCGCGGCGGCGCTTTAAACTTGGCGCCGCTGGGGCCGCCAATGAGAAGCGCCGCCCGCGGCTTTTTGAATCCGGCGCCGTCCGCGAGCCAATCACGGCTCGCGGGGCGCCGGCCAATCAGGAACAGGCGCGGCGAGCCAATCGGCGCTCGCCGCGTCATAGGCCCCGCCCCCGGCGTCTGACATCAGACGCCGGGCGGGAGCCTGGAGGGGAGGCCGCGCCGAAGAGCGGCAGAAGACACGGGCGGGAGTGGACGAGAGCGGGCGCGCAGAAGAGCGCGAAGAAAGAAGATGTCCAGCGGCGGCTGGACGCGGCGCGACGACGACGGCGGCGCCGCTGGCCAGGACGGGCCAGCGGCCGAAGATTGAAGAAGAGCAGCGCCGGAGGGGTCACCAGGGGTGGGAAGCAAAGGGCTGCCGAAGCTCCCCCCTGGTGCCTCTCCCAGCGGGTCAGGTAGGCCCTTATCAGGCGCCCCTGTACCCGCCCCTCCCTAGACCACCGGGTGTTCGGGCAATAGGCCCGTGGGCACAGTCAGGCCCTCCCGGCCTGTGGGCATGTAGTCGGGCCCTCCCGGCCCGTGGGCATTTGGTCGGGCCTCTCGGCCCGTGGGGGCACATAGGCAGGCACTAGGCCTGGGCGCAGGTTGGGCACTAGGCCCATAAGTATAGTCAGGCCACAGGCCTGTGGGCGCAGTTAGGCGGGCATTAGGCCCGAGGGGCACGGTCAGGCACTAGGCCTGTGGGAGCATTAGAGGGCATTAGGCCCTAGTGGATTTTGGCCAAATAGGTACGATAAGGTGACCTTGGGCACAAGGCCCAGGTCACCCAACGGGCAGCAAGGTAGGCGGGCGCTAGGCCCGTGGGCAAAGTCAGGCCTCCGGCCTGTGGACAGTTAGGGGGCGCTAGGCCCATCGAAGCAGTGTTTTCCCCGAGGTGAGTAAAGGTGACACTGGGCGTTAGGCTCAGGCCACCCTGAGAGTACGGTAGGTGGGTGAGCTGTGCGGTCCCCACTACTGGGTGTGCTGAGTCGGGTAGATAAAGGGACAGCACCGTTTTATGTTGTAACTCCGATAGTGTGATATATGTTGTTACCATGCAGGGCAAAGTGTATGTGTTGTGTAAGTTGTGCATAGTTGTGTTGCACCACACCCACAGAGCTAGTTTGAGGGCTCTGCTGTTGTAGATAGTATAGGGTGTGACACTAGGTCAGAGTTAGGCCCTGCACGGCTGTTTCTCTTTGCCTCCTTACAGGGACCTGTAAGTGGAGAAGATCGGAGTGCAAGACTTGTGACGGTGAGTAGCATCCGTGTACGTCTGTCCCTTGTTTGTCCCCGAGCGCCGGAGTTAGGATTGCTCACGGACGTGAGAATCCCTTTCATCACACTACGTGCGAAAGCGCGAGTGTGTGAAAGCTGGGTAGCTGAGGCTTTGTGCCGGTGATGACCATTCACCCAGCCGGTGAAGGTCGCAGCCACCCCTGGGGTATCCCCTGTTCCACCGGAAGCAGGGTCGATACCCCCTTTAATGTAGACCATTCTCTCCTCAGCTCGGTCGTCGGTCAGCTCCGAGAGGGAATCGCCGTGTCCGGATCCGAGTGAAGATTTCCAGGTCCGTTGAGGGTTCCGGTACCTGAAGGTGAGAGCGAGCGGCGCCTGGTGAGTACCGGGTCTACACCTGCACGGCAGCAGGCACCACCACACGCACTCGCAGGCCCCCAACCGCACCTCTCACACATACATACACACATACACACACCCACACATGGAAACCCCCCTCACTAAATCCTGCGTTTGCCCCTGCCCCTGCTCTCCTGTCACCTGCTGCTGCTGTTCTGCTCACACGGAGGAGCCGAGCAGGAGGAGGAACTTTACAGATGCAGCCCGCCGCCGCTGGGGATCTCTGCTACCGATCTCCGGCGTGGTGCTGTGCTCCCCACTGACACCACGCCGTGTACGCTGTGCAGTGAAAGTGTACTACTCACACTTTCACTCTTAGCCGCCGGCGCTGATCCTCCCCTGCCTAATAACCAAAGGGAACCTGGTGCCCGCAACGTAATGTGAAGACATCACGCCATCCGCAGCAGCTGTCTTCTCCTGTACCCTTAGGACCTGTACCCACCATGCGCTGTCGGCTCCTTCCAGTCCTCAGGTACCAGCCAGTGGGGCAAACCTGCTGTAAGGTATTTGCTCCAAAACAATGGCCCTCATTCCGAGTTGATCGGTCGCAAGGCGATTTTAGCAGAGTTACTCACGCTAAGCCGCCGCCTACTGGGAGTGTATCTTAGCATCTTAAAATTGCGACCGAAGTATTCGCAATATTGCGATCACAAACTACTTAGCAGTTTTAGAGTAGCTCCACACTTACTCTGCCTGTGCGATCAGTTCAGTGCTTGTCGATCCTGGTTTGACGTCACAAACACACCCAGCGTTCGCCCAGACACTCCCCAGTTTCTCCAGCCACTCCTGCGTTTTTTCCGGAAACGGTAGCGTTTTTTCCCACACGCCCATAAAACGGCCTGTTTCCGCCCAGTAACACCCATTTCCTGTCAATCACACTACGATCGCCGGAGCGAAGAAAAAGCCGTGAGTAAAAATACTATCTTCATTGTTAAATTACTTGGCGCAGTCGCAGTGCGAATATTGCGCATGCGCACTAAGCGGAAATTCACTGCGATGCGATGAAAAAGAACGAGCGAACGACTCGGAATGAGGGCCAATGCCCACTGCCTTGACTATAATATAATACTACAAGTGCGTGGACTGTAATATAATGCTACAAGTGCCTGTAATATAATGCTACAATGCACTTGTAGAATTATATTATATCCCATGCATTGTAGCATTATATTACAGGCACTAGTAGCATTATATTACAGTCCATGCACTTGTAGTATTATAGTAAATGTGATGCCGGGAGGGAGGCATGGGCGTGCGATATTGTCAGGGAATGCTTCATTATTTAGATTATTTTGAATAGGAAAGTATGGTTTTTTGAGAATAGTATGTACAGTCACATCATGTTTATATAATATATTTTTCTTTCCTGAAACAAATGTTTTGTCCCTGTATCTCTACCTCAGCCCCCTCACCCTCCCTGTATCTCCCCCTCAGCCCCCTCACCCTCCCTGTAGCTCACCCTCAGTGTCCCTGTCCTCATCCTGTAACTCCCCCTCAGCGCCCTTACTCTCCCCCTCACCCTCCCTGTATCTCCCCCTCAGCGCCTTTATCCTCACCCTCCCTGTAACTCCCCCTCAGAGCACTCACCCTCTCTGTAACTATCCTCAGCGCCCTTACCCTCCCCATATTTCCCCCTCAATGCCCTTACCCTCACCCTCCTTGTAACTCTCCCTCAGCACCCTCACCCTCCTTGTATCTCACCCTCAGTACCCTTACCCTCACTCTTCCTGTGACTATCACTAAGCACCCTCCCTCTCCCTGTATCTCCCCCTCGGGGGGGGGGGGGGGGGGGGGGGCGGGGGAGTGGGGGTGACCTGGGGAGAGAGAATGGTGCTGCTGTGAGCGGTCTTTTGCTGGGGGGGGGGGAGTGGGGGTGACCTTCCTGCTGTCAATCTTCATGCGATCGCCCCTGCGATCGCTTTCTTCTGTGTTCTTGTCGTTGCCCAGCAACGGCCGTCGCTGAGCAATAATGCGCCTGCGCATTGCGTCCGCTACGTATGTGCAGTTCCGACCCGTTCGCACGGCTGCGAAAACCAGCAGCGTGCGAACGTTTCGGAATGATCCCCATAAGGTATAAGAACTAACTGTGGACCTGTACCCCCTCCAGCAGTGCATTTCGATCATAGACACACTCGATACTCACATTGAGCACTTGACCACACCCCCTCACACAATTGGTCACACGCACTGAAACTTCGCCACGCCCACTCCACTTCTAACTCCACCCCTCCTTGATAGCACAACCACTTATGGTGCCCCCCCTGTCATTCTTTTCTGGATCCGCCCCTGCCCGCATCCACCCCTCCCCCACCCACCGCGCCCCCTGGACACCTCCCCCATCCACTGCACACCCGCACCCACCCCTTCCCCATCTGCAGCGCCTTCGGAACCCCTCCTCCATCCGCAACAGCCCTGCAGCTGCCATCCCCCACCTGCGACACCCCTGCTCCTACCCCACCCACAGCGCCTTCATACCCCCTCCCCCATCCGCGGTCCCCACTCCCCAAACCCCTTCCTGTTGCAAGGGACTACGCCCCCTTCACCATCGGACGCCCTATCATTGTGCAATATTCAAACACTAACAAAACTAGGAATGCAGGTAATACTCCATATATTGAACCCCAGAAAGGCGTGCAGGGGTTAAGGGGGCGTAGCCCCTTCCGACGGTGTGATATATATATATATTTTCCTTAATCTGTGACTCTGTGCTCGTAACGCTGGGCGGAGTCACAGAGCTGGGCGGAGTCAACTGCATCTGCTGCAGGGAGCTACTCCATACCCAGCGCCAGCAGCAGTCAGGTGCAAGACCCTACCTTACAGTATAGGAGGTGAGGATGGCCACTAGCTGCCGGCTGCTGTGCCTGTCCTCCTTCCCCCCCCCCCATCACCTGTGACAGCGGGCTGTGTGGGTCTCGAAAAGTGGGCGGAGCTACGGCGACACGAGGGGGCGGAGCTACACTGAATAGAGGGGCGGAGCTACACGGGACCAGACAGCTGAACAGTGGTGGAATCAGCATTGCAGTGACGGCCAGCCAGACTTGGTAAGTGGAGGGTGAGAGAGAAATGTGTGTGCGTGTGTGTATATAGTGTGTGTGTGTGTGTGTGTGTGTGTGTGTGTGTGTGTGTGTGTGTGTGTGTGTATAGTGGGTGTGTGTGTGTGTATATATGGTGGGGTGTGTGTGTTTGTATATATGTGTGAATTGTGTGTGTGTGAGGTATGTCTGTGTGTGCGCACTTTATGGACGCCACTGCTGGGGGGGCCATTACATGCAAGGACGCTACTAATATAGGGGGGGCATTACGTATAAGGACGCTACTACTATAGGGGGGCATTACGTATAAGGACGCTACTACTATAGGGGGGGCATTACGTATAAAGACGCTACTACTATGGGGGGGCATTACGTATAAGGACGCTACTACTATGGGGGGGCATTACGTATAAGGACGCTACTACTATAGGGGGGCATTACGTATAAGGACGCTACTACTATGGGGGGGCATTACGTATAAGGACGCTACTACTATAGGGGGGGAATTACGTATAAGGACGCTACTACTATGGGGGGGCATTACGTATAAGGACACTACTACTATAGGGGGACATTACGTATAAGGAGGCTACTAATACTGGGGGGCATTACATATAAGGACGCTACTACTGGGGGGGGGGCATTATGTATAAGGACTCTATTACTTCTGGGGGGGCATTATGTATAAGGACGGTGCTACTACTACTGGGAGGGCATTACATGTAAGGATGCTACTACTACTGGGGGGGCATTATGTATAAGGACGGTACTACTACTGGGGGCACATTATGTATAAGGATGCTACTACTACAGGGGTGGCATTACATATAAGGACGCTACTACTGGGGGGGGGCATTATGTATAAGGACTCTATTACTTCTGGGGGGCATTATGTATAAGGACGGTGCTACTACTACTGGGAGGGCATTACATGTAAGGATGCTACTACTACTGAGGGGGCATTATGTATAAGGACGGTACTACTACTGGGGGCACATTATGTATAAGGATGCTACTACTACAGGGGTGGCATTACATATAAGGACGCTACTATTACTGTTGGGGGGCATTACATATAACTGCTACTACTACTGGGGGGCATTATGTATAAGGATGCTACTACTACTGGGGGGCATTACGCATAAGGACGCTACTACTACGGGTGGGGCATTACGTATAAGGATGCTACTATTACTGTTGTGGGGCATTATATATAACTGCTACTACTACTGGGGGGGCATTATGTATAAGGACACTACTACTATTGGGGGGGCATTATGTATTAGGACGCTACTACTACTGGGGGGGTATTATGTATAAGGATGCTACTACTACTGGGGGGGCATTATGTATAAGGATGCTACTACTACTGGTGGGGCATTATGTATAAGGACGCTACTATTACTGTTGGGGAGCATTACATATAACTGCTACTACTACTGGGGGGGCATTATGTATAAGGACACTACTACTATTGGGGGGGCATTACGTATATGGACGCTACTACTACGGGTGGGGCATTACGTATAAGGACGCTACTACTACGGGTGGGGCATTACGTATAAGATGAATAAGATTGTGCTTCATTGTGGCGTAATTTTAAATGGGGGTACTATTGTGTGGCCATGCCCCTTAGTTGTGAGACCACACCACTTTTCCCGATGCACAACAAAGGAATATGGGAGGGCGCAAAATTCATAGTTTGCAGGGGGGCGCCGAACACCCTAGCACCGACCCTGGCCACCAGTAGCAAAAGTACACCACGGCCACTGACACTATCTGCAGGGAGGGGAACAGCGCTGATATGGAGGGTACTTGCAGGCAGCGAGTCGCCGCCCGCAGCTCCTCTCTCACCTACACACCATACCTGCCGCCTGACACCCACACCCCAGGGAGAGGGCGCTAACTCAGGCACCGCTAGATCAGCATCTGCAGCATACAGACAAGGGCTGCCATGCTCAACGGCAAGCGGTGCGGAGCATGTGCAGCGGGACAGCGCCAGGACGGGACACGCACTAATCAACATTGCTGCTGGGCCGGAGCTCCCTCCGTCTGCAGCCTAAGGACGCGCGCCGCACCTCTCCAGGGAAACACCATGCCTGCCCGCCCACAGGGCTCCGGACGCTTACCTATGCTCCGCGATCACAGCAGCTGACGCTGCCATGCAGGATGGAGGAATGACGCCCGTCAGACGGGGCGGACAGTGTGCGGCGGAACGGGGCCAGGAAGGAATGCTGACCACGACCCATTGCTGCTGGGTCTGAGCTCCCTCCCTCTGCAGTCACCATCTCACAGCAGCAGCCTGGAGGTTAGTGGCCACCACGACCCGCACATCCTTACCTCACACATACCTCACACATACCTCACACATACCTCACATATACCTCACATATACCTCACATACATCACACATGAGAGCAAAGGTACACACACTGTGACATCACACCTGTAGCCCACCCCTATATCTGCTAAGTACTCCCCGTCACTATGCCCTGTCACCCTCATCCTGCTCTCTAACTGCCTGTCTGTGTACTGGCGTTCACCCCTCTTACACCATCACCAACCCTCACTAACTACCACAGAGACTATGTGCACTGATATCTGCCCCTCCACCACCTGCAGCGCCCCATGACCCCTCCCCATCCCCCGCAAACCCCCGCACCTGCCCCTCCACCACCCGTGGCACCCCCACCCACTGCGCCTTCGGACCCCCTACCCCACCCGCAGTGTCTTCCAAACCCCTCCCCCATCTGCAGCAGCCCCTCCCCCATCCGCCACATCCCGCATCTGGCTCTCCCCCGCCCGCTGCACCTTTGGATCCCCTACCCCACCCACGCAGCAGGCCCTTCCCAATCTGCATCGCCTACACCATTCGCAACAGCACAGCACCCGCCACTCCCCCACCCACGTTACCCCCGCATCCACCCCTCCCCCACCCACCGCGCCCCCTGGACACCTCCCCCATCCACTGCACACCCGCACCCACCACTTCCCCATCTGCAGCGCCTTCGGAACCCCTCCTCCATCCGCAACAGCCCTGCAGCTGCCATCCCCCACCTGCGACACCCCTGCTCCTACCCCACACACAGCGCCTTCATACCCCGTCCCCCATCCGCGGTCCCCACTCCCCAAACCTCTTCCTGTTGCAAGGGACTACGCCCCCTTCACCATCGGACGCCCCATCATTGTGCAATATTCAAACACTAACAAAACTAGGAATGCAGGTAATACTCCATATATTGAACCCCAGAAAGGCGTGCAGGGGTTAAGGGGGCGTAGCCCCTTCCGACGGTGTGAAGAGCGCCCGTAGGGCGCGATGAAGCACCTAGTATATATATATATATATATATATATTTTATAAAGTGTATATTACAGCAAATCGTGGCAGGCAGGCACAGCTGCGCAGTCAAACGCTCCTCTTTTCAACTATTTTTTTGTTTTTTGTTTTTACTGCTCTTTGCTGCCGTGTGTTCAGACACGCAGATCCTCTCTCCAAGTCTCCTCTCCAGCGTCTCCTCCCATTGCACGTGCGCTGTGATGTCATGATGTCACACGCACAACTTGGGACTCGGGAGGGCGGAAGGGAGGAAGCAGCTCACGCTATTATTGCACAGCTGTGAGCTGCAAACTGCGAACCTCGGACTGCGAGCGTCCGGGAGGTAGGTGCTGGCGGAGTCGGGCTGCAGCGCGCCTTCCTATATTTTTGGCGCCCAGAGCTTGAGCTCCACCGGAGTCACCCTCCCTACGCACCTGCCAAGGCATCAATCCCAGCAGTAAATGTAGCGGGCAAACCCACCCTTCCGGACCTTCAGAAAATGTCAGCAGTCAATGATGTTGAAGCGGGTGTGAATCATTAGACCTATACTAAAAAGTCTACAGTCAATAGGTCGACCACTAATGCACTAGGTTGACAGTGTCAAAAGGTCAACATGGAAATGGTCGACATAAAAAGGTCGAAACATTTGAATTTTTCTGGGTTGTTTTGACGTTTTTCTGCCAAATAAAATCCCAGTTAATGTACCGCAACCTCTTGCATGGCTCACGTTTGGGCACGGTGCCTCGCTCCACTACCGCTGCGCTCGCCATAGGTTACTATTCCCAGTAGTAGTCCATGTGGATAGTAAAGTATGAAAAAGTTGAAAAAAAAAAAAAAACTTGTGTTTACCATGTGTGTTGCCGCTTGTCATGTTGACCTTTTGAACCTGTCGACCTTTTAAATCTGTTTTACATGTTGACCTTTTGACCATGTCGACCTAATCATGTCTTCCATTAGTGGTCGACCTGTTCACTGTAGGCCTTTTTAGTGTAGATCTATAGACCGGATAACATTGAAGCTTACCTCCTAGTTTTTGAACAAATTACTTGGACAGTGGGTTGGCCACCAGAAGTCTATGAAGTCCAGGACCACAGCTAAAGAGACAGTCTTGATATATACATATTGATGAATTCCTAAAGAAATCCTCACTGAAAGTAAAAGGCAAACGTTTGACAATTACTCACGTGTGACTGTTATCAGTGAATTGTGCTACACCAAGTTAACATGAATTTTCATTATTTAGTTGAATGTGAAAATATAGCCGGCATCAGTCATAATGTATGCTTCAAGTGAAGAGAGAAACAGTAGCTACTCCTATGCGAGGTTGAAAATAAGATACCCCCAATACGGGCATATTAAGAATGGGGGGGGGTCCATGTGCAGTGAACCTGCCACCATGAAGTGGGCCTCTGCTCTCCCACCCATACCTGATGAAATATGCCCTCCGTGCGGTTCACCGGCTCCCTGTGCTTCTCCCGTGGTGCCACCTTTCCAATGGTGAATTCAGAAGGATGGCGCATGCGCAGAAGGGAGCAAAGACTCTTCTACCATATGGTCCATGAGCTTCTGCCACATGGAAGCGGAGGGTGACATTGGTGCTTCTGACTATCAAGTGGCTACTGTCGTGGCAGTGGTCTTGGAACCACTACTGGAGCTTTGAACATTTGTTGTAGCACCTCAAAACTGGCCACCTCTTCATAGGTCTGGGGGCCAAACTGCATTACCTACAGTAGCTCTGTAAACTCAAGAGTCCAGACACAGTGGTCTGTTGCCAAGATTTCCACCATTCAGCTTGCACAGAAGTGGGTACAGCATCACTTTAAAATGATCATGGTTTGGTTTGAGATGATCCTGCTTGGTAGAATCAGGTGAAGCTTATTTTTCCTCTAAGTTGAATTGCAGAGTTTACTGTTATTATTGTTATTAGCAGTGCTTGGTGCCCTCCCATAATCTATATTGTGTACATGCATACACTTGAAGGTGGAGACTCCTTCAGCTTGGCTAGCACCCCATCCACCTGCCCTGAGTATTTTTAATTATATATGTGTTCCTAGCATTTGCAGACTGCATATTGGTAAAGGCACTAACATGGTTTGTCCCTAAGAACCTACTGTATATTAATATTGGTTATCTATAAAGTTCCTCATATTGGGTGCGTCTATAAAGGTTAGAACTGCTTGTAACAGATATGTGTGCTCTCCTCTCTCTGCAGTCTGGATTCTGAATGATGTGACAACCATCATTAATAAAGGTTCTTAGAGACTCACATAGAAGTTTTTTAACGTCGACTGACTTGTCAAGAAAACGAGATTTATGGTAAGAACTTACCTTTGTTAAATCTCTTTCTGCGAGGTACACTGGGCTCCACAAGGATTGGACAATGGGGTGTAGAGTAGGATCTTGATCCGAGGCACCAACAGACTCAAAGCTTTGACTGTTCCCAGAATGCACAGCGCCGCCTCCTCTATAACCCCGCCTCCCTGCACAGGAACGCAGTTTTCAGTTAACCAGCCCAATGCAGTAGCAGGAAAAGAGACGACAACGGTTAGTAGTCACATACACCACACTCTCACGACAAGAGAAGTGTCAGCGGCTAATGCATACCAACCCAAAGAAGCTAAGTGCGCCAGGGTGGGCGCCTTGTGAGGCCCAGTGTACCTCGCAGAAAGAGATTTAACAAAGGTAAGTTCTTACCATTAATCTCGTTTTCTGCTGCGGGGTACGCTGGGCTCCACAAGGATTGGACAATGGAGATGTCCTAAAGCAGTTCCTTATGGAAGGGGACGCACTGTAGCGGGCACAAGAACCCGGCGTCCAAAGGAAGCATCCTGGGAAGCGGCAGTATCGAAGGCATAGAACCTTATGAACGTGTTCCCTGAGGACCACGTAGCCGCCTTGCACAATTGTTCAAGGGTCGCACCACATTGGGCCGCCCAAGAAGGTCCAACAGACAGAGTAGAATGGGCCGTAATGTGAGCAGGAGCTGACAGACCAGCCTTCACATAAGCATGTGCAATCACCATTCTAATCCATCTGGCCAGGGTCTGCTTGTGAGCAGGCAAGCCACGTTTGTGAAATACAAACAAAACAAAGAGAGTATCAGATTTTCGAATAGAAGCAGTTCTCTTCACGTAGATACGGAGAGCCCGTACCACATCCAAAGACTGCTCTTTGGGAGACAAATCAGGAGAGGCATAGGCCGGAACCAAAATCTCCTGATTAAGGTGGAACGAAGAAACCACCTTAGGTAAATATCCGGGACGAGTCCTAAGAACCGCCCGGTCACGGTGAAAAATCAGATATGGGGAACTACAAGACAAGGCACCCAGCTCCGACACTCTTCTAGCAGAGGCAATAGCCAGCAAGAACACCACCTTAAGGGAAAGCCACTTAAGGTCAGCTGAACCCAGGGGTTCAAACGGAGGCTCCTGCAACGCCTCCAAAACCACCGACAAGTCCCAAGGAGCCACAGGCGGGACATAGGGAGGTTGGATACGCAACACACCCTGAGTGAAAGTATGAAAATCAGGTAAAGTCGCAATTTTTCTCTGAAACCACACCGACAAGGCCGAAATATGAACCTTGAGGGAGGCCAGACGCAGGCCTAAATCTAGGTCCTGCTGCAGAAAAGCCAAAAGTTTGGCTGTACTAAACTTGGAAGCGTCATAATTATTAGATGCGCACCAAACAAAGTAGGAATGCCAGACCCTATAGTAAATCCGAGTAGAAGCCGGTTTCCGGGCCCGCAACATAGTTTTAATGACCTCTTCAGAAAAACCCTTAGCCCTCAAGACACAAGATTCAAGAGCAACGCCGTCAAAGACAGCTGGGCTAGGTCCTGGTAGACACAGGGGCCCTGAACGAGGAGGTCTGGGCGTTGTGGAAGCAGAAGTGGACGCTCTGACGATAGGCCTTGCAGGTCTGAGAACCAGGGCCGTCTGGGCCACGCCGGAGCTATGAGAAGAAGATTTCCTTTTTCTTGCTTGAACTTCCGAATTACCCTGGGCAGGAGTGACACCGGAGGGAACACGTACGGCAGCCGAAACCTCCACAGCACTGCCAGCGCATCCACGAATGCTGCTTGAGGATCCCTTGTCCTTGCACCGAAGACTGGAACCTTGTGATTGTGTCGAGACGCCATCAGATCTACATCTGGAAGACCCCACTTTTCCACTAGGAGTTGAAACACTTCTGGATGGAGGCTCCACTCGCCGGCATGCACGTCCTGATGACTGAGAAAGTCTGCTTCCCAATTCAGGACTCCCGGAATGAATATTGCCGATATGGCCGGTAGATGGCGTTCCGCCCAACGTAGAATCCGTGAGACTTCCTTCATTGCCAAACGGCTTTGAGTGCCGCCTTGATGATTTATGTAAGCCACTGTGGTAGCGTTGTCCGACTGTATTTGAACAGGACAGTTCTGAATTAAATGCTGGGCCAGGTTCAACGCATTGAAGACTGCCGGCAATTCCAGAATGTTGATCAAGAGGAGAGATTCCTCCTTGGTCCACCGACCCTGAAGGGAGTGTTGCTCCAGCACCGTGCACCAACCTCTTAGACTGGCATCTGTCGTCAACAGGACCCAGTTGGATATCCAGAAGGGACAGTCTCTGCACAACTGTTGGTCCCGGAGCCACCAAAGTAGCGATAGACGGACCTCCGGAGTCAATGAGATCATGTGAGACCTGATCTGGTGAGGCAGGCCGTCCCACTTGGCTAGAATCAGCCTCTGGAGGGGGCGAGAATGGAATTGAGCATACTCCACCATGTCGAATGCTGATACCATGAGGCCCAGCACCTGCATCGCCGAATGTATCGACACTTGCGGACGAAAAAGGAAGCAACGAATCCTGTCCTGAAGCTTCAGGACTTTCTCCTGAGACAAGAACAACCGCTGGTTGTGAGTGTCCAATAGCGCTCCCAGGTGCACCATGCTCTGAGCAGGGACCAGGGAGGATTTCTTCCAGTTGATGAGCCACCCGTGGGCTTGTAGAAACCGGACCGTCCTATCCAGATGACACAGGAGAAGTTCTGGGGAATTTGCCAGGATTAACAAGTTGTCCAGGTACGGCAGTATCCTGACCCCTTGACGGCGGTGTACCGCCGTCATCACCACCATTACTTTGGTGAAAACTCGCGGAGCCATTGTTAAACCAAAAGGTAACGCCCGAAACTGCTAATGAAGGTTGCCAACAGCGAACCTCAGGTATTGCTGATGTGACGCTGCTATAGGAATATGCAGGTAAGCATCCTGTATATCCAGGGAGACCATGTTATCCCCAGGTTCCAAGGACAGAACTATAGAGCGAAGGGTTTCCATACGGAACTTGGAAACCTTCACAAACTTGTTCAATGCCTTGAGGTTGAGAATGGGCCGGGAGGACCCATTCGGTTTCGGGACTAGAGACAGCGGAGAATAGTACCCCCGGCCCCTCTGAGCAAGAGGCACCTGTACTACAACTCCTGTATCCAGGAGGGTCTGTACCACTGAATGCAGAGTGTTTGCCTTAGTCTGGTCCGACGGGACGTCTGTCTGGCCAAATCGATGAGGGGGTCGGTTTTTGAAGGCTATGGCGTAACCTCGAGTGACGACTTCCCGTACCCAGGCATCTGAAGTGGTCTTCAACCATTCCTGGATATACCCTAGAAGCCGGTCCCCCATCCTGGGATCCCCCAGGGGGAGGCCCGCCCCGTCATGCGGCAGGCTTATCGGTCTTGGAAGCTGGCTGACGGACAGCCCAGGCTCTTTTGGGCTTCGGCTTACCAGGTTTGGAAGTGCGGGCCTGCTTGTGGTACGCCTGACCTTTTGCTTTACCTGAACGGCGAAAGGGGCGAAAGGACGTACCTTTAGCCTTCGACACAGAAGGAGCGGTATTTGGTAGACAGGCAGTTTTGGCAGTAGCCAAGTCAGCCACTATCTTATTTAAGTCCTCCCAAAACAGAATATCTCCCTTGAAAGGGAGTACCTCCAGGGTTTTTCTAGAGTCCAGATCCACAGACCGGGATCTCAGCCACAATATCCGGCGAGCCAGGACTGACGTAGTAGAGGCCTTGGCTGCAAGGATACCGGCATCCGAAGCTGCCTCTTTAATATAGCGAGAAGCTGTGACAATATATGACAAGCATTGTCTAGCATGGTCAGAGGAGATTTCAGTATCTAACTCCAAGGCCCACGCTTCAATAGCCTTGGCAGCCCATGTAGCTGCAATAGTGGGCCTTTGCGCAGCACCCGTGAGGGTGTAAATCGCTTTCAGACAACCCTCCACACGCTTATCCGTAGGCTCTTTTAGAGACGTGACGGTAGTGACAGGCAGAGCTGAGGAAACCACCATCCTGGCCACATGTGAGTCCACTGTAGGAGGCATTTCCCAATTCTTAGACAGCTCTGGCGCGAGGGGATAGCGAGCCAGCATCTTCTTGTGAGGCACAAACTTCGTACCCGGGTTTTCCCAGGGTTCCTGACGTATATCCACTAGGTGGTCAGAGTGAGGTAAAACTTGTTTAACCACCTTCTGATGCTTGAACCTATCTGGTTTCTTAGGAGGGACGGATGGCTCGGGATCATCCGTAATCTGTAGAATTAACTTAATAGCCTCCAAAAGATCAGGAACATCCACATGCGAACTACCCTCCCCATCAGCCGTATCTGAGTCAGAACCTGTGGGGTCAGTATATGTGCCGTCTTCATCAGACGAGGTGTCAGTGACAGCAGTGGATTGTGAGGATGCAAGCGTTCGCTTAGAGGACCCCTTGGACTTAGGCGAGCGATGGTCAGACTTTTTAGTAGTCAGGGACTGGTTCAACTTTTTTAACTGAGCAGATAAATCGTCCGCCCACGGCGGGTTAGCCGCAGGGACCACATACGGTTGTACTGCCATTGGGGGTCCCATAGGGGGTGTTAGTTTATGAACTAGCGTATGCAGAAGCGTGGAAAAAGCGGCCCACGGTGGGTCAGTATGTGCCTCCGTTGCCACAGTCCCACTGGGGGGCAAGGAGCCCCCAGAACCAGAGCCCACAGCTGCTATATTCTCCTCATATGGGTCTGTGGCTTCAGCAACACCGGCAGTGTGTTCAGCCCCAGAACCGTTACCCTCAGAAGCAGACATGATATAACTTGCAGTATGAGGTAACACAGTACAATTATCAGCAGCACTATATCTCTAAACCCAAACCCCTGCGCAGTGTAGTCAGCACTAGCAGAGATAAAGAAGAGATATGGTGACTAAATCACAGAGAAAAATACGTAATACAGTATATCTTTGTGAAAATCCTATATTAGATAAAACCTGACGCACCAAGCCCCCTCAGGTTATAGAATATAGGGATAGCAGGTTGAGTGAAAGACACGAAATGGACACCACTCAGCTATCAAATGCACACACAGATAGTCACAGTTTGTACAATGCAGAGGTTATTACTGACAATAATACTGCACTGGACTAGCTTACACAGCTATATAACAAATGATATAACAGTACACAGTAAGAACTGGATGTATATCACAGGGTAATTGTACTAGAAAACCCTGACTAAAAGCACTCTTTCTTACTAACACTGACTAAAAAAGGCAGGTAGAATACTTAAGTGTCATGTAAAGGCACAGCGCTGACAACCAGGCGGCTTTACATAGGAGGATTTGCCCAAGCAGTCCCAGGAACAGTGAGCTGAGGGATAATGGCGCCGCAGATACTGACAGGGAGTGAGGAAAAGACAGATATGCAGCTCCAGGGCGGGAACACTTGCTAGAAATGGAGCCCTGGGGCTGGGGGAGGGGCTTCAGGTCTAAGCCTTATCCTCTCTGCTGGCAAAACCACCGGGTACTGTGAGCGATATAAGAATTGGTTTAGAGAGAAAACCTGACCTGCGCCCATGCCCTGGTGATCTAGTGGGATCGCCTGTATCCACAGTGTCCACCGCAAGCGCACGCGGCCCGCCTCCCACTGACCGCACCGGATCGCGATAAAGACCGGGTCCCGCAAGCGGGACCCACTTACCACCTCCCGAAGCGCAGCCACGTGATCCTGGAGAGCCCCAGCCGTGTGTGTCTAGCGTGAAGAAAACCGGAGCCTCCGCTGTAGGTACCCGGCAACCAGGGCTCGGGAGTGTACAGCGACGCTGGGGAGAGCTGGAGCTGCAGCATTGAATGTCACAAGACATTTACCACCGCTGCTGCCCTTGAAGTCTTCACTTTTGACCTCATAAAAAGCTTTTCTTAGGGCTGCCTGGAGCAGCCCCTCTGTTCAGTGCCTGCTTACTGCAGCACCAACTTACAAAACTGAGCTCCTGTGCAGGGAGGCGGGGTTATAGAGGAGGCGGCGCTGTGCATTCTGGGAACAGTCAAAGCTTTGAGCCTGTTGGTGCCTCGGATCAAGATCCTACTCTACACCCCATTGTCCAATCCTTGTGGAGCCCAGTGTACCCCGCAGCAGAAAATTCTTTTGGTTGTTACTAGGATAGTCTATACTTGAACAACTACTTTGCTACCTTAATAGGAGAGACAATCATTTTAAAACTCAACACCCTTGAAGAAGTTGTTATTGATGAAACGCGTTGGAGGAAAACATTGTTGCAGCCGTAATACGAATTGAGCTGACCAATGTCAGACCTGGTTAATTGACAGCATTGATAAACATAAAAAAACATATATTAAGGACTATATACTTATATGTGAAATATTTTAATTATGTTTTATTATCATTAAATTGTTTTATAAATGCTCATTTATGCTTAGGATTATTTGTATTGGGTGTACTCAGTGATTATTTAAGGAGAGAGGTTTATCGCATAAATGCTAAGGCACGCCCCAAAGAAAAACAACCACTTATTGCATGGGCCTTCAACCTGCTGCCCTCCAGCTGCTGTGGAACTACACGTGCCAGCATGCTCTGCCTCACTTTTAGCATGCCTTAATAGCAAAACTGAGGCAGGGCATGCTGGGATGTGTAGTTCCACAGCAGCTGGAGGGCCGCAGGTTGAAGACCCATGACTTATTGTATCATTAAATTCTAGGCTCATACTGGCAAGGGACCTTTTTGGGGTAACAGCAGCCTAAAATAATATAAATTATAATATTAATATCCTCCCCAAAAGGATTACGCATTTTGGGTATCTTTGGTTTACAAATAAGTGGATAAATATATATGTTTATTAGGAAGAGGAGGACGGACATGTGCGACAAGCCATCAAATCAATGAGTCACATGTGGACGCCTTATTTTCAACAAGGTTGTAGTTTCCAAATGTCACTAATTTCCAGGAGCAGTCAGAGGGGGTCATTCCAAGTTGATCGCTCGCTAGCAACTTTTTGCAGCGCTGCAATCAGATAGTCGCCGCCTATGGGGGAGTGTATTTTCGCTTTGCAAGTGTGCGATCGCATGTGCAGCCGAGCGGGACGAAAATGTTTTTTGCCGTTTCTGAGTAGCTCTGGACTTACTCAGCCGCTGCAATCACTTCAGTCTTTTTGGTCCGGGAATTGACATCAGACACCCGCCCTGCAAACGCCTGGGCACGCCTGCGTTTTTCCAAACACTCCCAGAAAACGGTCAGTTGACACCCATAAACGTCCTCTTCCTGTCAATCTTCTTGCGATCGGCTGTGCGAATGGATTCTTCGTTAAATCCATCGCCCAATAACGATCCGCTTTGTACCCGTACGACGCGCCTGCGCATTGCGGTGCATACTCATGCGCAGTAGTAACCTGTTCGCTGCGCTGCGAAAAGCAGCAGCGAGCGATCAACTCGGAATGACCCCCTGAGGTCCTACAGACTCGTTGCTGGGTTTTTATCCCTATTATAAGTTATTTACCAACTGTGTTATTCTACATTTCATATATAATTATCGCTTTCAATTATTATTCTCATGGCTTTATGAGTTAATATTGATTTTTTTCACAAAAGCTACGAAATTGACATTAAACTCCCAGCGACATAACAACCACAAATACTATTTAAAATGTTGGCTTGCATACCAGATAGATCCTGCAGACCAGGGTGTGCGGTAATTATGGCGTTCACAGCCTGAAAGCCTGTCATTCAGCAAGGAATATGTCAATCGCGTTCCGTACTAGAACAACACGATGCATAAAAAGATAATTCGTTTTCTATATGACATAATAACAATAACCTCTTTAGTATAATTGTAACCAAAATATCTTGCCATTGAATCCTCTTGGCTAAAGCTGGAAAGATAAGATTTACTGAAGATAAACTGAGAGACTTAGTAAAAATATTCTACGTTAAGACCTAACGATGATATCACAATTAGTGAAAGTGCTGTTCTCACCTCTCTAATTATTACAATCAGGTTCTCACTTGATTCCCTGTAGAGAAACATTTATTCCAAAGCACAGAAGTGTCCTGTGAAGGGTCTGGGGCCTGTCAGGTAAGATTGCAGTAGGCTTGGCTCTTAGCATCCTCTCCAATTGATGCTGAAACCTTGATAGTCTTGGAACCGGGATCCGGTCTGAAGATCGACAGTGTCTAGGTCGACAATGTTTAGGTCGACCACTATAGGTCGACAGTCACTAGGTCGACATGGATGGAAGGTTGACAGGGTTTCTAGGTCGACATGTGCTAGGTCGACAGGTCTAAAGGTCGACATGAGTTTTTCACATTTTTTTTGGGGGGGGGGGATTTTTTCATACTTAACGATCCACGTGGACTACGATTGGAACGGTAAAGTGTGCCGAGCGAAGCGGTAGCGGAGCGAAGGCACCATGCCCGAAGCATGGCAAGCGAAGCGAGCCATGCGAGGGGACGCGGTGCACTAATTTGGGATCCCGGTCACTTTACGAAGAAAACGACACACAAAAAAAAAATCCTCATGTCGACCTTTAGACCTGTCGACCTAGCACATGTCGACCTAGAAACCCTGTCGACCTTCCATCCATGTCGACCTAGTGACTGTCGACCTATAGTGGTCGACCTAAACATTGTCGACCTAGATACTGTCGATAAAACAAACCACACCCCTTGGAACCACCTCTGCATAGTTTCCATTTATCACCCCCGGCTAGGGAGTAACTGGCATGACTGCAGGGTGCAGGCAGTTTTTAGAGGGGGAAGGAGGTCTGTGGCCCCTTCTGCAAAAACCCATCTGTGTATGAGAACTTTTCATAAGTTGGCGGTACATGGGTTAAAACAAATAAGTAGCTACTTAGCTCATTAATGTTGCGCTCCGGACTTGCCTTTTGGCTGGTGTTCCTAATAGAAACAGGCAAAACCCCTAGTTTTTTTTGTCTGCTCAGTGTTGGGTTACATACGTTGGACGCGTGCATGCTTAAATCATGGTCACAACCATTTATCTGTGCCGTGATAGCCCATGAAATGTTTATACCAGTGGTTCCCAAACTCAATCCTAAAGGACACCTAACAGTTCAGGTTTTCCAGGTCACCTGTGGATTTTTAAAATGTGTCAGTTGGTGATACACAGTGCACCTGCAGGGTGATCTGGAAAACACGAACTGTTGGGGGACCGACTTTGAAAACCACTTCCATGCATGTCCTAAACTGGAAGAGCATGTGTGGACGAGAAGGTGACATGGTCACACTACACCAGGAAGGGGCGATGCTATGCTCAGGGCCGTAGAGAGGTTGCCATGGCCCCATTAAAAGTTGGAGGGTATGGCCTAATCACTGAGCTGTGGCCACGTCCCCTTTTATACATGTGAAAAAAAACTTAATATTTGTGCACTGCGGAGCCAAGGGGGGTGCAATCAGGGTGATCACTAACCCCCCTGCAGGCAGAGGAGACTGCTGCATTCTGTGGCAGCAGCCTCCTTGGCTTCACTATAGCCACTAGGGAGAGTGGCTGAGGCCCACTGGGCCCCTCCAACAAGCCCGGGCCCAGGAATTTAGTACCTGCTTCCCCCCTCCCTCTCTTAGTGCCTCTGGTTATGCTGGGGGGTGCCAAAAACCAGGGGGTATCAGGGCTGTCTTTATTACTTGTGTCACCTTTCTGCCTGTGTAAGGATTTCTATGACATTGCTCAGAGTGTGTCTAGAATTGTGCGTCTTCCGTCAATGGGGGTCATTCCGAGTTGATCGCTAGCTGCCGCTGTTCGCAGCGTAGTGATCAGGCAAAAAATTGGCACTTCTGCTCATGCGTATGGCGCGCAGTGCACACACGCGACGTACTTTCACAAAAGCCGATGCAGTTTCACACAAGGTCTAGCGACGCTTTTCAGTCGCACTGCTGATCGGTGAGTGATTGATAGGAATGGGGCGTTTCTGGGAGGTAACTGACCGTTTTCCAGGAGTGTGCTGAAAAACGCAGGCGTGTCAGATACAAATGCAGGTGTGCCTGGGGAAACGGGGGAGTGGCTGGCCGAACGCAGGGCGTGTTTGTGATGTCAAAACAGGAACTAAACAGACTGAAGTGATCGCTAGCTAGGAGTAAGTCTCGAGCTACTCTGAAACTGCACAATCTTTTTTTGTAGCAAAGCTGCGATCCTTTCGTTCGCACTTCTGCTAAGCTAAGATACACTCCCAGAGGGCGGCGGCCTAGCGTTTGCACGGCTGCTAAAAGCAGCTAGCGAGTGATCAACTCGGAATGAGGGCCAATATTGGGGCACAGAATAGATGTAATTAAAAGTATAGCATGAGACTGGAACAACTGGTGTGAAATTCTAGCCCTTTTGCAGAGAGGCCGGGCTGAGGTTCCCTGTACACAGCACGTAATGCTAATAATCTGCACCCACTTGTCTTACTGTATTTCTGGTATCTTGCAAATCATCTAACACACAGCTGTAACTCAGTATATGATAAACCAGCTGTGTCTCCAGGCCGCTATTCCTGTATAGGGGCAGGAGATAGGTAAGATCGGATACTACAGCCAGGTAAGATGAATCTAATTATTAGGAGAGTTTATTAGTTGATATCGGTGGCGGCTCGAGAGTTGGGGCTGCAGAACAGTCCAAATAGGGGAGCCACACTACATGGCATCAACAATTGGAAGGTATGCACTAATGCAATTGTATGCCAGTTGTCCGGCAATGCAGTGTTTGTGGCACCTTACCAATAAACAATAATGGTGAACCTGTGACATCACTGATCTTGCAGCCTATCAGTTCACCAGAATCCGGTAACATCACTGAAGATGTAGTCTTAGAAACCAATGATTAAGAGGCTTCTTTCCCAGGTATATTTAAGATGGGAATTTTTTGCAAACTCTGCATTCAGGGTTAGAGTATGAAATAAAGGACATCCCCACTCTGTAATAGTTTTCCCACCTATCATTGCTAGTAGAATATATAACTCTTGCCTTCCAGCCGTGCCGGCTTTGCAAACTGCATTCATTCTGATTAGACTTTAACACAGTAACAAGAGATTTCTTCCCATTCCTCTACAAATCTGTCAGATCTTTAATCTCGGATGTAAACAGAACATTCCTTTGCTCTCCTCTTTCAAGTCCAGGCTTCGATGTACTCCAAAGCAGCGCAGTACTATCTAATTGGCGCCTTCTGCTACGAGCAGCCACTGTGAAGTATCTGGTTTATATTCCGCTATTATTTTTACAAACCTACTGCTGAAAATAAGAACTTAAAAGCATCACGTGGACCTTAGGGAAATTCTTCTATAAGGTGAAGATATTTAAGATATATTAAGGAATTATTGATTGGGAAATGCTGAGGAGTGGTGTTTGCTGGGATGTGAATGACCGAGGTTCCTTCTCCTCGTGATGAAGTTATTTTTAAAGCAATCCTAATACCATAAAGTAGATTATTATGAGTAAATATTGATGCAAAAACATTTTTTCCTTTGTAATTTCCATTTTTGTAAAAGAACTTTCTGGACCGTCGAGAGCTGAACAGGGATCGGGCACTGGGGGGTGGTGACCAAGTCTGAGAGGCATGACCACGCCCCCTCCTGGTGGCCCTGATTACTTAATATTTGCCTAGTCTCCTCCAGAGCATCTAAGGGACTCAGTAAGTCATCCTTCTGCATCCTGCCTGCTTCCTAGTGAAATGGGCAAAATGGGGACGTGATGACTTAATTCTTAGGGAAACCATATGATTCCCGCACAAAATATAAAAAGGGGTGACCACCCCCCCAATATAAGATGCTAATTTGTGAGATACACCAAGCTCTGGAAAGTTATGCTTTATGGAGATTGTTCCCTGGTAGGTGACACCACCATACGGTGGTAGAGTTCACCGTATGCTTTTATGCACAAAGAAAATGACCCTGTTATGCTGTGGAACCACTATACCAAGCAACAACAGGTACGGTATCCCTATATATTATGCTAAGACTGTGCTGAAAGGGGATGCAATCATGTAACCGCCGCTCTGGATCCCGGCAGTCACCATGCGGACACCGGGATCCCGAACGATCAAACGCCCGACAGTTGGCATGCCAACTAACAGGGACTACGCTGAAAGCATGACAGAAAATTATTATTAACATCTGATAAGATTGTGCTGATGGAGTAAGGAGTCTTACCAAATGTATTTCACATCTGCTCAAGTACCATGCAGGAGGAAGTTGGCAAAGTTGTAATTGAAACCAATATATTATTGTGCTGGAAGAATAAATGTAAATAAAGTTTGTTGATGTTTCATCACAAGAGAGTCTGGTTTATTGATCCTGTGTCTGCTGTCCACGTGTGTCCCCTCTACCAGGTACTACTTGCTCGGCACCAAGTATTCAGGGGACCTTATGGTCGTAGTAGATTCAATACTCAGGGCACAGTAGGTACAGGATAATCAATTAAGTGCCTCTCAGTATACAGAGGTGTCACATAGCCAATATTATTTCTTTATTTTGCTTTCCGTAAGGCTCTTCTTCTATAATTTGAAAATGTATACATATCTACAATTATTTCAGTACGTATGTTTTTATAGCAAATTGTGTATGAATATTTGTATTTACAATCTTTATACACAGCCTGCCATATTTCTTTCAAATAATGTGTCGTTTATTAATGTAATGCGGCGTTAAACTAAATTAAATGGCACCTGTGGAGCTAAAGGTTTACATAGACATAGGCAGCTGCCAATCAAGGAGACTGTGCAATAACTCCACGAACAAAATGAAAATAGAACAAAAACTACAACTTGGCGCAGAAACATGTTACGCCACTGAAGGTCGTAGACCGACAGTTGGAAGTTCTTGCAGACTTCATACGTTGCAGCGCTGTGTGTCTCGGATGGTTGCTGGGGAACACTGTGAGCTGCACAGCTCATAAGAATTTTGGGACCAGGGGCAATCCACATCACACTATACTACATACTGGGCAGGTTCGATGGCAGTTGCTCAAACTCTTGGAGATCATCCGTGACGATGAATCCTGGATCTACAGTTTTGACACAGAGACCAAATAACTGTTGGCCCAGTGGACCCCGGTTGGAAGTGCGCCACTACAGAAGTTCAGATGTAAGCCCAGTGTGGCCAAGCAGATAGTGATTGTTTTTGTGGCCAAGACTGGTCACCTTCACTGGGACTGGTGCGCCACCCAATGCCTGCCGCAAGTACTGTAAGCCATTTCAAGGTGACATCCAAGAACTCGCAGAGTGGTGCCCTTCTCCATCACAACAATGCACCTGCCCACAAGTCCATGAAAGTGGTGGATATTCTGGACCATGAATGCATCCAGGAGCTTGGTCATCTGACGTAGAGTCCATGTTGGATGGTGCTATTAAAATATTGTGGGAGATAATCATGTGGTGTGGTGTCTCTGGGGATGATTCAATTGTTTAATGGGTACCCTAAATTGCAGTTACCCTCGGATGGGTTGGTATGCAATTGTTTGGGTGCCCATATTTTTATTGCTCTGATTGTGCCTTGCTGTCCCAGGTTTTGCTGCTAAAACCCAACTAAAGGGTATCTGAATGATAGGCCGACAGTGTCTAGGTCAACAGAAAATAGGTTGACTCCATATGGTCAACATGCATTAGGACAACAGGTACAAAAGGTCAACAGTGCTTAAGGTCGACAGATTCAAAAGGTCGACATGACAATGGTCAACACACAAATGGTCGACAAAGGTTTTTTTTTGTTTTACATGTTGATTTCCTATCCATGTGGACTATAAATGGGAATAGTAACCAGTGGTAAGCGCAGCAGCAGTGGAGCGAGAGTCTAGGGGGTATATTTACTAAAATTCGTATTTGGAGTGATTTGGTGAGAGATTTATCACGAATGACATCGATTGGGAGAATTTGCAACTTTTTTTTTTTTTTACGCCTCATTTACTATGCTGTCGTATTTTGTGTTTTCGTATTTTTCGATGTCGATGTCGTTCGTATTTTTCCAAGTCAGAATGCGGCCGATTTGTATTTTGCGGCCGTTTTTTGTGTGGTTATTTTACGGATTCGTAATTTTTTTTTTGCTGCAGTGTTTTTTCCCGTTCCCGGCCGTGTTTTTTAATGACTTTCGTTTGTGTCACTCGTTCGTGATTGGTTGGGTTTGTGATGGAGGAGTGTCTGTGCTCATTACTATAAAAACTAGAGATGAGCGCCTGAAATTTTTCGGGTTTTGTGTTTTGGTTTTGGGTTCGGTTCCGCGGCCGTGTTTTGGGTTCGAACGCGTTTTGGCAAAACCTCACCGAATTATTTTTGTCGGATTCGGGTGTGTTTTGGATTCGGGTGTTTTTTTCAAAAAACACTAAAAAACAGCTTAAATCATAGAATTTGGGGGTCATTTTGATCCCAAAGTATTATTAACCTCAAAAACCATAATTTACACTCATTTTCAGTCTATTCTGAATACCTCACACCTCACAATATTATTTTTAGTCCTAAAATTTGCACCGAGGTCGCTGTGTGAGTAAGATAAGCGACCCTAGTGGCCGACACAAACACCGGGCCCATCTAGGAGTGGCACTGCAGTGTCACGCAGGATGTCCCTTCCAAAAAACCCTCCCCAAACAGCACATGACGCAAAGAAAAAAAGAGGCGCAATGAGGTAGCTGTGTGAGTAAGATTAGCGACCCTAGTGGCCGACACAAACACCGGGCCCATCTAGGAGTGGCACTGCAGTGTCACGCAGGATGGCCCTTCCAAAAAACCCTCCCCAAACAGCACATGACGCAAAGAAAAAAAGAGGCGCAATGAGGTAGCTGACTGTGTGAGTAAGATTAGCGACCCTAGTGGCCGACACAAACACCGGGCACATCTAGGAGTGGCACTGCAGTGTCACGCAGGATGTCCCTTCCAAAAAACCCTCCCCAAACAGCACATGACGCAAAGAAAAAAAGAGGCGCAATGAGGTAGCTGTGTGAGTAAGATTAGCGACCCTAGTGGCCGACACAAACACCGGGCCCATCTAGGAGTGGCACTGCAGTGTCACGCAGGATGTCCCTTCCAAAAAACCCTCCCCAATCAGCACATGATGCAAAGAAAAAGAAAAGAAAAAAGAGGTGCAAGATGGAATTATCCTTGGGCCCTCCCACCCACCCTTATGTTGTATAAACAAAACAGGACATGCACACTTTAACCAACCCATCATTTCAGTGACAGGGTCTGCCACACGACTGTGACTGATATGACGGGTTGGTTTGGACCCCCCCCAAAAAAGAAGCAATTAATCTCTCCTTGCACAAACTGGCTCTACAGAGGCAAGATGTCCACCTCATCTTCACCCTCCGATATATCACCGTGTACATCCCCCTCCTCACAGATTATCAATTCGTCCCCACTGGAATCCACCATCTCAGCTCCCTGTGTACTTTGTGGAGGCAATTGCTGCTGGTCAATGTCTCCGCGGAGGAATTGATTATAATTCATTTTAATGAACATCATCTTCTCCACATTTTCTGGATGTAACCTCGTACGCCGATTGCTGACAAGGTGAGCGGCGGCACTAAACACTCTTTCGGAGTACACACTTGTGGGAGGGCAACTTAGGTAGAATAAAGCCAGTTTGTGCAAGGGCCTCCAAATTGCCTTTTTCCTGCCAGTATAAGTACGGACTGTGTGACGTGCCTACTTGGATGCGGTCACTCATATAATCCTCCACCATTCTATCAATGTTGAGAGAATCATATGCAGTGACAGTAGACGACATGTCCGTAATCGTTGTCAGGTCCTTCAGTCCGGACCAGATGTCAGCATCAGCAGTCGCTCCAGACTGCCCTGCATCACCGCCAGCGGGTGGGCTCGGAATTCTGAGCCTTTTCCTCGCACCCCCAGTTGCGGGAGAATGTGAAGGAGGAGATGTTGACAGGTCGCGTTCCGCTTGACTTGACAATTTTGTCACCAGCAGGTCTTTCAACCCCAGCAGACCTGTGTCTGCCGGAAAGAGAGATCCAAGGTAGGCTTTAAATCTAGGATCGAGCACGGTGGCCAAAATGTAGTGCTCTGATTTCAACAGATTGACCACCCGTGAATCCTTGTTAAGCGAATTAAGGGCTGCATCCACAAGTCCCACATGCCTAGCGGAATCGCTCCGTGTTAGCTCCTTCTTCAATGCCTCCAGCTTCTTCTGCAAAAGCCTGATGAGGGGAATGACCTGACTCAGGCTGGCAGTGTCTGAACTGACTTCACGTGTGGCAAGTTCAAAGGGCATCAGAACCTTGCACAACGTTGAAATCATTCTCCACTGCACTTGAGACAGGTGCATTCCATCTCCTATATCGTGCTCAATTGTATAGGCTTGAATGGCCTTTTGCTGCTCCTCCAACCTCTGAAGCATATAGAGGGTTGAATTCCACCTCGTTACCACTTCTTGCTTCAGATGATGGCAGGGCAGGTTCAGTAGTTTTTGGTGGTGCTCCAGTCTTCTGTACGTGGTGCCTGTACGCCGAAAGTGTCCCGCAATTTTTCTGGCCACCGACAGCATCTCTTGCACGCCCCTGTCGTTTTTTAAAAAATTCTGCACCACCAAATTCAAGGTATGTGCAAAACATGGGACGTGCTGGAATTTGCCCATATTTAATGCACACACAATATTGCTGGCGTTGTCCGATGCCACAAATCCACAGGAGAGTCCAATTGGGGTAAGCCATTCCGCGATGATCTTCCTCAGTTGCCGTAAGAGGTTTTCAGCTGTGTGCGTATTCTGGAAAGCGGTGATACAAAGCGTAGCCTGCCTAGGAAAGAGTTGGCGTTTGCGAGATGCTGCTACTGGTGCCGCCGCTGCTGTTCTTGCGGCGGGAGTCCATACATCTACCCAGTGGGCTGTCACAGTCATATAGTCCTGACCCTGCCCTGCTCCACTTGTCCACATGTCCGTGGTTAAGTGGACATTGGGTACAACTGCATTTTTTAGGACACTGGTGAGTCTTTTTCTGGCGTCCGTGTACATTCTCGGTATCGCCTGCCTAGAGAAGTGGAACCTAGATGGTATTTGGTAACGGGGGCACACTGCCTCAATAAATTGTCTAGTTCCCTGTGAACTAACGGCGGATACCGGACGCACGTCTAACACCAACATAGTTGTCAAGGACTCAGTTATCCGCTTTGCAGTAGGATGACTGCTGTGATATTTCATCTTCCTCGCAAAGGACTGTTGAACAGTCAATTGCTTACTGGAAGTAGTACAAGTGGGCTTACGACTTCCCCTCTGGGATGACCATCGACTCCCAGCGGCAACAACAGCAGCGCCAGCAGCAGTAGGCGTTACACGCAAGGATGCATCGGAGGAATCCCAGGCAGGAGAGGACTCGTCAGACTTGCCAGTGACATGGACTGCAGGACTATTGGCATTCCTGGGGAAGGAGGAAATTGACACTGAGGGAGTTGGTGGGGTGGTTTGCGTGAGCTTGGTTACAAGAGGAAGGGATTTACTGGTCAGTGGACTGCTTCCGCTGTCACCCAAAGTTTTTGAACTTGTCACTGACTTATTATGAATGCGCTGCAGGTGACGTATAAGGGAGGATGTTCCGAGGTGGTTAACGTCCTTACCCCTACTTATTACAGCTTGACAAAGGGAACACACGGCTTGACACCTGTTGTCCGCATTTCTGGTGAAATACCTCCACACCGAAGAGCTGATTTTTTTGGTATTTTCACCTGGCATGTCAACGGCCATATTCCTCCCACGGACAACAGGTGTCTCCCCGGGTGCCTGACTTAAACAAACCACCTCACCATCAGAATCCTTCTGGTCAATTTCCTCCCCAGCGCCAGCAACACCCATATCCTCCTCATCCTGGTGTACTTCAACACTGACATCTTCAATCTGACTATCAGGAACTGGACTGCGGGTGCTCCTTCCAGCACTTGCAGGGGGCATGCAAATAGTGGAAGGCGCATGCTCTTCACGTCCAGTGTTGGGAAGGTCAGGCATCGCAACCGACACAATTGGACTCTCCTTGTGGATTTGGGATTTCAAAGAACGCACAGTTCTTTGCGGTGCTTTTGCCAGCTTGAGTCTTTTCAGTTTTCTAGCGAGAGGCTGAGTGCTTCCATCCTCATGTGAAGCTGAACCACTAGCCATGAACATAGGCCAGGGCCTCAGCCGTTCCTTGCCACTCCGTGTGGTAAATGGCATATTGGCAAGTTTACGCTTCTCCTCCGACAATTTTATTTTAGGTTTTGGAGTCCTTTTTTTTCTGATATTTGGTGTTTTGGATTTGACATGCTCTGTACTATGACATTGGGCATCGGCCTTGGCAGACGACGTTGCTGGCATTTCATCGTCTCGGCCATGACTAGTGGCAGCAGCTTCAGCACGAGGTGGAAGTGGATCTTGATCTTTCCCTAATTTTGGAACCTCAACTTTTTTGTTCTCCATATTTTATAGGCAGAACTAAAAGGCACCTCAGGTAAACAATGGAGATGGATGGATTGGATACTAGTATACAATTATGGACGGACTGCCACGGTTAGGTGGTATAAAAAAACCACGGTTAGGTGGTATATATTGTAATACAATTATGGATGGACGGACTGCCTGCCGAGTGCCGACACAGAGGTAGCCACAGCCGTGAACTACCGCACTGTACACTGGTTGATAAAGAGATAGTAGTATACTCGTAACAACTAGTATGACTGACTATGACGGTATAAAGAATGAAAAAAAAACCACGGTTAGGTGGTATATATTGTAATACAATTATGGATGGACGGACTGCCTGCCGAGTTCCGACACAGAGGTAGCCACAGCCGTGAACTACCGCACTGTACACTGGTTGATAAAGAGATAGTAGTATACTCGTAACAACTAGTATGACTGACTATGACGGTATAAAGAATGAAAAAAAAAACACGGTTAGGTGGTATATATTATAATACAATTATGGATGGACGGACTGCCTGCCGACTGCCGACACAGAGGTAGCCACAGCCGTGAACTACCGCACTGTACACTGGTTGATAAAGAGATAGTAGTATACTCGTAACAACTAGTATGACACTATGACGGTATAAAGAATGAAAAAAAAACCACGGTTAGGTGGTATATATTATAATACAATTATGGATGGACGGACTGCCTGCCGACTGCCGACACAGAGGTAGCCACAGCCGTGAACTACCGCACTGTACACTGGTTGATAAAGAGATAGTAGTATACTCGTAACAACTAGTATGACACTATGACGGTATAAAGAATGAAAAAAAAACCACGGTTAGGTGGTATATATTATAATACAATTATGGATGGACGGACTGCCTGCCGAGTGCCGACACAGAGGTAGCCACAGCCGTGAACTACCGCACTGTACACTGGTTGATAAAGAGATAGTAGTATACTCGTAACAACTAGTATGACTGACTATGACGGTATAAAGAATGAAAAAAAAACCACGGTTAGGTGGTATATATTATAATACAATTATGGATGGACGGACTGCCTGCCGACTGCCGACACAGAGGTAGCCACAGCCGTGAACTACCGCACTGTACACTGGTTGATAAAGAGATAGTAGTATACTCGTAACAACTAGTATGACACTATGACGGTATAAAGAATGAAAAAAAAACCACGGTTAGGTGGTATATATTATAATACAATTATGGATGGACGGACTGCCTGCCGACTGCCGACACAGAGGTAGCCACAGCCGTGAACTACCGCACTGTACACTGGTTGATAAAGAGATAGTAGTATACTCGTAACAACTAGTATGACACTATGACGGTATAAAGAATGAAAAAAAAACCACGGTTAGGTGGTATATATTATAATAATACAATTATGGATGGACGGACTGCCTGCCGACTGCCGACACAGAGGTAGCCACAGCCGTGAACTACCGCACTGTACACTGGTTGATAAAGAGATAGTAGTATACTCGTAACAACTAGTATGACTATGACGACGGTATAAAGAAAGAAAAAAAAATACCACGGTTAGGTGGTATATAATTATACAATTATGGATGGACGGACTGCCTGCCGAGTGCCGACTGCCGACACAGAGGTAGCCACAGCCGTGAACTACCGCACTGTACTGTGTCTGCTGCTAATATAGACTGGTTGATAAAGAGATAGTATACAACAATATACTACTATACTGGTGGTCAGGCACTGGTCACCACTAGTCACACTGGCAGTGGCACTCCTGCAGCAAAAGTGTGCACTGTTTAATTTTAAATTAATATAATATTATGTACTCCTGGCTCCTGCTATAACAACCTGCAGTGCTCCCCAGTCTCCCCCACAATTATTATAAGCTTTTATACATTGATGTGCAGCACACTGGGCTGAGCTGAGTGCACACAGACTGAGTCACACTGTGTGACTGCTGTGTATCGTTTTTTTCAGGCAGAGAACGGATATAGCAGAGAACGGATATATTAAATAAAAGTTAACTTAACAACAACTGCACTGGTCACTGTGGTAAACTCTGTCTGCACAATCTCTCTCTCTCTCTCTCTCTTCTAATCTATTCTAATGGAGAGGACGCCAGCCACGTCCTCTCCCTATCAATCTCAATGCACGTGTGAAAATGGCGGCGACGCGCGGCTCCTTATATAGAATCCGAGTCTCGCGAGAATCCGACAGCGTCATGATGACGTTCGGGCGCGCTCGGGTTAACCGAGCAAGGCGGGAAGATCCGAGTCGCTCGGACCCGTGAAAAAAAAAGTGAAGTTCGTGCGGGTTCGGATTCAAAGAAACCGAACCCGCTCATCTCTAATAAAAACGCCCCAAACCGACCACACCTCGTGGGTTTAGCTAGTGGAGAGGTGAGAGGTAGTGGTCTGTGGTGTAGGAGAGTTGTTTGGAGTTTTTGGTGGATTTTTGCGATTGCTGAGTGATGTATTATGTGTGTAAGTAGTCTTGTGATACTTGTGTAGTTTCTTTAAAGTTTGTTACATTAATAGTGTTTGTTAATTTTTATTTACAGTCTATTGTCATTGTGTGTGTGTGTGTGTGTGTGTGTGTGTGTGTGTGTGTGTGTGTGTGTGTGTGTGTGTGTGTGTGTGTGTGTGTGTGTGTGTGTGTTTGGTGTGTGGTGGTAGTGGAGGAGTGTGTTTTGTGTTTTATTATTTCTCAGTGTTCTTTGTTGTTTGTCGGTAATATGTCCCAGTCAGAGGTGAGTGAGGTGGAGGAGGTTAGTGAGGTGGAGGAGGTTAGTGAGGTGGAGGAGGAGGGTGAGGTTGCTGCTGTGGCCTCGACAGTGACAGTGATGGTGCTGTTGCTCCGCAGCCACGCCCCACTACCAAGACGGGCCGCAATGTGAAATTCAGCTATGCTGAGAATGTTGCATTGGTGCGTGAGCTGATGTACCATCATCGCCAGCTGTTTGGGCATGATGCGGCCAAGGTTCCTTCACGCAGGAAAAGTGTTCTGTGGGGGAAAGTAGCAGCGGCAGTTAACAGTGAGGGTGTGGTGAAGAGGACCGAGGACACATGTCGCAAGAGATTCTACGACATCAAGCGCCGTGTCAAGGCTAAGATGGCGAAGGAGGCTAAGTCAGCCAGACAAACAGGGGGTGGCCATCACTTTAGAGTGTCGTATCAGGAGTAGGAGGAGCCTGTGCGGTCCCTTATTCCGCCAGAAGTTGTTGGTGCGACTAATGTCCGGGATTCGGATCGTCCTAGGCAGGATGGTGAGTTATTATTTTTAATTGTATTGCGCATTTACATATGTGCTTTTGCCTTAGTTTGCTAAAATGTATTGGATATCATTGGTCAAAAAATTAATTAAAGTGAGAATATAATAATTGACATTGGGTTTTTTTGTTTATATTTGGTTTTCCTTGTATTGTGACAAATTTTCTTTCCCTGGCCCTTTTGCATCCACATTTTTTCCAGTTCTGTTTTTGTTTTTTTTGTTTTTATTGGATGTGGCCTATATGGTTTTATTTTTAATGGCCTTTTAATTAAGTGTGAGTCACGTGTTTTTATTAATGTCATCTGCCATTTTTGTAGAGTTTTTATGGCTAATGTATGTTGTTGTTTAGAGGCCTTTGTGTGCAAGATGTTGTTATTCCAGCTGCTTAAGTATTGTTTATTCCTTGTTTGGCCATTTTTTTGTAATTATTGATTTTTTAACCATTTGTAATGTATTCTGTTAGTGAGGAATATTATTAGTTTGAATTTTTCCATGGTTGGATATTGACCTCTTTGTCATTGTAAACTAAACACCTTGGTGTATGGTTTTGGTGTTTTAAATGGTCCCTAATTATTATACTATACACACACAATGAAGTCACCCAGAAAAGCATTCCAAGAGTATTTTACTTTTCTCATAATGTTCTTCAGATGTCCACATCACAAAATGTTATTGTTCACAAATACGTACTCAGAATTAGAGATGAGCGGGTTCGGTTTCTCTGAATCCGAACCCGCCAGAACTTCATGTTTTTTTTCACGGGTCCGAGCGACTCGGATCTTCCCGCCTTGCTCGGTTAACCCGAGCGCGCCCGAACGTCATCATGACGCTGTCGGATTCTCGCGAGGCTCGGATTCTATCGCGAGACTCGGATTCTATATAAGGAGCCGCGCGTCGCCGCCATTTTCACACGTGCATTGAGATTGATAGGGAGAGGACGTGGCTGGCGTCCTCTCCGTTTAGAATAGATTAGAGAGACACTTGATTTACTAATTTTGGGGAGCATTAGGAGTACTCAGTACAGTGCAGAGTTTTGCTGATAGTGACCAGTGACCACCAGTTTTATTTATAATCCGTTCTCTGCCTGAAAAAAGCGATACACAGCACACAGTGACTCAGTCACATACCATATCTGTGTGCACTGCTCAGGCTCAGGCCAGTGTGCTGCATCATCTATTATCTATATATAATATTATATATATCTGTCTGACTGCTCAGCTCACACAGCTTATAATTGTGGGGGAGACTGGGGAGCACTACTGCAGTGCCAGTTATAGGTTATAGCAGGAGCCAGGAGTACATAATATATTATATAGTGAGTGACCACCAGACACACAGTGCAGTTTATTTAATATATCCGTTCTCTGCCTGAAAAAAGCGATACACACAGTGACTCAGTCAGTCACATACCATATCTGTGTGCACTGCTCAGGCTCAGGCCAGTGTGCTGCATCATCTATATATATTATATATCTGTCTGACTGCTCAGCTCACACAGCTTATAATTGTGGGGGAGACTGGGGAGCACTACTGCAGTGCCAGTTATAGGTTATAGCAGGAGCCAGGAGTACATAATATTATATTAAAATTAAACAGTGCACACTTTTGCTGCAGGAGTGCCACTGCCAGTGTGACTAGTGACCAGTGACCTGACCACCAGTATATATAATATTAGTAGTATACTATCTCTTTATCAACCAGTCTATATTAGCAGCAGACACAGTACAGTGCGGTAGTTCACGGCTGTGGCTACCTCTGTGTCGGCACTCGGCAGCCCGTCCATAATTGTATATACCACCTAACCGTGGTTTTTTTTTCTTTCTTTATACATACATACTAGTTACGAGTATACTATCTCTTTATCAACCAGTCTATATATTAGCAGCAGACACAGTACAGTGCGGTAGTTCACGGCTGTGGCTACCTCTGTGTCGGCACTCGGCAGCCCGTCCATAATTGTATATACCACCTAACCGTGGTTTTTTTTTCTTTCTTTATACATACATACTAGTTACGAGTATACTATCTCTTTATCAACCAGTCTATATATTAGCAGCAGACACAGTACAGTGCGGTAATTCACGGCTGTGGCTACCTCTGTGTCGGCACTCGGCAGCCCGTCCATAATTGTATATACCACCTAACCGTGTTTTTTTTTTCTTTCTTTATACATACATACTAGTTACGAGTATACTATCTCTTTATCAACCAGTCTATATATTAGCAGCAGACACAGTACAGTGCGGTAGTTCACGGCTGTGGCTACCTCTGTGTCGGCACTCGGCAGCCCGTCCATAATTGTATATACCACCTAACCGTGGTTTTTTTTTCTTTCTTTATACATACATACTAGTTACGAGTATACTATCTCTTTATCAACCAGTCTATATATTAGCAGCAGACACAGTACAGTGCGGTAGTTCACGGCTGTGGCTACCTCTGTGTCGGCACTCGGCAGCCCGTCCATAATTGTATATACCACCTAACCGTGGTTTTTTTTTCTTTCTTTATACATACATACTAGTTACGAGTATACTATCTCTTTATCAACCAGTCTATATTAGCAGCAGACACAGTACAGTGCGGTAGTTCACGGCTGTGGCTACCTCTGTGTCGGCACTTGGCAGCCCGTCCATAATTGTATATACCACCTAACCGTGGTTTTTTTTTCTTTCTTTATACATACATACTAGTTACGAGTATACTATCTCTTTATCAACCAGTCTATATATTAGCAGCAGACACAGTACAGTGCGGTAGTTCACGGCTGTGGCTACCTCTGTGTCGGCACTCGGCAGCCCGTCCATAATTGTATATACCACCTAACCGTGTTTTTTTTTTCTTTCTTTATACATACATACTAGTTACGAGTATACTATCTCTTTATCAACCAGTCTATATATTAGCAGCAGACACAGTACAGTGCGGTAGTTCACGGCTGTGGCTACCTCTGTGTCGGCACTCGGCAGCCCGTCCATAATTGTATATACCACCTAACCGTGGTTTTTTTTTCTTTCTTTATACATACATACTAGTTACGAGTATACTATCTCTTTATCAACCAGTCTATATATTAGCAGCAGACACAGTACAGTGCGGTAGTTCACGGCTGTGGCTACCTCTGTGTCGGCACTCGGCAGCCCGTCCATAATTGTATATACCACCTAACCGTGGTTTTTTTTTCTTTCTTTATACATACATACTAGTTACGAGTATACTATCTCTTTATCAACCAGTCTATATATTAGCAGCAGACACAGTACAGTGCGGTAGTTCACGGCTGTGGCTACCTCTGTGTCGGCACTCGGCAGCCCGTCCATAATTGTATATACCACCTAACCGTGGTTTTTTTTTTTTTTCTTTATACATACATACTAGTTACGAGTATACTATCTCTTTATCAACCAGTCTATATATTAGCAGCAGACACAGTACAGTGCGGTAGTTCACGGCTGTGGCTACCTCTGTGTCGGCACTCGGCAGCCCGTCCATAATTGTATATACCACCTAACCGTGGTTTTTTTTTCTTTCTTTACACATACATACTAGTTACGAGTATACTATCTCTTTATCAACCAGTCTATATATTAGCAGCAGACACAGTACAGTGCGGTAGTTCACGGCTGTGGCTACCTCTGTGTCGGCACTCGGCAGCCCGTCCATAATTGTATATACCACCTAACCGTGGTTTTTTTTTCTTTCTTTATACATACATACTAGTTACGAGTATACTATCTCTTTATCAACCAGTCTATATATTAGCAGCAGACACAGTACAGTGCGGTAGTTCACGGCTGTGGCTACCTCTGTGTCGGCACTCGGCAGCCCGTCCATAATTGTATATACCACCTAACCGTGTTTTTTTTTTCTTTCTTTATACATACATACTAGTTACGAGTATACTATCTCTTTATCAACCAGTCTATATTAGCAGCAGACACAGTACAGTGCGGTAGTTCACGGCTGTGGCTACCTCTGTGTCGGCACTCGGCAGCCCGTCCATAATTGTATATACCACCTAACCGTGGTTTTTTTTTCTTTCTTTATACATACATACTAGTTACGAGTATACTATCTCTTTATCAACCAGTCTATATTAGCAGCAGACACAGTACAGTGCGGTAGTTCACGGCTGTGGCTACCTCTGTGTCGGCACTCGGCAGCCCGTCCATAATTGTATATACCACCTAACCGTGGTTTTTTTTTCTTTCTTTATACATACATACTAGTTACGAGTATACTATCTCTTTATCAACCAGTCTATATATTAGCAGCAGACACAGTACAGTGCGGTAGTTCACGGCTGTGGCTACCTCTGTGTCGGCACTCGGCAGCCCGTCCATAATTGTATATACCACCTAACCGTGGTTTTTTTTTCTTTCTTTATACATACATACTAGTTACGAGTATACTATCTCTTTATCAACCAGTCTATATATTAGCAGCAGACACAGTACAGTGCGGTAGTTCACGGCTGTGGCTACCTCTGTGTCGGCACTCGGCAGCCCCGTCCATAATTGTATATACCACCTAACCGTGGTTTTTTTTTCTTTCTTTATACATACATACTAGTTACGAGTATACTATCTCTTTATCAACCAGTCTATATATTAGCAGCAGACACAGTACAGTGCGGTAGTTCACGGCTGTGGCTACCTCTGTGTCGGCACTCGGCAGCCCGTCCATAATTGTATACTAGTATCCAATCCATCCATCTCCATTGTTTACCTGAGGTGCCTTTTAGTTGTGCCTATTAAAATATGGAGAACAAAAATGTTGAGGTTCCAAAATTAGGGAAAGATCAAGATCCACTTCCACCTCGTGCTGAAGCTGCTGCCACTAGTCATGGCCGAGACGATGAAATGCCAGCAACGTCGTCTGCCAAGGCCGATGCCCAATGTCATAGTACAGAGCATGTCAAATCCAAAACACCAAATATCAGTGAAAAAAGGACTCCAAAACCTAAAATAAAATTGTCGGAGGAGAAGCGTAAACTTGCCAATATGCCATTTACCACACGGAGTGGCAAGGAACGGCTGAGGCCCTGGCCTATGTTCATGGCTAGTGGTTCAGCTTCACATGAGGATGGAAGCACTCAGCCTCTCGCTAGAAAAATGAAAAGACTCAAGCTGGCAAAAGCAGCACAGCAAAGAACTGTGCATTCTTCGAAATCCCAAATCCACAAGGAGAGTCCAATTGTGTCGGTTGCGATGCCTGACCTTCCCAACACTGGACGTGAAGAGCATGCGCCTTCCACCATTTGCACGCCCCCTGCAAGTGCTGGAAGGAGCACCCGCAGTCCAGTTCCTGATAGTCAGATTGAAGATGTCAGTGTTGAAGTACACCAGGATGAGGAGGATATGGGTGTTGCTGGCGCTGGGGAGGAAATTGACCAGGAGGATTCTGATGGTGAGGTGGTTTGTTTAAGTCAGGCACCCGGGGAGACACCTGTTGTCCGTGGGAGGAATATGGCCGTTGACATGCCAGGTGAAAATACCAAAAAAATCAGCTCTTCGGTGTGGAGGTATTTCACCAGAAATGCGGACAACAGGTGTCAAGCCGTGTGTTCCCTTTGTCAAGCTGTAATAAGTAGGGGTAAGGACGTTAACCACCTCGGAACATCCTCCCTTATACGTCACCTGCAGCGCATTCATAATAAGTCAGTGACAAGTTCAAAAACTTTGGGTGACAGCGGAAGCAGTCCACTGACCAGTAAATCCCTTCCTCTTGTAACCAAGCTCACGCAAACCACCCCACCAACTCCCTCAGTGTCAATTTCCTCCTTCCCCAGGAATGCCAATAGTCCTGCAGGCCATGTCACTGGCAATTCTGACGAGTCCTCTCCTGCCTGGGATTCCTCCGATGCATCCTTGCGTGTAACGCCTACTGCTGCTGGCGCTGCTGTTGTTGCCGCTGGGAGTCGATGGTCATCCCAGAGGGGAAGTCGTAAGCCCACTTGTACTACTTCCAGTAAGCAATTGACTGTCCAACAGTCCTTTGCGAGGAAGATGAAATATCACAGCAGTCATCCTACTGCAAAGCGGATAACTGAGTCCTTGACAACTATGTTGGTGTTAGACGTGCGTCCGGTATCCGCCGTTAGTTCACAGGGAACTAGACAATTTATTGAGGCAGTGTGCCCCCGTTACCAAATACCATCTAGGTTCCACTTCTCTAGGCAGGCGATACCGAGAATGTACACGGACGTCAGAAAAAGACTCACCAGTGTCCTAAAAAATGCAGTTGTACCCAATGTCCACTTAACCACGGACATGTGGACAAGTGGAGCAGGGCAGGGTCAGGACTATATGACTGTGACAGCCCACTGGGTAGATGTATGGACTCCCGCCGCAAGAACAGCAGCGGCGGCACCAGTAGCAGCATCTCGCAAACGCCAACTCTTTCCTAGGCAGGCTACGCTTTGTATCACCGCTTTCCAGAATACGCACACAGCTGAAAACCTCTTACGGCAACTGAGGAAGATCATCGCGGAATGGCTTACCCCAATTGGACTCTCCTGTGGATTTGTGGCATCGGACAACGCCAGCAATATTGTGTGTGCATTAAATATGGGCAAATTCCAGCACGTCCCATGTTTTGCACATACCTTGAATTTGGTGGTGCAGAATTTTTTAAAAAACGACAGGGGCGTGCAAGAGATGCTGTCGGTGGCCAGAAAAATTGCGGGACACTTTCGGCGTACAGGCACCACGTACAGAAGACTGGAGCACCACCAAAAACTACTGAACCTGCCCTGCCATCATCTGAAGCAAGAAGTGGTAACGAGGTGGAATTCAACCCTCTATATGCTTCAGAGGTTGGAGGAGCAGCAAAAGGCCATTCAAGCCTATACAATTGAGCACGATATAGTAGGTGGAATGCACCTGTCTCAAGTGCAGTGGAGAATGATTTCAACGTTGTGCAAGGTTCTGATGCCCTTTGAACTTGCCACACGTGAAGTCAGTTCAGACACTGCCAGCCTGAGTCAGGTCATTCCCCTCATCAGGCTTTTGCAGAAGAAGCTGGAGGCATTGAAGAAGGAGCTAAAAGGGAGCGATTCCGCTAGGCATGTGGGACTTGTGGATGCAGCCCTTAATTCGCTTAACAAGGATTCACGGGTGGTCAATCTGTTGAAATCAGAGCACTACATTTTGGCCACCGTGCTCGATCCTAGATTTAAAGCCTACCTTGGATCTCTCTTTCCGGCAGACACAGGTCTGCTGGGGTTGAAAGACCTGCTGGTGACAAAATTGTCAAGTCAAGCGGAACGCGACCTGTCAACATCTCCTCCTTCACATTCTCCCGCAACTGGGGGTGCGAGGAAAAGGCTCAGAATTCCGAGCCCACCCGCTGGCGGTGATGCAGGGCAGTCTGGAGCGACTGCTGATGCTGACATCTGGTCCGGACTGAAGGACCTGACAACGATTACGGACATGTCGTCTACTGTCACTGCATATGATTCTCTCAACATTGATAGAATGGTGGAGGATTATATGAGTGACCGCATCCAAGTAGGCACGTCACACAGTCCGTACTTATACTGGCAGGAAAAAGAGGCAATTTGGAGGCCCTTGCACAAACTGGCTTTATTCTACCTAAGTTGCCCTCCCACAAGTGTGTACTCCGAAAGAGTGTTTAGTGCCGCCGCTCACCTTGTCAGCAATCGGCGTACGAGGTTACATCCAGAAAATGTGGAGAAGATGATGTTCATTAAAATGAATTATAATCAATTCCTCCGCGGAGACATTGACCAGCAGCAATTGCCTCCACAAAGTACACAGGGAGCTGAGATGGTGGATTCCAGTGGGGACGAATTGATAATCTGTGAGGAGGGGGATGTACACGGTGATATATCGGAGGGTGAAGATGAGGTGGACATCTTGCCTCTGTAGAGCCAGTTTGTGCAAGGAGAGATTAATTGCTTCTTTTTTGGGGGGGGTCCAAACCAACCCGTCATATCAGTCACAGTCGTGTGGCAGACCCTGTCACTGAAATGATGGGTTGGTTAAAGTGTGCATGTCCTGTTTTGTTTATACAACATAAGGGTGGGTGGGAGGGCCCAAGGACAATTCCATCTTGCACCTCTTTTTTCTTTTCTTTTTCTTTGCATCATGTGCTGATTGGGGAGGGTTTTTTGGAAGGGACATCCTGCGTGACACTGCAGTGCCACTCCTAGATGGGCCCGGTGTTTGTGTCGGCCACTAGGGTCGCTAATCTTACTCACACAGTCAGCTACCTCATTGCGCCTCTTTTTTTCTTTGCGTCATGTGCTGTTTGGGGAGGGTTTTTTGGAAGGGACATCCTGCGTGACACTGCAGTGCCACTCCTAGATGGGCCCGGTGTTTGTGTCGGCCACTAGGGTCGCTAATCTTACTCACACAGCTACCTCATTGCGCCTCTTTTTTTCTTTGCGTCATGTGCTGTTTGGGGAGGGTTTTTTGGAAGGGACATCCTGCGTGACACTGCAGTGCCACTCCTAGATGGGCCCGGTGTTTGTGTCGGCCACTAGGGTCGCTAATCTTACTCACACAGCTACCTCATTGCGCCTCTTTTTTTCTTTGCGTCATGTGCTGTTTGGGGAGGGTTTTTTGGAAGGGACATCCTGCGTGACACTGCAGTGCCACTCCTAGATGGGCCCGGTGTTTGTGTCGGCCACTAGGGTCGCTTATCTTACTCACACAGCGACCTCGGTGCAAATTTTAGGACTAAAAATAATATTGTGAGGTGTGAGGTATTCAGAATAGACTGAAAATTAGTGTAAATTATGGTTTTTGAGGTTAATAATACTTTGGGATCAAAATGACCCCCAAATTCTATGATTTAAGCTGTTTTTTAGTGTTTTTTGAAAAAAACACCCGAATCCAAAACACACCCGAATCCGACAAAAAAAATTCGGTGAGGTTTTGCCAAAACGCGTTCGAACCCAAAACACGGCCGCGGAACCGAACCCAAAACCAAAACACAAAACCCGAAAAATTTCAGGCGCTCATCTCTACTCAGAATATAATGTAATTAAACACAATTTTCAATTTTAAACAGTACGAAAGAAAGCCAGCACAGCCAGGCCACAAACCACACTGGCAAGAGCTGCGGATGCTGGCGATGGAGGTAAACTATACTTTGTGGCACATAATCTGCGACCACAAAGAAAAACAGAATAATAATGTTTGTTTTAACCCAAAGGAACTTCCTCATCGCACCACACTCCACAAAGACGACCTTCACAGGGGTCTGCCAGTTTTAAGAGGAGGCCAAGTAAGAGACGCCGTCCTGATGGGCCGACACCAGCATTATCCCCACCACAACGTCGCATCTCCACTGTGTCGGCTCAGCCTCCAGAAGCAATTTTGGCCAGTCCGCAATCACAGGAACCACATTCCCCTCAGCTGTCTGGTGAGTAAGCACAAAATTAAAAATCACATTACATACTTACACAATGTATTTGCACACAAAATACACCGCACCAAAACCACACACTAATCCTTGTACGGATCAACACCAGCAAGCACATGGCTTGCACAATTAAGTGGTTCACATCTCCACTTTACAATATGCGCAAATTAGGTGTCCACACTTGAGCCTTACAGTAGTATTGTGTCTTCATAATTTAATCTTTAAAGCATAATTGTTTATTGGCCAAGATTCACATCCTTTAACAATGGTGAGTGTATTTGTCTTGTCATTTAAGGTTTTGAGTTTTTTTAAAAGTACAAAATGTAGGCGAACAACTATCATTTGTGGGTGTTGTATTTTTTTTAAGTTCTCTGTGTTTGCCCAGTAAGTTTGGTCTTAGTCCAACATTTGTCATTTCAATTGTTTTTCATAATTGGCTTTTTAAGAACCAACATATGTTGAATAATTATTTGGACAAATGATTATTGGTGTACACACACAAAATGCATATTAATAAGTCATGCATGTTTACGTAAAGATGTAAACAACCAGAAGACAAATACTTCCTCAAATGTTGTTCCCTTAAACCCCATACAGATGCAGACATCATATCCCAGGATCCCGAGAAGGAAACAGATTTGCAGGAAACATACACACTCCACCTGCAAGCAATTGACACAAACCAACCAACCACGCCGCCTGAAATTACTCCGCCACCCCAAACATCCCTAACCCCCCAATTGAGCCCAACACAACCCCAGCCACAAATTTACCAATCATTTTGGGACAGTTGGTCAACACAACAGGCACAAAATTATGAATGTCTGTGCACACACAGCCAATATCTGACCAGTCTGCCCCATCATCTACCTAGACTCAGTAGGAACACAAGCAGACTCAATGTCCAACTAGGCAGAGTGGCCAATACAATGGAGCTGATGAGAGCAGACAACAGACAACTTATTGATAGTTTTCAGCGCATAATGGTTGAGCAACACCGCCATCAGCAAGCCCTCATTCAAATTATCCAAAACCAGAGCCGGCCTTAGGCATAGGTAAACTAGGCAAATGCCTAGGGCATTTGGTATGCTTACGGGCACCAGCAGCTGCTGCTGATTAAAATGATATGCGGCATGCCTATATTCTGTGTGTGACTGCGGCTGTATCTGCATACGTAATGCTACTTTGCAGTGTATTCCTGGAAATCACTGTAAGGTAGCATTTTGTATGCAGATACAGCCGCAGTCACACACAGAATATAGGCATGCTGCATATCATTTTAATCAGCAGAAGCTGCTTGTGCATCCTAGCCACATAGTAATGCAAATAAGATGCATTTTCATAAACAAAAGGCGCCCGACGTTAGCAGAGCTGCCAGCTGACTCATGCCAGGCATCTCCTGCAGAACTAGCGGCGGTGCTAGGGGGCACCAGCCAAAATCTTGCCTAGGGCATCATATTGGTTAGGGCCGGCTCTGTCCAAAACAATCAGCTTATCACTGAAAGCCTGTCCCGAATCATCGCAAACAACACAGCCGCAACAACCCAACTTACAGCAACCCTGTCCAACCTGAGCAAACATATAAATTTGTTGGCATCACAGCAACAAGGATACAGCTCAGGGACAACAACACCTATCCAGACCCCAATTAGTTCGCCAGTTCGAAGATCGAGCAGAACACGCTCCAATGTGCCATCCCAAACCTCTGCAGCCAGCAAACAACCCCCTAAGAAATAAACAACCCTGCAGCTGTCTCCACATTATTTGCTAGCACATGACAACAATATTGCATTGTGGGAGACACTACGAAATTGTTTACGGTAATAAATTACAAAAACGCTATATGTGCAAAGTTTAATTTGTTATTGACCGTCAGTGTAACAGGATAATTCATTGAGTTATCCGACACATGTATTGTCTAACTTTTACCATCATGCCTAACCTGAAGCATTACCGCATCACATACATAATTCAGTACTAAATATTGTTTAAGATTGCTGTTAGACAATGTGGGGTAGCCAAAATGCCAGACATTACTCAATGCCCATTATGTAGGGGTCAGTAGCAAAAAAATCTGCAACACACCTTACAATTAAACACAACACAAAACAAACACAACCAAGAACAAATACAAGTGATAGTTTGTTACGGCATACTTAAATTAAATTTGGAAGTGATAAAAAAATCAAAACATAATAGAAAAATGAGCATTTAATAAAAATAAGAGTACGAACAATATAAATCTAGATATACATTTTGTAAGGTAACTGCTACACAACAGATAGACATAAACACATATATAGTACATACAGTACAATCAGAGATCTATATTTGTAGTGAGCAAGAGCAACATTTATATTGTAATGACATTTGTGTGCCTTAATTGTTTAGATACAAAACACACTGAAAAATACACTTACCGCCAAAATGTCGCAGGACCAGTTCTTGCCTTACCTGCCTCCCTACATCTGTACTCACACTGTCGCCAGATGTTTCTAACTCCCCTACTTGCTGACTGTTTTCTTCATCCACAACATCATCCTCCTCCTCCTCAACATGTGGCAGATGTTGGTGCAAACACATGTTATGAAGAAAACAGCAGCAGAACACAATCCTAGTCACCTTTGAGGGACTATACAACAAAAGCCCTGCAGACTTATCCAAACACCGAAACCTAGATTTCAGTACACCAAAACATCTTTCTATCACATTCCGCGTGGACTTATGTGCATGATTGTAATTGTGTTCAGCAGGGGAATCAGGACGGGACAATGGAGTCAGAATCCAAGAGAAGCAGCCATATCCCCATCACCTGAAATACAGATATAGCCGACATTTAAAATATGCTTTAACCAACACAGTGCACACATAATGACCATGTTGAGGTTAACACAAAAACAAACAAAAATCTTGGCACATACCCAGCAGCCATCCATCGGGCATTTGTCCGGCCTCAAATTTATCAAAGAGGGATGACTGACTGAGGATGAAGGAGTCATGGCAGCCGCCAGGGTAACCCGCAACAACACTCATAATTTTAAGAGTTGCATCACAAACCACCTGGACATTAGTGGAGTGGGCCAGATGTCTATTGGTATAAATATATTGCCTGCCCCTAGGTGGTCTCAGCTCAACGTGGGTGCAATCTATGGCATGCCAGCAAGCTCATAGAAAGCTACCCTGACTGCACGCCACTGAGACTCCTGGGTAGGGAAGCAGATAGAGGCATCTATGTGTGGATCCAAAGCATCCAAAACCTGAGTGTACATACATTCCAAAATATAAGGTGAGTGTCATGAGCACTAAGAAAAACAAGACTGTGTAATATTACATTACAGAATAAAAACTTAGACATAGAGGAGTATGTATGGTTTACCTCACCTGATTTAAGTATTTAGAAAAGGTGGGCTGTGAGATTCCTATTACATTGCCAGTCACAGCCTGAAAGCTGCCAGTAGCCATAAAGTGCAACACAACCAGGAGTTTGTGCAGGCCTGAGACAGAGCGAGAGCGTGCTGTCTCAGGGTCTAGGTCCAGTTTGACAAGGTCATACAGATGGAAAATGTTGTTTCTAGTTAGTCTAGACCATAGGTTCTCAAACTCGGTCCTCAGGACCCCACACAGTGCATGTTTTGCAGGTCTCCTCACAGAATCACAAGTGAAATAATTAGCTGCACCTGTGGGCCTTTTAAAATGTGTCAGTGAGTAATTAATACACCTGTGCACCTGCTGGGTTACCTGCAAAACATGCACTGTGTGGGGTCCTGAGGACCGAGTTTGAGAACCTCTGGTCTAGACATCTGTATGACCTGGTCATCGGCCAATGCGTTTAAGTTTTAAACGCCCCCTAAACAAACGAGGCCTGCGCAGCCTCCGCGGCACCTGTACAACCTGCCGACCATGTTCAGTTTCCTGGCCCTGGTTTATTGTAGCCTCATGGAACAGTCTCATGTATCCCACAGCAAACAAGAAATCAGTACTACACACAGCAGCAGCCATTTCAGAGTGAGAGATTTGACAAATGTGCCTGGGCCCCTTTTAAAGGCCAAAAAATGCAGGTGTGATTAATGATGAAGTTGAAACACATGTAAACACGCTTCTCAAATGCAGGTCTATTTTTTTCCCGTGATTTTTTACGAATCGCATTTTTTCACGGCCGCAAATGCCCTTTTACGGGGGAGATTACAAATACGAATTAATAGTAAATTACCGAGTTCTATACCTAAACAGCCGTGTTTAACTGATGGTGTATTCATTCGTATTTGTTAAGTCGTGCCGCAAAAAAAATACGAATGCCCTCATCACTGCCGAGATTTGTGTTTAGTGAATTCCCGAATTGACACTTTGAAAAAAAAAACACAAAATCAGTCAAAATCGGGAGCTTAGTAAATATACCCCTAGGTTTCACATATGATGAAACATACAAACTTACATCCAAAAAACATTTTTGTGTCAATTGTCATGTTGACCTTTTGACCCCATCGACCTTACCCACTGGCTACCTTTTACCTGTCGATCTTTTGACCCTAATGCATGTCAACCATATGGAGTCAACCTAATGACTGTCTACCTAGACACTGTCGATCTTCTATACCACACAACACTAAAGTGCTAGGAGCAACGTGAAAAGTAGAGATCCTGGTGGCCATCTTGGGGCACGGCATGGTAACTCCCTGGAGAACAGGAAGGCTGGAGTAGCGCACTCGTCTTTCCACAGAACCCGACACAAGGTAAGTTTACCGTGGCTGGGGATGGAGTTCGGAGGTGGTGCCAGAGGACAGGGATGATCTTCATAGACAGAGCCAAAACTACTAGTTTGACTGACAAAAATTAACCAAACTGCACCAACATACATCTCTTCACTCATCTCAAAATATCTCCCTACCCGACCTCTCCGCTCTGCACAAGATCTGCGTCTCTCATCCACACATATTACTTGTTCACACTCAAAATTACAGGACTTTATTCGGGCTTCACCCACTATGTGGAATGCCCTCCCACGCACAATAAGACTCGCCTCTAGTCTCCAAACCTTTAAACGTTCCCTGAAAACTCACCTCTTCAGACAAGCCTACCAAATTCCAGAGCCACCCACATAACCTTCAGTGCTTCTCTATTCAATTACATCCTCTCTGTACAGTACACACAACATCACATATCTTGTCTTTCTTTACTCTCACACCCTCCTGACACTTGGACAACATTGCGGGGTGATTATATCATACAACCCATTAAGAACCTAGCAATCTGGTGGACCATTATGCAATAGGTAGCATCTATCCTTGTGTATCAATGCCTATTTCCCTTTAGAATGTAAGCTTGCGAGCAGGGCCTTCCTACCTCTATGTCTGTCTGTTTTTACCCAGTTTTGTTCTATTACTGTTGTTCTAATTGTAAAGCGCAACGGAATATGCTGCGCTATATAAGAAACTGTTAATAATAATAATAATAATAATAATAAATAATAAATGGTCAGGGGAAATCACAATGTAGCCAGGTGTGTCAACAGTTATGTCATTTAAAAAAGTTAATAGACATATTTTATTGGGCCGTGATTACAGATTAGTGGACCCACCAACCCTTCCATAAGGTGTGATGTATTTAATTATGATTTCTCTATACGTACTTTTACAACCAAAACGTGTTTCTTTAAAGATCTGGGGCCAAATGTAATAGAGTGAGAGTTTAAAAAAGTGAGAGATTTGGTAAGGATTTGCAGTTTTTTTTTAAAGTGGCAATCATTTACACAGCAAGATCATCCTAGTTTTTCAGTGTAAATGATTGGCACTAAAAAAAAATGCAAAACCTTACCAAATCTCTCACTTTTTGAAACTCTCACTCTATTACATTTGGCCCCATATACATGTTTAAATGTTTTTTATTCTTAATTCAGACATGCTTATTTAACTGACATTAAATAACAATGATTGTCAAAGCTGAGAGTTTGCGATTATTAAACCTGAAAGTTTGCAAACTGATATAGGAATTCTTGCTAAGTTTAATTTGCAGGCAATTAAAATCTCTTAATAACAGAATGACATATAGGTATAAACAAGAACATTAATTCCTGGCACATACAGGGTAATCGTTTCAGATAATTTTGTTTATGACACTTTACTTGTTTTAACCTTTTAAATGATCAGCATAATAATCATCACACAAAGTCACATATTAGGAGGAACATTTTTCGTACTGAAATTCATTGTTCAAGTATTTCTTCCCATTTTGGAGATTACTACAATACTTTACACAGGGCCGGCGCCACCACTGGGCAGCTTTAGGCAGCTGCCTATGGGCGCCGGCCACTTGAGGGCGCCGCTATAACTTTCATACTGAAAAATTAATCTTTCTTTCACAGATTGCGCTTGCCAGCGACGGCTGTGGGTCTAACCATCCACAGCCACGCTGTCACTAGATCCCTGCTTTTGGAGAGTGTTGCGGGGGGGGCGGGTTACTGACGGCTGCTACCGCCGAGTGAGATGGAGGAGGGAGCGACGGCGGGTGTCCGCTCACCTACCGCTGCTCTCCTCTGGAGGGGGGAGAGGCCAGCTACTACTCCGGAGGCGGGGTTACTGATGACTGCCAAAGTAAGAGTGTGCTGCGGGGCAGGAGAATAAGGGGAAATCCGTCTGCTGTGTCTCTTGTCGGACGGGGTAGGAGAGAGATGCCGCTGAGTGTGTCCCTGGGGACGGAGGAGTGTGCCGGCGCCGGGTACTCATGTGTATTGTCAGGTACGGGGGATGCACTGGCCACCGCTGCTGCAGCTATGGAGAGAGGTGGTGCCTGGGCGTTGCTGCTCATGTTCCATGTGTGGTGGGACAAGGGAGATTCACCGGCCACTTCTGCTGCTGGAAGGTGAGGGGAGGGGGGGGGTTGCCGCCACTCCTGTGTAATGTGGGATGTCTCTTGCCACTCTTGTGGATGGGAAAAGGGGGGTTCCCGCCGCTCATATGTATTTGGGGGGGGGGGGGGTGTATGTGTGTATATATATATATATATATATATATATATATTTATTCATTCATTGACCAGCCTTCTCGTGCGGATATAGAATTTTTTTTTTTTTACATACTATGGCCTTATAAACATATATGTACCGTACATATGTATACACTGCAACATTATGCCAATGACACAATCTATAGTTTCCTACTGCGAGACCCACCCGCAATGCAAATTGCAGTATCAATGTACCATCAGTCCAACTATCGGACACCCCCTATGGCAGAGCAGAATGTCCTTTGAAACATGGCTGCCGAGGCCAGCACGACTGCGTCTGTGACAGCCATCGATGCTCCACAAATTTCTGGACATTTCCACCCAGCAGTGATGGGGCTGCAGCTGCAGGGAGGAAAGTTTTGGATCCCAGATAGCATCTGCTACCTAGGGACTCATCTCTGTACTATAAGTAACTTCATTATCTGTGCATTACATTCAAACAGAAATACACTACAGACAGAAGACAGGAAGGTACAGAAATAGCTTCCTGTCTTCTACTCTGACTTGGTATCTCTCTCTGCCATCTCCTCCTTGTACTTCTCTCCCATCTCCCCCTATTCCGCCTCTCTTTCCTATTTCCCCCTATTCCTCCTCTCTTTCCAATCTCCCCCTATTCCTCCTCTCTTTCCCATCTCCCCCTATTCCTCCTCCCCCCTATTCCTCCTCTCTTTCCCATCTCCCCCTATTCCTCCTCCCCCCTATTCCTCCTCTCTTTCCCTTCTCCCCCTATTCCTCCTCTCTTTCCCTTCTCCCCCTATTCCTCCTCTCTTTCCCATCTCCCCCTATTCCTCCTCCCCCCTATTCCTCCTCTCTTTCCAATCTCCCCCTATTCCTCCTCCCCCCTATTCCTCCTCTCTTTCCCTTCTCCCCCTATTCCTCCTCTCTTTCCCTTCTCCCCCTATTCCTCCTCTCTTTCCCATCTCCCCCTATTCCTCCTCTCTTTCCCATCTCCCCCTATTCCTCCTCTCCCTTCTCCCCCCTATTCCTCCTCTCTTTCCCTTCTCCCCCTATTCCTCCTCTTTCCCTTCTCCCCCTATTCCTCCTCTCTTTCATTTCTCCCCCTATTTCTCCTCTCCCTTCTCCCCCCTATTCCTCCTCTCCCTTCTCCCCCTATTCCTCCTTTCTTTCCCTTCTCCCCCTATTCCTCCTCTCCCTTCTCCCCCCTCTCTTTCCCTTCTCCCCCTATTCCTCCTCTCCCTACTCCCCCTATTCCTCCTCTCTTTCCTTTCTCCCCCTATTTCTCCTCTCCCTTCTCCCCCTATTCCTCCTCTTTCCTTTCTCCCCCTATTTCTCCTCTCCTTTCTCCCCCTATTCCTCCTCTCCCTTCTCCCCCTATTCCTCCTCTCTTTCCTTTCTCCCCCTATTTCTCCTCTCCTTTCTCCCCCTATTCCTCCTCTCTTTCCCTTCTCCCCCTATTTCTCCTCTTTCCTTTGTCCTCCTGTTCCTCCTCTCTTTCTTATTTCCCCCATCCTCCTCTCTTTACGTTCTCACCCTATTCCTCCTCTCTTCCCTGTCTCCCCCTATTTTTCCTCTCTTTCCTATTTCCCCATCCTCCTCTTTCCTTTCTCACCCTATTCCTTCTCTCTTCCCTGTCTCCCCCTATTTTTCCTCTCTTTCTTATTTCCCCCATCCTCCTCTCTTTCCCTTCTCCCCCTATTCCTCCTCTCTTTCTAATTTCCCCCATCCTCCTCTCTTTCCCTTCTCCCCCTATTTCTCCTCTTTCCTTTGTCCCCCTATTCCTCCTCTCTTTCCCATCTCCCCCTATTCCTCCTCTCCCTTCTCCCCCCTATTCCTCCTCTCCCTTCTCCCCCTATTCCTCCTCTCTTTCCCTTCTCCCCCTATTCCTCCTCTCCCTTCTCCCCCTATTCCTCCTCTCTTTCCTTTCTCCCCCTATTTCTCCTCTCCCTTCTCCCCCCTATTCCTCCTCTCCCTTCTCCCCCTATTCCTCCTTTCTTTCCCTTCTCCCCCTATTCCTCCTCTCCCTTCTCCCCCTATTCCTCCTCTCTTTCCCTTCTCCCCCTATTCCTCCTCTCCCTACTCCCCCTATTCCTCCTCTCTTTCCTTTCTCCCCCTATTTCTCCTCTCCCTTCTCCCCCTATTCCTCCTCTTTCCTTTCTCCCCCTATTTCTCCTCTCCTTTCTCCCCCTATTCCTCCTCTCCCTTCTCCCCCTATTCCTCCTCTCTTTCCTTTCTCCCCCTATTCCTCCTCTCTTTCCCTTCTCCCCCTATTCCTCCTCTCTTTCCCTTCTCCCCCTATTCCTCCTCTCTTTCCCATCTCCCCCTATTCCTCCTCTCTTTCCCATCTCCCCCTATTCCTCCTCTCCCTTCTCCCCCCTATTCCTCCTCTCTTTCCCTTCTCCCCCTATTTCTCATCTCCCTTCTCCCCCTATTCCTCCTCTTTCCTTTCTCCCCCTATTTCTCCTCTCCTTTCTCCCCCTATTCCTCCTCTCCCTTCTCCCCCTATTCCTCCTCTCTTTCCTTTCTCCCCCTATTTCTCCTCTCCTTTCTCCCCCTATTCCTCCTCTCTTTCCCTTCTCCCCCTATTTCTCCTCTTTCCTTTGTCCTCCTGTTCCTCCTCTCTTTCTTATTTCCCCCATCCTCCTCTCTTTACGTTCTCACCCTATTCCTCCTCTCTTCCCTGTCTCCCCCTATTTTTCCTCTCTTTCCTATTTCCCCATCCTCCTCTTTCCTTTCTCACCCTATTCCTTCTCTCTTCCCTGTCTCCCCCTATTTTTCCTCTCTTTCTTATTTCCCCCATCCTCCTCTCTTTCCCTTCTCCCCCTATTCCTCCTCTCTTTCTAATTTCCCCCATCCTCCTCTCTTTCCCTTCTCCCCCTATTTCTCCTCTTTCCTTTGTCCTCCTGTTCCTCCTCTCTTTCTTATTTCCCCCATCCTCCTCTCTTTACGTTCTCACCCTATTCCACCTCTCTTCCCTGTCTCCCCCTATTTTTCCGCTCTCTCTCCCATCTCCCCCTATTCCTGCTCTCTCAACTGTCTTTCCCTATTCCTCCTCTCTCAGGTAGATTCAGCATTGGTCCTCTCCAGGTCCGGCAGTGCTGCATCTGATTATTGAATGAAACGGAGCTGGGTCAGCAAGGAGAGGGCAGCAATGTTTTCTTTATTCATTTATTTTGGGGTGGGGAAAGTACAGGCTGACTTCAAAAAATTAAAATTCCCCCATGGATCTTTGCTGTAAATATTACCACAAGTTTTTTTTTCAATTGGATACCACAGGTATCAAGGTTTTCCATACCTGCGGCAACGAAAAAAAGGTTGCGATAGCCGTGGTAATTTTTAACGCAAAATTTGCACACCCAATCGAATATGCTCACATAAATTATCAAATTTAAGGCATATATTGCTCGTTACCGTATGGGACAGCGAGCACTTTTCAGCGAGTTTGGTCCACTGTAAAGTGCGGCCGCTGCCGTGATGATTTGTTCCTGCGATATCATCGTGGCTAATTGGATTAACCACTAAGCAGGACTCATAGAACTGGACACAATTTACACACATAAAAAAGATGTATCCAGACTGCCCTCATTTATTTATATTTAGGTAATAAAAAAAATGCAATAAAAAAAGAGGGTATTGATGTATTCCATGCAAGCAAGCGGCAGTTGTACTTATAAGATGCCACCTGGGGGGGAGGGGGGGGGGGCAGCAGGCTGAAGTTTTGCCTAGGGTGACACGAAACCTTGCACCGGCCCTGACTTTACAGATTACAAAGGTCTGTACATAGGGGGTAATTCCAAGTTGATCGCAGCAGGAATTTTTTTAGCAGTTGGGCAAAACCATGTGCACTGCAGGGGAGGCAGATATAACATGTGCAGAGAGAGTTAGATTTGGGTGGGTTATTTTATTTCTGTGCAGGGTAAATACTGGCTGCTTTATTTTTACACTGCATATTAGATTGCAGATTGAACACACCACACCCAAATCTAACTCATTCTGCACATGTTATATCTGCCTCCCCTGCAGTGCACATGGTTTTGCCCAATTGCTATCAAAAATCCTGCTGCGATCAACTTGGAATTACCCCCATAGAGGGGATCACGATATATATGAACAATGTACATTTTACAGGGACGTGCAGTCAGGGGAGGCAGTGCCTCCCCTGTCATTTATGATTAAAATAATACAAGGAAGATACATATGACACATACTAGGTGCTTCATCGCGCCCTACGGGCGCTCTTCACACCGTCGCAAGGGGCTACGCCCCCTTAACCCTTGCATGCCTTTCTGGGGTTTAATATTTGTATTATATGGAGTATTACCTGCATTCCTTTGTTAGTGGTTAAATATTGCACAATGAAAGGGCGTGCGATGGTGAAGGAGGCGCAGCCCCTTGCGACGGCGTGAACAGCACCTGCAGGGCACGATGTACAGAATGTAGCGGGTGCGGGGGGGACTGCGGATGGTGTCTGTAGATGCTGCGGGTGGAGGGGAGGCAGAAGTGGGGGTGGGGCCCGGATGGGGAAGGTTCGGGAGGTGCTGCGCGTGGGGGAGGGGCAGAGGAGTGGGGGATGCAGATGGGGGAGGGGTCCGGAGGCACTGCAGGTGGGGGAGGGGCAGGGGTGCCACGGGTGGGAGAGGGGCAGGTGTGGGGATGTTGTGGATGGGTGAAGGGTTCCGGAGGTGCTGTGGGATGGGTGTGCCGGGGGTTGGGTAGGGGACCGCAGGCACCATGGGTAGGGTAGGGGCAGGTACGGGTGTTGCGGCAGATGGGAAAGGAGGTCCGGAGGTGCTGCAGGTGGTGGAGGGGCAGGTGCAGGGGTGCCATTGGTGGGGGAGGGGTGGGTGAGGGGGGGACCGCTGATGGAGGAGGGTGTCTGCAGATGCTGCGGGTGGAGGGGGGCAGGTGTGGGGGGAGACGTATAAGGGGGGTGAATGGTGGAAGGGGCCTGGAGGTGCTGTGGGTGGTGAAGGGGTGGAGGAGTGGGAGCCACGGGTGGTGTAGGGGGTCTGGAGGCACAGCATGTGGGGGAGGGGTGGAGTGCCGCATGTGGTGGAGGGGAAGGTGCGGAGGTGTAGTGCATTGGGGAGAGGTCTGGAGGCGCTGCGGGTACTGTACATGCCATAAAAGGTAGTTGGAGGGTATGCAGTAACAGGGCCAGGACAGGGGTGACAGGGTCAGTACAGGGTTGACGGGGCCAGGACAGGGGTGACGGTGCCAGGACAGGGGTGACGGGGCCAGGACAGGGGTGACGGGGCCAGGACAGGGGTGACAGGGCCAGGACAGAAATGATAGGGACAGGATAGGGGTGACAGGGCCAGGGTAGGGGCGGCAGGACCAGGACAGGGGTGACGTGGCCAGTATAGGGTTGACAGGGCAAGCACAGGGGTGACAGGGCCAGGATAGGGGTAACAGGGCCAGCATAAGGGTGACAGGGCCAGGATAAGGGTGAAAGGGCCAGGATAAGGGTGAAAGGGCCAGAATAAGGGTGGCAGGGCAAGGCCAGGGGTGACAGGGACATGACAGAACACAGGGCACGGGAGAGATTGGTATTAGGGACAAAACAGTGGTGACAGACAGATGTGTCTTACCGGAGTCACTGCTGCTGGCTGCTGCTGTTCCATTCCAACCTGTTGGGATCTGCTGCTGCTGGAGACTTGGCATGGCTGACTCTCTCAGGTTGGAGTCCTGCTTTCTCTGCCAGTCCGCATCCCTCCCCCCCTCCTCAGTCACACACCGCAGACCTCGCGCAGCTGCCGGGCACTGTGGTAAGGTGAGACTGGAAATGACTGGTTAGCCCCCAGGAGATGCTGCGGCTGGAGGGAGGAGGGGGTCATAGCATGCACGTGGTGCGGACCTCACGGCTTCCGGGCACTGTGGTAAGGGGAGACTGGGAGTGACTGGTTAGCTCCCAGGAGACGCTGCGGCTGGAGGGAGGAGTGGGTCAGAGCCTGCAAGCAGCTCGGATTTCTGCAGCGCTACCCGCCAGCTAAAGTGTGTGAATGAGCTGGGCGCACTCCACTGCGGGTGGCAGCGCTGCAGCTAGCGGTGGGGTTGCCGGGGCTGGAGATAACAGAGGCAGTATGGAACCTGCACAGCGGCAGGTGCCCCACTAAACTGCAGCTAAGAAGCGTGGAGTGTGTCAGAAAGTGACGCTCCTCCGCACCAGAGAGACCCTGCTGAGTATGCCGATGTGGGGGGTCAAGCACACAGTGAGCCGGTGCCCGTCTGTCTGTATGACATACCCCTCACACACACCCATACCTCCCAAATGTCCCGATTTTCGCGGGACAGTCCCATTTTTTGGGGTCTGTCCCGCTGTCCCACCCGCGGGTCGCAGTGTCCGGCGGTGGGGGGGGGGGGCAGTTGGAAAGCTCCTGTACTCGCTGTTCTGCTTAGCAGAGCAGCGGTGAATAGTGGAGACAGAGGGAGAGGGGGCATCAGGGGGTACGGATTACGGGGGGGTTCCAGCAGCAGAGCCGGATTAAGGGGGGGGGGAAAGGTGGCCAGGGTCTCCCTGCTTTCTTCTCCCTGTGCGGGTGTGTAGGGGGAGCGACCACGTCCTCTGGATTTAGCCCTAGCTGAGGGGCCAAAATCCCATAAAAAAATAAAAATAAAAATACGAATTTGCATAAGGGGGCGTGGCCGCGCGGGCGCGATTAGGCCACGCCCCCAACCCACAGCAGGCACAGCAATGAGATAGGGCTCCCCTGTCTCAAGTGCCCTGTGCCCCCCGGACTCATAATCAGCCCTGGGGGCATGCCAGCAGCTCACAGAGCGCTGGGCAAGCCCCCTCACTGACGAAAACGGGGGCCCTCCCGTGAAGCCACGCCCCCTTTTCGCCGAGTGTGTTTCCCTCCTTCTGCCTGGAGAAAGCTCCTGCAGAAAGCTGGGAGGTCTGCACCCCTGCCTGTGACATGCCCAATGCCCATGCTATCTGCTTCTGCTCCTAGTCTCCTGTAGATTTGGCCAGATCTCTGTGACTCATTTGAATAACTCCGCCCACTGTTGTGACTCCGCCCAGCGTTAGCAAATGAATCACAAGGTCACAGAATAGGGCTATTATATAGGAGATTATGTGTCATATGTATCTTCGTTATAATACTCTAATAATTTTGAGACTTTAGACTAGTATAGGAGGCACTGCTAGCAGTGCCTCCCGTTGTTAGTGTTAATGGGCATAAAGTGGGGGGCGGGGCCAAGGACTGGGCTGCAAAAGCCCATTGAAAAAATGACGATACAGCGGCACTAGTAGAAGTGCCTCTGGGACAGGGCCTGATGTGATTGGACAGCGGATCCAGGGCTGGATCCGCTGGTCCAATCACCCACATGCTGCGGCGTCGCTCACCTCCCTCTCCTCCTGTCCTGTTATCACGGCGCCGCCGGTGCGTTAACCTCCGTGACCCCGCCGGAATGTGAGGTGGCCGCTGCTACTGATCCACACCTGGTGGAGGGTTGGAGCCTTCCGCCTCCCTCCTCTGTGTAGTTGTCTCCCCTGCAGCGGCCCGATGATTACAGAAGCCACCTGCTGCTTCCGCCGGCAAGAGAGGACCTGGAGTCACCCTGGAGTCCGGAAGCTGCACGTCTGATCCGAGGTTCGTCTCTCCCACTCACACTCTCACTCTCTTTCTCTCTCTCACACACACTCTCACACACACTCTCTCGCTCCCCCTCCCCCTGTCCCTCCATGGTAAATGTATTTTTATTTTCTTTGTTATAAGTAGCTCATTTCTGTACTCCTTCCTCCCACTTCTCTTTCTCATCTCTTTCCCATTCCTTGTGTCATTTTTTGGGTGGGATGTACTAACCTCCCCCGCAGCGTTAAATGCCTTTTCTGCTCTCCCCAGACATCTCGGTAACCTGGCTCCTCCCCGTCCTGGCGCTGCTATTCGCTCCTGTTGTTTCCGCGTCACAGCTACCTCTCCGGATGATGTGATATGAGCACATGTGTCGCCAGTGAATACCAAGGCTCAGCGCTTCTTCCGCAATGCTGAGTCCTGAGTGGCTGCAGCGGTGAGGAGGTGGTGCATGTGAACAACAAGAAGCGAATAACATCGCTGGGACGGGGAGGAGCCAGGTTACCGAGGAGATGTCAGGGGAGCGCAGAGAAAGGCAGTTAATGCTGCAGGAGAGGGTAGTACACCCCGCCCTTTCTCACCTGTTTATTCTCTCTCTCTCCTCTCTTGTTTTTTTTTTTTACTTTTTTCTCCCCTACAGGTCCCCCTATTGGTTTCTACTGGACAAGTGGACGTGATTATCGGCGTGGGATGTAGGTAAGTATGTGTGAGTGCGTAAGTGTGTTTTAATAAATTTTTACTTTCACGGTGTGTGTGTTGTGTTTTTATTTGGGTATTTTTTTTGTAGAACTACAGGTACCAGCAGACCCGTTATTTCCCTGCATGCTGGTACTTGTGGTTCTCCAAGTACCAGCAAGTGGGGGAGGCTTGCCGGGCCTTGTAGTTCCACAACAAAAAACAATATCCTTTTTTATTTACACACTTATGGCTATCAGCCCGGCACCCACCGCCCAGGGGTGCTGGGGACAGCCTCGGGCTTCACCCCTGGCCCTTGGGTGCCTGGAGGGGGGGACCCCTTGATTTAAGTGGTCCCCACTCCTCCAGGGAACCCCAGCCAGGGGTGACTAGTTGGGGGGGGGGGGTAATGCCACGGACGCAGGGACCAATATAAAAGTGTCCCCCGGCTGTGGAATTATCTCTCTGGCTAGTGGAGCCCGGTGCTGGTTTTAAAAATACGGGGGACCCCTACATCTTTTGTCCCCCGTATTTTTGGAACCTGGACCGGACTAAGAGCCCGGTGCTGGTTGTCTAAATATGGGGAACCCCTGTCCAATTTTTCCCCCAGTATTTAAACAACCAGGACCGGCTCAAAGAGCCCGAGGCTGGTTATACTTAGGAGGGGGGACCCCACGCATTTCTTTTAAAATTTTAACCCATTCACACCCTTTTCCACAGATAAGCATGCACGGATCTCACTGATCCGTGCATGACTATCACAACACACCAGCAAAAAGCTCAATTTTATTACGAATTCCATGCTTTATCGGAAGTGTTTGACTATTGTCGGCAGTGACTGAGAATGCAGTGATGCAAATTAGTGGCGGAGGGCTGGGTCAGTTGATGGTGGGCGCGTTTGTAAGCCATTGGCTGTGGCAGCAGACATTGGCTCAGGGGCAGTAGCGGGCATTGGCTCGGCGGCAGTAGGGGTCATCGGCAGGATTCGGCGGACATTATGGCTGCAGTGCCTCACCAGCCACTGACCTCACTGCATGCCACTGATGTACAATGACATGAAGCAGAAGTTAAATCAGGGTCTGACCAGGTGAGCTTACAATCTAAGAGGTTTGGGAACAGGTATCAACTACAATTGCGGCAGACCTATGCAGCACCCCAGTAAAATCTGCCACTCCAGTAAGTGCACTGACGGAGGCTTCCTATTGGAAGTGCTTTCTACTATTCATTCGATGAACAAGAAGTCCCAGTTGGACGTGTTTTCTCCCCCTGGGACTGCCAGTTCAGACTGCAATAGCAGAGACAGCGCTACCAATTGGAAGCCACTCCTCTGCTATAACAACAGCCCTATCCGGCTACTAGCCGCGGCAGCCACTGCAGTCCCCAGAAGCTGCCCGGTTTGTTTATTTGTATGCATATGCGGAAACCTGATCCTGCTCACATTTACAGACCACCCAGACCCACAGGAAAGGATCTGTCACTAAATAGGACCATCATGCGGAAGGACCATGAAGCATACTTGCCTACTCTCCCGGAATGGCCGGGAGGCTCCCGAAAATCGGGTGACCCTCCCGCCCCCCCCCCCCCCCCCCCGGAAGAGCATGCAAGTATCACGATTTTTGGGGTCCCCCCGCCCCCCACTTAGCGAGTAAAGTGGGCGGTATGGGCAGTCGATAACGCAATTCGTGCTGAATCGCGTCATCATAGCCGCGCCCCCTGCAGTATAATGCCGGTAATAGCGGCATTACGCAGTGGGGGGCGTGGCTTACATGACGCAATCCATCAGCCACGCCCCATTCCATCTCTGGCCCGCCCCCCTCTGTATATCACGTAACCATACCTCCCAACTTTGTCTTTGCTGTAAGTGGGCCACACGTGTGGTGAAAAGGGGGTGTGACCTATGTAAAGGGGGCGTGGCTTCATGGAGCACCCGCGATCGTGAGCCACGCCCAATTTTCATCACTGAGGGGGCATGCCCCCTCTCCCTGTCTGCACTGAATAGACGCTGTGTGCATGAGCTTCCCAACTGCCCCCCCCCCCCACCGCGGGACACTGCGGCCCGCGGGTGGGACAGCGGGACAGTCCCCAAAAAACGGGACTGTCCCGCGAAAATCGGGACAGTTGGGAGGTATGCGTCACTGCCCCGCCCCCTGCTGAGCCGAGCTGGCTGCTCTCTTCCGGAGAGAGCAGCCATAAAGTCGGCAACTATGCCATGAAGCTAGGGCTGTAACTAGGAGTGTGGGGTCAGCGCCAAGGGAGTGGCCCCAACCTTGCCCCGTGGCTCTTGCCCTAGTCTTGCTAAGAAGGTCATCCCACTGCTTAGTGAGACGCCCGACATGCCTCTAAGACTCTCCCTACACACAGTTCTATGCCCCCGTTCCTGGCAGCCCATGACATCACATGAGGGGGGGGGGGGGGGGCGTCATCATCATCATCACCTAGCACAGGAGAGGAGGAAAGGGCTCTGCTAGGTCTGTGCTTGTCGCTGCTGTCTGCTGAATTGGCAAGCAGCCCCTATGGAGCCCTTTTACCTAAAAATCACGGGGGTAAATTTACTAAAGTGTGAGTTTTATAGCAGTGTAGATGTTGCCCATACCAACCAATCAGATTTTGGGCTAGATGCATCATCGCTTGGAAAGGGATAAAATGGAGAGTGAAAAGGTGTCAGCCAATCAGCTCCTAACTGCCATGTCACATGCTGTGTTTGAAAAAATGGCAGTTGATACTGGCAGTTGATACTTTTTCACTCTTTCCAAGCGATGATGCATCTAGCCCTAAATCTATTATCTGCAAAATGGTGCTACATGAATGATTAGTAGAATCTGATTGGTTGCTATGGACAACATCTCCACTCCTAAAAACCTCACAATTTAGTAAATTTACCCATTGGTGTCACAAGGAACGACAACAAGATGAACTCGGAAGAAAATGGGGTATGGGGAGAAAAAAAAACATTTCTAGTTACTAATTGTAGCCCCCTATGATGATAACCATTTGGATAAGGAGTGTAAATAGTGTTATATAGATAATATTGTACATAGTGGCATAAGGTAACCCAATTGTAAATAGAGGAATATGACTATTATATGTATGTGTCCATTTTAATCCCTCTGAACTTTAAACAGAAAAACACTGAGGTATAATAGCTCTATGGGGCTGGAAAACTGGATGACGGATTTTTCTAGACTCCCCTCGTGCGTAGAGGAGGGGTACAGGGGCTGGCGCGAGAGAGAGGGAGAAGAACAGCACGCAGGGGGGTAACGGTGATGACCAAGGAAGAAGGAGAGCGGTAACAGCTGAGGTGAGGAGAGAGCCAAGAGAGACGGATTCGCTCGACTGAGCTGGTTACCCCGCAGTACCCTTTCCCCAAAAGAACTTCACCTGCAGAGGAGGGAATAGAGGAGAGTGCGGTGGTCGGGTTCCGGAGAGCGGATGATCACGGCCGAGGACGCTGTCTGAGGGGGCGACGGTGAGTGACGTCTCACTGAAAGGAGAGGCCTGGCTGGGCGGCACTAATCTAAAGCTCCGGTGAGGAGACGCCTACTGGGAGGTAAACTCCCTCCTTGACAGTGATTGAGGGCAGATATACTCCCAGGAAGGAGACAGTAAGATAAGCCCATATAAGGTACAATGGGAGTACAGTGACTGATCCTCGACCAGAGAAAGGCCTCTCACTGAAGGGAGTTGATAACTCACCTAGCACAGTGGCACTATAAAGAAGGGGAGTTGTTAAATTACAGTACCCTAGGGCTAATATTAGGCACCGCAGGGTTTAGACAACCATAATAAAGTCAATTGACATTTAGCAGTGCAAAGGGACCAAAATATTTAGCTGTGCACTGTCTTGAAGCCATTTCTTGGATTACCTCAGTCAGATGTGGAACCACATAAGGAACTTACTGCCGCCATAGATGCCGCTGGGAGGTCCGCTATTATATAATTTGTCCGCTCAAGGCGAATAGCATCCCGTATTTCCCTGATAATACCTCACTGGTTAAGTAACTCCCTGAAAGTAAATCCAGAGAAACCTCTTCTCATTCGTCAGACCCCTGTAATATTTATTAGCCAAAGACAGTGCTGCAATTCTGTTAATTCAGGCTCCATTTCAGCTTCTTACATTTCAGCAGTTTTGGATGGACTCAGTTTCTCAGATTTTCACTCTAGTTAAAGTGGCAGGACCCAGCATCAGGGAAGTGGCCACTGGGGGAAGGAATTACCACAGGAGCGTCCTTCTTCAGAGCAGCCTCGGGGGAGGAGCTGTCCCAAGGAGGTCTACCTTCCACCTAGGGCTATGCAATGATATGTAAGTAAGTGCGGAGAGATTGCACCGTAGAGGGACGACCACATATCGCTATCCCTTTTCATTGTTAGGGTCAGCCTAGCATCTTCGACACAGGGCGAGAGACTTATAGTGTCAGGAAGACAGTGCCCGGCACCACCGGAGAACTGCAAAGTGGTACTAAGGAAAAGGCCTCCTGCGGTAATGCATTAATTAGAGTATCTAGTGAAGTGGATACCCCCACACCCTGTCAACGGGAGGATCGGCTGGACCGGTGGAGCCTTATTGGTAACCTCAAATAGCATCAAGGACACGGGAAATTGATTACTCCGTCGGGGTCCATATATCCGACTGATACACTAGGAGATCTGGAACAAACTCACCTTATTCCCCGTCATTAGACTCTATAACCCTAGGAAGATATAAGTACCTTTGTCATCCCAACGTATTCAGCTACTCTTTCGCATAGTCTACCGGGCCCCAACGTGTGCACCTACGAACCATTTGAGGGTAGGGATCTTAAGAGTACTACTCTAGCAACTGCGCAAGCTTAACTGTGACCTATAATATTTGGGCCCAGAGATTTTATTTTATTGGTGACCGGTTTCCCCTGTTTTTTTGTAGTGCATGCAAACCTTATTGTATAATTATAGAGTATAGTTGTATTGACAGGTTTATGGAGCTATAATTATACTAGTGAAATAACATAATACAAATACACAAAAAAAAGTGGTTGGATGTTTGGTATTTATATTTACTCAACTTACCTGTCATTCGGGATTCCGGAGAAACTCACTGGTGCCCATCTGTAATACAATAAAGGAGAACATAGGTAAGGTGAACGAAATAGTATATACTGTACTACATTTATGGTTTACCATCATTAGTAACATTTCATACTAAGGGCTGTCCCAAGCTAGCCCACATTAAAACCGCTTGGGTGGAGGCACACTTTAGCCATACATAGTGGTAACCTTACATCCCCACGGGAGTAGTAAGTAGGGAGGGGTTACATTTTGGAGGCACTGCTGAGATCCCAGAGGCTCAGACGTAGTCGGTAATCAGCTGGTAAAACATGGAAGAGATATCGGGCAATGATATCCACCATTGGTGTGAAGAAAAGGGAGTAGAGCCCCTATGTAGTTTCGGATTAAAGGGAAATCTGTCTAATGTCAGTGATGATGCCGTACTAACAGCTGTGGGTAAACTGTATGGTATCAGCCAGCCCTGCCTGGTGGACCGGTGGAAAGGGCACAGTGGTGAGACTTTCGCCATGCTAATCAGTAATCGAAATCCGCTGGACAAGACCTTAATACCAAGCAGGGTGGTAGTGGGAGAGGTTCCAGGTTGTAAGATTCTGGTGTTATGGCCTAACGGGAATCCTAGGGTTGATGAGGAAGCTACCTCTAGAGGAGACCATGGGATAGATGTACCCCCCTCGGGGGAGTGTCTGACTACCGGTGCTATGGAAACTGGACAGGAAACTGGGCCCCCAGAGAATAAGGATGATACTGTGGGAACAGGGGTTGAACGAGTGGTGGATAAGATGGTCAGTCATCTGGAACGCTGGCACTATGAAGGTGGATATCGTAGGTTACGGATCTTCTCTGGGATTATCCCCGTGCCAGCTGGGGAAGAGACATATGACTCTTGGAGGGAAGCGGCTGTTCAGCATTCGGAGGAATGGCAGTGCCCTGAACATATAAAAAAACAGCGCATAGTGGAAAGCCTCCGAGGACCAGCTATGGGGGTGATTCAGGCTACCAGGAGAAGCAAGTCGACAGCCACACTAAAAGATTATATAGAGGCCTTAGATTTTTCATTCGGTACCCTCGAGGAAGTGGGGGATTTGATGGCGAGATTAAACCGAACCTTTCAAGAACCAGGCGAGACGTTGACCCATTACATCTATAGAGTCGATAAATTAATCTACAAAATTGTAGACAAAGGTGGTATAGGCAATGCATCTGTCGATGATAGTCGAATGAGACAAGTGTTAAAAGGGGCCTTGACCAACAATCCTGTGGCACAGAGATTGAGATGTACTAGGACTACTGGACCTCCCCCTACTTTAACGAAATTAGTCAAAGAGGTCAAATTGGAAGAAGTTCAAATTGAAACTAGAGAAAATACCATCAAGAAAGTGAAGGTTGTTTTACCTACCCCCTCCTCTTCCACGGCAGACGAACGATTGTTAAAATTGTTGGAAGAACAGAACAAAAAAAATAGATCAGTTGATCGCGCTACAAACTGATGTCCATTCTAGTCAGTATTGGGCCCCGAGATCGGAAAGAAGAATGATGCGGGGAAGTGGAAACCGACCCTCAATTACATGTTACAGCTGTGGACAGATTGGTCATAAATCCTTCGAGTGCCTGGTTACCGGATCAAGAAGAAGGGGGAGCTACAACAACTCCAATAACTTGGAGCAGAGAGGAACGACTCCGTTGGAAAACTCCAATGGGAGTGCTGTGACCCCCTCACAGACTCCCCAATTATAAATATTTATGCAATGGGGAGTGCCCAGTGGTCGGCCACCATACCCGAAAGTCTAATGGGACAGGCACCAATGGTGAAAGCTATGATTAATGGGCAGGGCTGCACCATTTTGATGGATAGTGGCTCCCAAGTATCCATTGTCTTCGAATCATGGTACCGTGACCATTTGTCTGATGTCCCCATACAGCCACTCCATGGCCTGACTGTTTGGGGCCTAAGTGAGCAGAAATACCCATATTTAGGATATATAGCCACCCAAATCACCTTTGAACCCGGATTGATTTCGCCCAATGATACTGTGCCCTTCATCGCTTTAGTCTGTCCTGATTCACCTGGGGACAATGGGCAGCTATCAGCGATTGTGGGAACCAATACCAACATGTTCCGAAATCTCAGTCGGTGGTGTGAGAAGCAAGATAAGGAAAAGTCTGATTCACCCGCTCATCACATCTGTGACGAGGTACCCAGATGTCATTGTCTCGAGGGCCTTATAACTATGGATGCTGCTGAGGCTAGCAATGGGGGTAATATACCACCAGTGTTTACTGATCTGGAATTGTGTTTTCAGGGAAGTGATGTTGATGATGAGAGTAAACAAATATTATTGGAACTTCTTCGGAAGAGGGATGCTGTTTTTTCCAAAAGTGATTGGGATTTAGGGACTGCTTCTGGGGTAGAGCATCACATCAGGCTGACTGATAATACCCCCTTTAGGGAAAGATCGAGGAGGTTAGCTCCCGCTGACTTTGAGGACGTCAGGGCCCACCTCCGAAGTTTATTGGAAAACAACGTCATTGCCGATTCAGAGAGCCCTTATGCCTCCCCTATCGTAGTCGCCCGTAAGAAAAGTGGAGAGATAAGACTTTGCATCGACTATCGCACCCTGAATAATCGCACAGTACCAGATCAGTACACTGTACCTAAAGTTGACGAGGCATTAGACTGTCTTCAGGGGAGTCAATGGTTCTCCGTTCTTGATCTCCGCTGCGGATACTATCAGATTCCAATGAGTGTGGCTGACCGATCAAAAACCGCTTTTATTTGCCCCATAGGCTTCTTTGAGTTTTTGAAAATGCCCCAAGGCATAAAAGGAGCACCCGCCACATTTCAGAGAACGATGGAAAAGACGGTAGGAGATATGTGCTACCGGGAAGTACTCGTATATCTGGATGACATTATCGTATTTGGTAAAGATTTGCAGGAACATAATGAGCGGTTGCTCAAAGTATTAGATCGACTGCAGGCTCGAGGACTGAAGTTGTCAGTTGAGAAATGCAAGTTTTGTCGATCTTCGGTTAAGTACCTTGGGCATATCGTGAGTAGACAAGGGATATCCACCGACCCAGATAAAGTTGCCACCGTAAAGAATTGGCCTAGACCCGATAACCTTAAAGACTTAAGATCTTTTCTCGGATTCTGCGGTTATTATAGAAAATTTGTGCCACAGTATTCTATAGTAGTAAAACCCTTAACCGAACTGACAAGAGGGTATCCTCCGATCCAGAATAATAACCATCGTAAACCGCAGGGAGATGGGCAATATTATAAACCTAAGGAGCCCTTTGGAGAGAGGTGGACTATCAAGTGTGAAGAAGCATTCATCCATTTGAAACATCAGCTAACCCACTCCCCCGTACTAGCTTATGTCAAACCAGGACTCCCTTATGAAGTGCATATCGATGCCTCTTATGATGGTCTGGGGGGAGTGTTGTATCAGGTACAGGAACAACAGTTAAGACCTATCTCCTATATCAGCCGAGGGCTATCCCCTAGTGAGAGGAACTATCCCGTTCATAAATTGGAATTCTTAGCCTTAAAATGGGCTGTTAGTGAGAAGTTCCATGATTACCTCTATGGAGTCCCTTTCACTGTACAAACAGACAACAATCCGTTAACGTATATTCATTCCTCAGCTAAGTTGGATGCTACCGGACATAGGTGGTTAGCGGCTCTAACCACCTATGACTTTACGATCAAGTACCGTCCCGGAGCCAATAACCAGGATGCTGACTCTTTGTCCAGAATGCCCCGTGGAGATGAATATTGTATAACAGATGATTGGATTGAGCTACCAGCGGCAGCAGTGAGGGGATTGTGTCAGCATATCAGCATCAACCGACACTTAGAGATGGCGGCTATATTAACGATAGGAGCATCAGACCGATCCATACCATCTTCCTATTGTTGGCTGAGTAAGGCGGAGATGGACGGGCTTGGGAAGATGTCCCGAGAAAGAATGGCCCAAGAGCAACGGGTTGATCCAGACATTTCTCCCATATTACAATTGGTAAAAGACCCTAAATTGAACATTAATCGATCTCAGCTGTCTCGGGTGTCACGAGTTTTATTGAGACAAAAGAAAAAACTGATCACGAGTAAGGGAGTCTTGTATCGGAAAGTCCAGAAAAATGATGGAACCATTAGACTGCAAATGATATTGCCTACCAGGTACAAACAGATGGTGTTGGAATCGCTACACAATAAGCATGGTCATTTAGGGTATGACAAGACACAAGGACTAGTAGCAGACCGATTTTTCTGGCCCTTTATGAATCAAGACATTGATCACTTCTGTCGCACTTGTGGACGCTGTATTCTTCGGAAGACCCTCCCAACGAAATCTACTCCAATGGTGCATATTAGTAGTTCCGGGCCAATGGAATTAGTATGCATTGATTTCCTAACCTTTGAGAGTCCCGGAGGACAGGATTGTCACATCCTGGTGGTAACCGACCACTTTACACGGTATGCTCAGGCATATATAACAACAAATCAAAAAGCTGTGACCGTTGCCAAGACGTTATGGGAGAAATTCTTCGTTCATTACGGCTTGCCAGCCAGGATACATTCAGACCAGGGAAGAGAGTTCGAAAGTCGGTTAATTCAAGAATTGTGTAACTGCTGTGGAATCCAGAAGTCGCGAACCACTCCCTACCACCCTCAAGGGGATCCCCAGCCGGAGAGATTCAACCGGACTCTACTAAACATGCTAGGTACTCTGAGTTTTAAACGAAAACAGCAATGGCGTGGTCATGTGTCTCCGTTGGTTCATGCATATAACTGTACCCGTAATGAATCCACAGGGTATACGCCTTATTACCTCATGTTTGGTCGGGAGGCACGATTACTGATCGATGTGTGTTTGGGAACTCAGCCTAACTCAATATCGGCCCCCTCCCATACTAAGTATGTGAAGCAACTTAAGCAACAACTAAAGGATGCCTATCAATTGGCGCAAAATACGGCACAAAAGATGGAAAAAAAAAATGATGCCCACTTTCATAGCAAGGTCAAAGAGCAGTGTTTGCAGCCAGGAGATAAAGTCCTAATTCGAGCCCTTGGCGTACCCAGGAAGCAAAAATTACATAACAGATGGAAGAATGAACCTTATACTGTGCTGAAACAGTTGCCTAACCTTCCAGTATACCAATTAGTCTCGGTGGATGGGAGGGGACCTGTACTTACATACCATAGGCAACATCTGCTTCCCATTGCGCAGGACATCAGGTGGGAGGAGATGGACCATAATAAGGATGACAGTAGGATTCCCGATGTTCCGATATCCATACCTAGGCTGGACCTCTCTGATTATATTGATGAGAGGGAAGAGGAGAATGAAGTCAAGGTGGATGGGTATGCCCCTGGATATTACTATCAAGATAAGGATGATGATCCCGGGGTCCATTCTGTTATAAGAGATGTATCTTCTGAATCCATAGTACCCTGTTCTTCCCATCCCCGGGAATTAGAGGATGAGGTTATCGGAGATGATGGGGGATGGGGAGTACGTGACGAGTGGGATAATAGGAGTGATTCTGGGGAAGAGTTAAGCACTGGGTCTAATCAAACTGTGATATTACCTAGGCCTCAACGGATTCGCAAACCACCTAGAATACTCACCTATGATCAATTAGGAACGCCAACTGAAAGTCCATTAGTATTTAATCCCCACATGATAGCATCATGGCCGTATTTTGGGTATATCCCAGGTCGTTATCCAAGCGAACTGTATAGCACTGGGGTAAATGGTGATGTCCACTATTCCAGTAAGTGTACTCACCAGGGGGAGAGTGTAGCCCCCTATGATGATAACCATTTGGATAAGGAATGTAAATAGTGTTATATAGATAATATTGTACATAGTGGCATAAGGTAACCCAATTGTAAATAGAGGAATATGACTATTATATGTATGTGTCCATTTTAATCCCTCTGAACTTTAAACAGAAAAACACTGAGGTATAATAGCTCTATGGGGCTGGAAAACTGGATGACGGATTTTTCTAGACTCCCCTCGTGCGTAGAGGAGGGGTACAGGGGCTGGCGCGAGAGAGAGGGAGAAGAACAGCGTGCAGGGGGGTAACAGTGATGACCAAGGAAGAAGGAGAGCGGTAACAGCTGAGGTGAGGAGAGAGCCAAGAGAGACGGATTCGCTCGACTGAGCTGGTTACCCCGCAGTACCCTTTCCCCAAAAGAACTTCACCTGCAGAGGAGGGAATAGAGGAGAGTGCGGTGGTCGGGTTCCGGAGAGCGGATGATCACGGCCGAGGACGCTGTCTGAGGGGGCGACGGTGAGTGACGTCTCACTGAAAGGAGAGGCCTGGCTGGGCGGCACTAATCTAAAGCTCCGGTGAGGAGACGCCTACTGGGAGGTAAACTCCCTCCTTGACAGTGATTGAGGGCAGATATACTCCCAGGAAGGAGACAGTAAGATAAGCCCATATAAGGTACAATGGGAGTACAGTGACTGATCCTCGACCAGAGAAAGGCCTCTCACTGAAGGGAGTTGATAACTCACCTAGCACAGTGGCACTATAAAGAAGGGGAGTTGTTAAATTACAGTACCCTAGGGCTAATATTAGGCACCGCAGGGTTTAGACAACCATAATAAAGTCAATTGACATTTAGCAGTGCAAAGGGACCAAAATATTTAGCTGTGCACTGTCTTGAAGCCATTTCTTGGATTACCTCAGTCAGATGTGGAACCACATAAGGAACTTACTGCCGCCATAGATGCCGCTGGGAGGTCCGCTATTATATAATTTGTCCGCTCAAGGCGAATAGCATCCCGTATTTCCCTGATAATACCTCACTGGTTAAGTAACTCCCTGAAAGTAAATCCAGAGAAACCTCTTCTCATTCGTCAGACCCCTGTAATATTTATTAGCCAAAGACAGTGCTGCAATTCTGTTAATTCAGGCTCCATTTCGGCTTCTTACATTTCAGCAGTTTTGGATGGACTCAGTTTCTCAGATTTTCACTCTAGTTAAAGTGGCAGGACCCAGCATCAGGGAAGTGGCCACTGGGGGAAGGAATTACCACAGGAGCGTCCTTCTTCAGAGCAGCCTCGGGGGAGGAGCTGTCCCAAGGAGGTCTACCTTCCACCTAGGGCTATGCAATGATATGTAAGTAAGTGCGGAGAGATTGCACCGTAGAGGGACGACCACATATCGCTATCCCTTTTCATTGTTAGGGTCAGCCTAGCATCTTCGACACAGGGCGAGAGACTTATAGTGTCAGGAAGACAGTGCCCGGCACCACCGGAGAACTGCAAAGTGGTACTAAGGAAAAGGCCTCCTGCGGTAATGCATTAATTAGAGTATCTAGTGAAGTGGATACCCCCACACCCTGTCAACGGGAGGATCGGCTGGACCGGTGGAGCCTTATTGGTAACCTCAAATAGCATCAAGGACACGGGAAATTGATTACTCCGTCGGGGTCCATATATCCGACTGATACACTAGGAGATCTGGAACAAACTCACCTTATTCCCCGTCATTAGACTCTATAACCCTAGGAAGATATAAGTACCTTTGTCATCCCAACGTATTCAGCTACTCTTTCGCATAGTCTACCGGGCCCCAACGTGTGCACCTACGAACCATTTGAGGGTAGGGATCTTAAGAGTACTACTCTAGCAACTGCGCAAGCTTAACTGTGACCTATAATATTTGGGCCCAGAGATTTTATTTTATTGGTGACCGGTTTCCCCTGTTTTTTTGTAGTGCATGCAAACCTTATTGTATAATTATAGAGTATAGTTGTATTGACAGGTTTATGGAGCTATAATTATACTAGTGAAATAACATAATACAAATACACAAAAAAAAGTGGTTGGATGTTTGGTATTTATATTTACTCAACTTACCTGTCATTCGGGATTCCGGAGAAACTCACTGGTGCCCATCTGTAATACAATAAAGGAGAACATAGGTAAGGTGAACGAAATAGTATATACTGTACTACATTTATGGTTTACCATCATTAGTAACATTTCATACTAAGGGCTGTCCCAAGCTAGCCCACATTAAAACCGCTTGGGTGGAGGCACACTTTAGCCATACATAGTGGTAACCTTACATCCCCACGGGAGTAGTAAGTAGGGAGGGGTTACATAATGGTCAACGTTTATACATGCTTTGGTTTTGTTAAACTATTTGTTACACATTAATAACTACACAACAAAGGGACATGTACTAAGCAGTGATAAAAGTGGAGAAGTGAGCCAATGGAGAAGTTGCCCATGGCAACCAATCAGCATTGACGTAACATTTATAATTTGCATAGCATAAACTTATACAGGGCAGCTGATTGGTCGTCCACTGGATCATTTCTCCAATTTTATCACCGCTTAGTACATGTCCCCTAAAGTGCAGATTATCCCAGATGCCCTCCTCCCTGTCAGCTTCATATAAACTAGAGATGAGCGGGTTCGGTTTCTCTGAAACCGAACCCGCACGAACTTCATGTTTTTTTCACGGGTCCGAGCAGACTCGGATCCTCCCGCCTTGCTCGGTTAACCCGAGCGCGCCCGAACGTCATCATGACGCTGTCGGATTCTCGCGAGACTCGGATTCTATATAAGGAGCCGCGCGTCGCCGCCATTTTCACACGTGCATTGAGATTGATAGGGAGAGGACGTGGCTGGCGTCCTCTCCATTAGAAATTAGATTAGAAGAGAGAGAGAGATTGTGCAGAGTCAGACAGAGTTTACCACAGTGACCAGTGCAGTTGTTGTTAGTTAACTTTTATTTATTTTAATATAATATATCCGTTCTCTGCTATATCCGTTCTCTGCCTGAAAAAAAACGATACACAGCAGCAGCCAGTCACACAGTGTGACTCAGTCTGTGTGCACTCAGCTCAGCCCAGTGTGCTGCACATCAATGTATAAAAGGCAAAGCTTATAATAATTGTGGGGGAGACTGGGGAGCACTGCAGGTTGTTATAGCAGGAGCCCCCAGGAGTACATAATATTATATTAATTTAAAATTAAACAGTGCACACTTTTGCTGCAGGAGTGCCACTGCCAGTGTGACTAGTGGTGACCAGTGCCTGACCACCAGTATAGTAGTATATTGTTGTATGTATTGTATACTATCTCTTTATCAACCAGTCTATATTAGCAGCAGACACAGTACAGTGCGGTAGTTCACGGCTGTGGCTACCTCTGTGTCGGCAGTCGGAACTCGGCAGGCAGTCCGTCCATCCATAATTGTATTACAATATATACCACCTAACCGTGGTATTTTTTTTTCTTTCTTTATACCGTCGTCATAGTGTCATACTAGTTGTTACGAGTATACTACTATCTCTTTATCAACCAGTGTACAGTGCGGTAGTTCACGGCTGTGGCTACCTCTGTGTCGGCAGTCGGCAGGCAGTCCGTCCATCCATAATTGTATTATTATTATAATATATACCACCTAACCGTGGTTTTTTTTTCATTCTTTATACCGTCATAGTGTCATACTAGTTGTTACGAGTATACTACTATCTCTTTATCAACCAGTGTACAGTGCGGTAGTTCACGGCTGTGGCTACCTCTGTGTCGGCAGTCGGCAGGCAGTCCGTCCATCCATAATTGTATTATTATTATAATATATACCACCTAACTGTGGTATTTTTTTTTCTTTCTTTATACCGTCGTCATAGTGTCATACTAGTTGTTACGAGTATACTACTATCTCTTTATCAACCAGTGTACAGTGCGGTAGTTCACGGCTGTGGCTACCTCTGTGTCGGCAGTCGGCAGGCAGTCCGTCCATCCATAATTGTATTATTATTATAATATATACCACCTAACCGTGGTTTTTTTTTCATTCTTTATACCGTCGTCATAGTGTCATACTAGTTGTTACGAGTATACTACTATCTCTTTATCAACCAGTGTACAGTGCGGTAGTTCACGGCTGTGGCTACCTCTGTGTCGGCAGTCGGCAGGCAGTCCGTCCATCCATAATTGTATTATTATTATAATATATACCACCTAACCGTGGTTTTTTTTTCATTCTTTATACCGTCGTCATAGTGTCATACTAGTTGTTACGAGTATACTACTATCTCTTTATCAACCAGTGTACAGTGCGGTAGTTCACGGCTGTGGCTACCTCTGTGTCGGCAGTCGGCAGGCAGTCCGTCCATCCATAATTGTATTATTATTATAATATATACCACCTAACCGTGGTTTTTTTTTCATTCTTTATACCGTCGTCATAGTGTCATACTAGTTGTTACGAGTATACTACTATCTCTTTATCAACCAGTGTACAGTGCGGTAGTTCACGGCTGTGGCTACCTCTGTGTCGGCAGTCGGCAGGCAGTCCGTCCATCCATAATTGTATTATTATTATAATATATACCACCTAACTGTGGTATTTTTTTTTCTTTCTTTATACCGTCGTCATAGTGTCATACTAGTTGTTACGAGTATACTACTATCTCTTTATCAACCAGTGTACAGTGCGGTAGTTCACGGCTGTGGCTACCTCTGTGTCGGAACTCGGCAGGCAGTCCGTCCATCCATAATTGTATTATATACCACCTAACCGTGGTTTTTTTATACCACCTAACCGTGGCAGTCCGTCCATAATTGTATACTAGTATCCAATCCATCCATCTCCATTGTTTACCTGAGGTGCCTTTTAGTTCTGCCTATAAAATATGGAGAACAAAAAAGTTGAGGTTCCAAAATTAGGGAAAGATCAAGATCCACTTCCACCTCGTGCTGAAGCTGCTGCCACTAGTCATGGCCGAGACGATGAAATGCCAGCAACGTCGTCTGCCAAGGCCGATGCCCAATGTCATAGTACAGAGCATGTCAAATCCAAAACACCAAATATCAGAAAAAAAAGGACTCCAAAACCTAAAATAAAATTGTCGGAGGAGAAGCGTAAACTTGCCAATATGCCATTTACCACACGGAGTGGCAAGGAACGGCTGAGGCCCTGGCCTATGTTCATGGCTAGTGGTTCAGCTTCACATGAGGATGGAAGCACTCAGCCTCTCGCTAGAAAAATGAAAAGACTCAAGCTGGCAAAAGCAGCACAGCAAAGAACTGTGCATTCTTCGAAATCCCAAATCCGAATTCCGAGCCCACCCGCTGGCGGTGATGCAGGGCAGTCTGGAGCGACTGCTGATGCTGACATCTGGTCCGGACTGAAGGACCTGACAACCATTACGGACATGTCGTCTACTGTCACTGCATATGATTCTCTCACCATTGATAGAATGGTGGAGGATTATATGAGTGACCGCATCCAAGTAGGCACGTCACACAGTCCGTACTTATACTGGCAGGAAAAAGAGGCAATTTGGAGGCCCTTGCACAAACTGGCTTTATTCTACCTAAGTTGCCCTCCCACAAGTGTGTACTCCGAAAGAGTGTTTAGTGCCGCCGCTCACCTTGTCAGCAATCGGCGTACGAGGTTACATCCAGAAAATGTGGAGAAGATGATGTTCATTAAAATGAATTATAATCAATTCCTCCGCGGAGACATTGACCAGCAGCAATTGCCTCCACAAAGTACACAGGGAGCTGACATGGTGGATTCCAGTGGGGACGAATTGATAATCTGTGAGGAGGGGGATGTACACGGTGATATATCGGAGGATGATGATGAGGTGGACATCTTGCCTCTGTAGAGCCAGTTTGTGCAAGGAGAGATTAATTGCTTCTTTTTTGGTGGGGGTCCAAACCAACCCGTCATTTCAGTCACAGTCGTGAGGCAGACCCTGTCACTGAAATGATGGGTTGGTTAAAGTGTGCATGTCCTGTTTTGTTTATACAACATAAGGGTGGGTGGGAAGGGCCCAAGGACAATTCCATCTTGCACCTCTTTTTTCTTTTATTTTTCTTTGCGTCATGTGCTGTTTGGGGAGGGTTTTTTGGAAGGGACATCCTGCGTGACACTGCAGTGCCACTCCTAGATGGGCCCGGTGTTTGTGTCGGCCACTAGGGTCGCTTATCTTTCTCACACAGTCAGCTACCTCATTGCGCCTCTTTTTTTCTTTGCGTCATGTGCTGTTTGGGGAGGGTTTTTTGGAAGGGACATCCTGCGTGACACTGCAGTGCCACTCCTAGATGGGCCAGGTGTTTGTGTCGGCCACTAGGGTCGCTAATCTTACTCACACAGCTACCTCATTGCGCCTCTTTTTTTCTTTGCGTCATGTGCTGTTTGGGGAGGGTTTTTTGGAAGGGACATCCTGCGTGACACTGCAGTGCCACTCCTAGATGGGCCCGGTGTTTGTGTCGGCCACTAGGGTCGCTGAGCTTAGTCATCCAGCGACCTCGGTGCAAATTTTAGGACTAAAAATAATATTGTGAGGTGTAAGGTGTTCAGAATAGACTGAAAATGAGTGTTAATTATGGTTATTGAGGTTAATAATACTATGGGATCAAAATGACCCCCAAATTCAATGTTTTAAGATGTTTTTTAGGGTTTTTTGAAAAAACCACCCGAATCCAAAACACACCCGAATCCGACAAAAAAAATTCGGTGAGGTTTTGCCAAAACGCGGTCGAACCCAAAACACGGCCGCGGAACCGAACCCAAAACCAAAACACAAAACCCGAAAAATTTCAGGCGCTCATCTCTAATATAAACAACACATTTCATGTTGTACATAACCCGCCCAGCTGCATTTATTCTCCTGCGCCTCAGTACACCGCTTGTGTGAGACTTTACATGTACTTACGGGGATGTGACATTTGATAAATACGTAAAAGATAGTTTTCAGGATGTATTTATTTATTCTTTAAATCTCTATTTGATAGAGTCCCCCTAGAGGCTTCAAGTGGTCGTCCATATTTATAGGAAGTGACTGCGTCCCGGGCGGAATCAATCACTGTCAGGCAAATGGCCTAAGATTACAGCCCAGGATGCTATTAATATTGATGATGTTTGCAAAGCCGCAATGGAGAGGCATCGACATGCATGAGAGTGGGCTCTCGTTTCAGATGTAATCAGGGCTGATTTGCATGTTTCACATATCAGGGAAGTATATAGAGTTCTTTCCTGACCGCTGCATGCAGGAAACAAGCCGGTGATTGATTTGATGCCAGAGATGTGAAGCCAGCTGGTGTAATCCTCCACGCGTCCTGCCATGGGAGCTGATTATACGTTCCTTCCATAACACCACAACATACGCTCCTACCGCAGATGGGCCTTCCCCATATATAAAACCCGGGTGCATGAGCGGTGCCAATCTCACGCATGCGCAGACGAAAAAAACATTGCTCCACTAAAGCCAGTGTCGCTGCTGCGTCCGACACGGAATCAGGCCCAAATGTCCCTGCCGCCTTTGAAGTAGCTGACCTAATGGGTTGTATACTACAGAATAATAATCGATAAGTGACTATGGGGTCTATTCATGAAGAAGTGAACAGTGTGGAGAAGTGGGCCGGTGGAGAGGTTGACAACCAATCAGCTGCTCCGTACAATTGTATAGTATGCAAAGTATAAATGTTACTTCACTGCTGATTGGTTGCCCCGGGCAACTTATCCACAGGCTCACTTCTCCACACTTTCACTGCTTCATGAATAGACCCCTATGGCAGAGATACTTTCTCTTATTTATTCCACTAAATTGGTCGATATAGAGGAGGCGGCGCTTGGAGATGATCTGATTTCCAGGCGCTGCCTCTGCCCCGCCCTCGATGTCGTCAGTGTAAAAGGGTCCAATGCCGAGTCGCACCGGGGAAGGACCCGTTTCTAAATTGCGGGTGCGACCCGGCATTGCGATCTAAAAGCGGTATGAGTCTGCCCTTCCCCCACAAGCCTCCTGGGAAGAGTCAAAAATAAATCGCCCAACTAAAAGTAATGACATAAAATAAGATTCTCTGTAACGATTTATACCCTAGCACTTAACCTCTATCCATAGTTTTATACTGTGGCCATGACCCAAGCTGCACGCAATCCCTAAAATCTCCTGCAGCGCCATAGGCAAACGCAGGGGGGAGTTTCCGGTTGCCTGGAAACCCCCATCCTCTTGGCAAGTGGCTCAAATATTGAAAACAGTAGCAATGGTATATAATACGATAACTAGAGCTACCACCACATAATGCAGTTTAAGGGACAGAGCAGAGCTGCTGCACATGCCCAGTGGTAGCATCTTCTTCTACCAAGTTTGTTGTGTGAATCCTCAATTAGTGCACTGGACAAGAAAAGACAGGAGCCTTACCATGAGGTGGGAGAATGTGTGCTTAAAAAGTGCAAGACTGCTTCTATTATGTTTGTAATATTTATTTATTTATTATGGTATCATTAATCTTTTTCCTGACCACTTATTTATATTATTTAAATGTGTGATACAGCCTATACTATAGACCATCTATAGTGTTAAATATTAATACTGTATTCCAGGGCCGGATTAAGCCCTCGGGGGGCCCAGGGCACCAAAGACAGGGGGGCCCCCACCAGCAACCGCCCCCCGCAGGGGCAAAAGCAGGATTGGGAAGGGGGGTTTCCTTTGATACACGCACGTATGTTTGTGTGTGTGTGTGTGTGTGTATATATATATATATATATATATATATATATACACACAGTATATAATACACACACACACGTTACATAGAAAACATATACACAAATGCACACATAGACGCCCACATACAGACAAATACATACACATATGCACATATAGCAAAATATACACACATACATATAAACGAATAGAACATATACACAAATACATATACACACAAACACACACACATATAGAACACAAACTGTGTGCACACTTACACTAACTGAAGCCTGCCCTGAGGAAAGGGGTGAGGATGCCGCAGGACATATTGCTGGGAGGGAGCCAGGGGCACAGTTCACCACTCTGACGTGAATTGCGTCACACAGCCACGAGGGGCAGGGCTCCGAATGCCGGCCGTAGGACCATGGCCAATGAAAAAAAAAACTTTGGACCACCCCCGACCCGACCCCCCCCCCCCCCCCCCGCACGCACGCACACAAAGCAGCGGGGAGGAGAAATACTCCCGGCTGCCGGGGAAGGAGGATTCCGCACTGCCAGCGGGCGTGCAGTGTCTCGCTCGCGACTGTGCGTGCGGCTCCCTCCTCACAGGCAGCACGGGTCAGGGACTGATACAGGCAACTATCTCTAGCCTCCGCTGCTGCCAGGAGAGCTGCTGCTGGCGGTGGAGGCTGGAGATTGCTGCCTGTATCAGAGCGGGACAGAGCAGCTTTGGTAGGGGGGCCCCGCCCCCTTATGACGGGGGGCCTGGGGTACTGACCCCCTGGGCTCCCCCCTTAATCCGGCTCTGCTGTATTCCATAAAGTATACATTAATGTCCAGGGTCTTTACTAGGTTCTTCTACCGCTCCCCCAGACTCCCACAATTGCTCCAACGTTCCGCAGAGTGGGAGATTGTGTACTGCATTTGGAAACCCCCCTCTAGAAATCCTGAGCTTGCCACTGAGCGCGTGTATTACACAGACTGTACACACAGAGGCGCTGTTGCAATTGAGACACTAGGTATCAGAGATGTCTTGTTAAAGTAGTGGGTGGTGACTGGGAGGTGGCTTAGTGCGTGCACGGCGATGGTTCGTGTTCTAGAACGCGTTATGGTAGTGTCCCGGCCGTGTTGGTTAAATTATTTGCTTACATGGATGCTAAATCGTTCACGTAAGAGGCTATACTCAGATGGAGAAATACCAGCTGCCATGGGGCTGGTGCACGTTCCGATGGTGCAACCAATGGTGGCATCCAAGAATGCACCAATCGGTATTTCAGCATTTACAGATACTGGCATCAGTAGACTGCCACAGCCAAACGGAACATCAGCCGCAGATGCGTCTGACTCACCACCAGGCTCTAGATCAGAGACTCCCACACTCTGCGGTTACAGATCAGGTTTTAAGGACAACCATGCTTAAGGCCAGATGGTTGAATCAAATCGACTGAGGTACTAATTAAGGGGGACATGTACAAAGCAGTGATAACAGTGGAGAAGTGAGCCAGTGGAGAAGTTGCCTATGGCAACCAATCAGCTGCTCTGTATACTTTTATAGTATGCAAATTATAAATGTTACGTCAATGCTGATTGGTTGCCATGGGCAACTTCTCCACTGGCTCACTTCACTTTTATCACTGCTTTGTATATGTCACCTGTGCTCAAGCATGGATTGGCAACTGTCAGTAAATTTGCTGACCGTGAGTAAAATGTCAAGTGGTCGCCTTCATATGGTGTAAGCCTTAGAAAAAATTATTTTTTTTTGTAATAATAACAAAAGTTACGAAAAAAACCTTTTGAGCCAAGGCTCAGAAGCTGCGAATAGTGATCTACGCCTCAGATATGACAAATAACATAAACAAGCAGCAGCTGTAATAAGATAATAAGACTGCGAATAACAAAAACATCCTGACAGGGGTTGTGCAACAGGTAAAAATATTACAGTCACGCCGTTACGCATTGTATAAATGAGCTATCCCCCCAACAAACATCTCTCCTGTGTACGCCCCACATGTTACATCCGCCCCACCTGCAGTGCAACATGGTTTTGGGGGTCATTCCAAGTTGACCGTAGCTGTGATAACTTTACTTTAGCCGCCGCGGCCCGCCTCCCCAACGGTCCGGCCATGCCTTCTCCCACATCTGCGAGGCTGTGATTGACGCCGCAGTCTGTGCGCATGAACCCTTCTCCTTATTGGCCAGCTTGCGCTGCTGACCGCCTTCGGCGCATGCGCGATTAGCCTGTGTGGACATATTTGTCCACGATCAATTAAGTTTTCGTTTCCAAAGTACAATAATAATAAAAATAAAAACCCCATCCCTGAATGCTGCTGCCACACATCGCCTGGTCTGGGGAGACGAACCGGCGGCCTTAGGAGGCGAAAAGTAACAGCAGAGGCAATCGTACATTGCCTCTGCTCTTCGTCTCCCATTCACGTACTGCGGGGAAGCGGTAAGTGGCGGGGGCGCGCGGCAGCCAGTGCATACGGCGTTAATGCCGTTCATACATTTGGGTGCAGCACAAAAAAGGTTCCTTAAGGTGCGCTGTGGTCAGCGGGAACCACAGCGCACTTTCATACATCTGCCCCACTGTTGTTTAAACAGGAAAAGGTTTCACAGATCTGGTAATATAAAGGGTTGAATGACACCAAGCATCCTACTATCTTGGTTGATGTAAAATAACGCCCCAGGATTTGACACCCTTCATATTCCATGCTCTATAGTGCAGCTGCCATCAGATGGAGCTGGTTAATATTTTATATTCTGTGTTCATACAGGTTATAAGGGAAACAAATTATATCATAGCCCGGGAGTATATAATAGAAACAGGTTGAAGATGTTATCGTCACAGCCGAATGGTTTGAGTCTTATTGTATAGCGATCAGATCTTTGTTGGTCCCCCTGCACTTAGGTTTAGTGGCCAGGTTTGACAGACATCCAGAGCAAGAGAGTAATTGGAGGGAAAGGCACCTGCAGTTAGTGGACTACAAGTCCCAGCCAGCTACTAATAATATAAGTCCAGTTATCTAAAACGTTCCTGAAGGCATATGCTGAGACGTCTATTGTCAGCTTTGCAAATCTCAGCGTCTGCGTACAAAGATGCGGCGTCTGTCGCAGATCATTCCATTATCTGAGGTCTGACTAGCTCTATGTTGCGCAGACTGGCCGCAGTAAGTAAGATGCCGGAGATGTTTTTACTGCGTATGGCAGGGATGGGGAACCTTTTTTCTGCCAAGGGCCATAAGGATTTTTTCGACATCATTCACGAGCCATTTTTTAAGCCCCTTCCCCCATATGTGCACTCTCCTAGGAAAGTGGGTGTGGCCTTACACATAATGGCCACATTAGTGCTCCTTACACATAATGGCCACATTAGTGCTCCTTACACATAATGCCCACATTAGTGCTCCTTACACATAATGGCCACATTAGTGCTCCTTACACATAATGGCCACATTAGTGCTCCTTACACATAATGGCCACATTAGTGCTCCTTACACATAATGGCCACATTAGTGCTCCTTACACATAATGCCCACATTAGTGCTCCTTACACATAATGGCCACATTAGTGCTCCTTACACATAATGGCCACAGTAATAGCTGCTCACACATACTGCCTCCTTACACATAATGCCATAGTATAGTGCCAGTTACACATAATGCCCCAGTATAGTGCCAATTACACATAATGCCCCAGTATATTGCCAGACACACATAATGCCCCAGTATAGTGCCAGCAGGGCACTCACCACTGCAGGATAGGTCCCATCCAGACTCCTGTCCACCACTGGTCCAGGTCCTGGGTTCGCTCGTCACCGCAGCACAGCCATTCCTCCTGCCCACAACCAGACCTCCATTGAGATCTCTCTTCAAAGCTGCCTCACATCACCGCCCAGAGCAGTCTCCTGTGCACTGCATCATGGGAGATGTAGTTTTCTCACACTGTACACTGTATACAGTGCACGAAAACTACATCTCCCATGATGCCGTGCACAGCGGATGGCTCTACACTCTTCAGCTACCATGGCAGGGCCCCGGGCCGGACAAACCACTTCTCTGGTCCGTATAAGGCCCGTGGGCCGGAGGTTCCCCAACCCTGGCTTATGGGATTGCAGATGCAGGCTGAGATGTGCACCGGAAACGGCCAAACACTACTGCACCCCATTGCTGCCCACAAACGCCACTGCCTGTCACTCACGTTGCAAATAAATCCACCCTGCGCCTGCCTTTGCACCACAGACCATCGCACCACATGCGCAGTGTGACTTAAAGACATGCGCAATCGGACGATAATCTCTCAACTGCAAACAAATTGCCATTTTGTACAACTCTCAATCGGGCCCCAAGTAAGAATTAAGGGATGGATATATGTGAGTGAGAGGGAGGTGGTTGGGGTATATATGTGTGTGTGTGTGTGTGTGCGTGAGGTGGAGCTGCCATAAGTGTATTTATGTATACTGAGGTGGCTGACGCAGGGTTAGGGTATCATATAATGTATATGATAGATTTGCATGTTATAATAGGCTAGCACCCACCACTACAGCCCAAACGTAAAAAAAAATTAAACTGCTTTACGCACAATTTACGCCCCACCCCTGCTGTAGCTCCACCCACATTATCCACACCTCCGCCCCCCCAGGGCCCCACATTAGCCACAACCCAGTCCAGGCACCACAATTTCTGATGGCCGCCCTGTGGGTAAGCAGTGAATGTGGAGATGTGGGGAATATTCCACATTTGTACGAGCCACGTTGCAGTGTATCCGGTGATGTAGCCGGTCTCTCTGGAATTGATAGGCGGCTGTTTCATGAACATTGATGTAGGTTCCAGAATGGCTTCTTCCATGATGTGCAGGCGATAGGTATAGTTTAATAAGATTATGAGATGACGGACTCACAGCCTGGAAATGACAAGGTGTAATAATTCACCATGGATTCATTCATATGTACGCAGCTTGGCGAATGACTTACTGTGTCACTATAAATGAGCTTTATTTCGGCATACAGGACACATTTCCTTGTTCAAGTATATTGGATTTACAGTGAACTGAAAATTAACATGCAACAACTCTGCAATATTGTGTATGATAACGGCAGACAATCCTGGTGCTATCCGCCCCCAATCCCACAACACGGATCTAACATTCAATACAATTAAAGGCAAAACGGTCCCTGCCCTTGAAACTGGCAAATCTTCATTGCTCAGTGCGCCTAATTCAGATCTGATCGCACGCTAGGTTTTTCCGCTGTGTTGCAATCAGGTCAGAACTGTGCATGGGTATGCACCGCAATGCGCAGGCGCGTCGCACGGGTACAAAGCGGATCATTGCTGTGCGATGGTTTGTACGAAGAATCCATTCGCACAGCCGATCGCAAGATGATTGACAGAAAGAGGGCGTATGTGGGTGGCAACTGACCGTTTTCTGGGAGTGGTTGGAAAAACACAGGCGTGTCCAAGTGTTTGCAGGGCGGGTGTCTGACGTCAATTCCGGGACCGGACAGGCTGAAGTGATCGCAGCGGCTGAGTAAGTTCTGGGCAACTCAGAAACTGCACAAAACTTCTTTTGTACCGCCCGGCTGCACATGCGATCGCACACTTGCAAAGCAAAAATACGCTCCCCTATAGGCGGCGACTATCTGCTCGCAGCAGTGCAAAAAACCCCTAGTGAGCGATCAGGTTTGAATTAGGCCCAGAATCCACATCGCTTCCGTGCACTTTGCTACTACTCATTCCATAGTGCTTAGTTACTGCCCACCTGCTGATACATACAGTTACTGTACAACCAATCAGTAGCGTATCTTGCCACGGGCAAGCAGGACTTTTGCCCGGGGCGCCGCCTTCCGGAGGGCGCCGGCGCCATCTGGAGGGCGCCGCACCATGGCAAGATCCGCTGCTGCTGTCAGTGCTGTGTCCCCGCTGCCCGCTGCCCCCCGCCTTGAAGGGAACTAGACGCGTAGCGTCTAATTTCCCTTCGTGGAGAGGACCTTTGTTGTACTGTGCGCGATGACGTCATCGCGCACCGCACATCATTTCAGCCACGCCCCTATTGCCCGCTCGGGGCGCTGAAAACCCTGGAGCCGGCCCTGCAACCAATGCATGCAGCGGGAGCCCTGTTCCCAAGAGCTTGTAATCAGACCAGTTTAGATCGGGTCTGGTATAGATGATCTACAGTGCCTATGCAGACTGTCATTAGATCGACCCCATATGGTTGGCATGCATTAGTTCAAAAGGGTCAAAGGTTGAAAGGCAAAAGGTAGACAGTGTGTAAGGTCCACCGGCAAAAAGTAGACAGTGTGTAAGGTCAACAGATACAAAAGGTCGACGGGGTCAAAAAGTTAACACGACTGGTCGACACAGTAATGGTCGACACAAGGTTTTTTTTTGGGAGGTATAATGTTGTAGGTTTCATCATACGTGACCAGTCAGTGTACACCTGTACCCTCACTTCACTCACCACACTGCAGGCATATATTTGCTTTTAACAATGGGTTTGATTCAGATGTAAAACGCCCAGGGCGGGATGCGTGACACATCGCATTCGCAACACGCCACTCATCACATGCATATCAGTGTTTTACTAACGCCGTGTGCATGAGTAATTCAGCAAAGGACAGCTCTCCCGATGAGAGCGGTTCCCTGCGGTGTGTGGACTTCCGGGGTTGTGATTCGGGAGTCCGTCTGTGCACGGCTCGTATGACACACGTGCCACGGAGGGAGGAGGGGTGCTGGCAGGGATCTGATTGGATCTCTTCCATAGGGAAATGCGAATAGAAGCCCATAGGCGTCTATAGGATAACGCCATCTTTAGAAGGCGTTACCCATCGGGTCCAAGCTCCAGAATGTATCGCAATCCAGAGGTTGGTGCATTTGCAGTAAGCGGCCAAACCTTAATAAACTGCATTTTCTGAGGTTTGACAGCAGAATACAGGTTGCTAAATCCCGCCCCCAATGTTTTACTTATGTGCATACACCATACTTACCTACATTTTATTTCTCCTCTCCGGGAAAAGCCCGGAGAGGAGACGCTGCAGTGTCTTCGGGGGGCGGGACCAGACTGTGACATCACTAAGTCCCGCCCCCGCATCAGGAAATGTCACGATTCGCGGGTCCGCGGGAAGGGGGCGTTTTTAAAATGACGCGATTTGCGTAATTTTAACCCCTTCTCCACCCGACGGACCCGCAAATTCAGGAGGTTATCTCTCCATCCTGCTCGCATCACTAGGGTGCGAGCAGGATGCGGGAGACCTGCCCACTCTTCCGGGGTTGTCGGGGGCTACCCCAAAAAACGGGAGCCTTCCGCAGCTTCCGGGAGAGTAGGTAAGTATGGCATACACCCAAGACACACAACGATCACCACTGTCGGATGCAGATCCTGGACAGCGACAGGGAGATGGCACAGGCTGCAAATGACTGTAGTATCTAGAGATGAGCGCCGGAAATTTTTCGGGTTTTGTGTTTTGGTTTTGGGTTCGGTTCCGCGGCCGTGTTTTGGGTTCGACCGCGTTTTGGCAAAACCTCACCGAATTTTTTTTGTCGGATTCGGGTGTGTTTTGGATTCGGGTGTTTTTTTCAAAAAACCCTAAAAAACAGCTTAAATCATAGAATTTGGGGGTAATTTTGATCCCAAAGTATTATTAACCTCAAAAAACATAATTTACACTCATTTTCAGCCTATTCTGAACACATCACACCTCACAATATTATTTTTAGTCCTAAAATTTGCACCGAGGTCGCTGTGTGAGTAAGATAAGCGACCCTAGTGGCCGACACAAACACCGGGCCCATCTAGGAGTGGCACTGCAGTGTCACGCAGGATGGCCCTTCCAAAAAACCCTCCCCAAACAGCACATGACGCAAAGAAAAAAAGAGGCGCAATGAGGTAGCTGTGTGAGTAAGATTAGCGACCCTAGTGGCCGACACAAACACCGGGCACATCTAGGAGTGGCACTGCAGTGTCACGCAGGATGTCCCTTCCAAAAAACCCTCCCCAAACAGCACATGACGCAAAGAAAAAAAGAGGCGCAATGAGGTAGCTGACTGTGTGAGTAAGATTAGCGACCCTAGTGGCCGACACAAACACCGGGCCCATCTAGGAGTGGCACTGCAGTGTCACGCAGGATGTCCCTTCCAAAAAACCCTCCCCAAACAGCACATGACGCAAAGAAAAAAAGAGGCGCAATGAGGTAGCTGACTGTGTGAGTAAGATTAGCGACCCTAGTGGCCGACACAAACACCGGGCCCATCTAGGAGTGGCACTGCAGTGTCACGCAGGATGTCCCTTCCAAAAAACCCTCCCCAATCAGCACATGATGCAAAGAAAAAGAAAAGAAAAAAGAGGTGCAAGATGGAATTATCCTTGGGCCCTCCCACCCACCCTTATGTTGTATAAACAAAACAGGACATGCACACTTTAACCAACCCATCATTTCAGTGACAGGGTCTGCCACACGACTGTGACTGATATGACGGGTTGGTTTGGACCCCCCCCAAAAAAGAAGCAATTAATCTCTCCTTGCACAAACTGGCTCTACAGAGGCAAGATGTCCACCTCATCTTCACCCTCCGATATATCACCGTGTACATCCCCCTCCTCACAGATTATCAATTCGTCCCCACTGGAATCCACCATCTCAGCTCCCTGTGTACTTTGTGGAGGCAATTGCTGCTGGTCAATGTCTCCGCGGAGGAATTGATTATAATTCATTTTAATGAACATCATCTTCTCCACATTTTCTGGATGTAACCTCGTACGCCGATTGCTGACAAGGTGAGCGGCGGCACTAAACACTCTTTCGGAGTACACACTTGTGGGAGGGCAACTTAGGTAGAATAAAGCCAGTTTGTGCAAGGGCCTCCAAATTGCCTCTTTTTCCTGCCAGTATAAGTACGGACTGTGTGACGTGCCTACTTGGATGCGGTCACTCATATAATCCTCCACCATTCTATCAATGTTGAGAGAATCATATGCAGTGACAGTAGACGACATGTCCGTAATCGTTGTCAGGTCCTTCAGTCCGGACCAGATGTCAGCATCAGCAGTCGCTCCAGACTGCCCTGCATCACCGCCAGCGGGTGGGCTCGGAATTCTGAGCCTTTTCCTCGCACCCCCAGTTGCGGGAGAATGTGAAGGAGGAGATGTTGACAGGTCGCGTTCCGCTTGACTTGACAATTTTGTCACCAGCAGGTCTTTCAACCCCAGCAGACCTGTGTCTGCCGGAAAGAGAGATCCAAGGTAGGCTTTAAATCTAGGATCGAGCACGGTGGCCAAAATGTAGTGCTCTGATTTCAACAGATTGACCACCCGTGAATCCTTGTTAAGCGAATTAAGGGCTGCATCCACAAGTCCCACATGCCTAGCGGAATCGCTCCGTGTTAGCTCCTTCTTCAATGCCTCCAGCTTCTTCTGCAAAAGCCTGATGAGGGGAATGACCTGACTCAGGCTGGCAGTGTCTGAACTGACTTCACGTGTGGCAAGTTCAAAGGGCATCAGAACCTTGCACAACGTTGAAATCATTCTCCACTGCACTTGAGACAGGTGCATTCCATCTCCTATATCGTGCTCAATTGTATAGGCTTGAATGGCCTTTTGCTGCTCCTCCAACCTCTGAAGCATATAGAGGGTTGAATTCCACCTCGTTACCACTTCTTGCTTCAGATGATGGCAGGGCAGGTTCAGTAGTTTTTGGTGGTGCTCCAGTCTTCTGTACGTGGTGCCTGTACGCCGAAAGTGTCCCGCAATTTTTCTGGCCACCGACAGCATCTCTTGCACGCCCCTGTCGTTTTTTAAAAAATTCTGCACCACCAAATTCAAGGTATGTGCAAAACATGGGACGTGCTGGAATTTGCCCATATTTAATGCACACACAATATTGCTGGCGTTGTCCGATGCCACAAATCCACAGGAGAGTCCAATTGGGGTAAGCCATTCCGCGATGATCTTCCTCAGTTGCCGTAAGAGGTTTTCAGCTGTGTGCGTATTCTGGAAAGCGGTGATACAAAGCGTAGCCTGCCTAGGAAAGAGTTGGCGTTTGCGAGATGCTGCTACTGGTGCCGCCGCTGCTGTTCTTGCGGCGGGAGTCCATACATCTACCCAGTGGGCTGTCACAGTCATATAGTCCTGACCCTGCCCTGCTCCACTTGTCCACATGTCCGTGGTTAAGTGGACATTGGGTACAACTGCATTTTTTAGGACACTGGTGAGTCTTTTTCTGACGTCCGTGTACATTCTCGGTATCGCCTGCCTAGAGAAGTGGAACCTAGATGGTATTTGGTAACGGGGGCACACTGCCTCAATAAATTGTCTAGTTCCCTGTGAACTAACGGCGGATACCGGACGCACGTCTAACACCAACATAGTTGTCAAGGACTCAGTTATCCGCTTTGCAGTAGGATGACTGCTGTGATATTTCATCTTCCTCGCAAAGGACTGTTGAACAGTCAATTGCTTACTGGAAGTAGTACAAGTGGGCTTACGACTTCCCCTCTGGGATGACCATCGACTCCCAGCGGCAACAACAGCAGCGCCAGCAGCAGTAGGCGTTACACGCAAGGATGCATCGGAGGAATCCCAGGCAGGAAAGGACTCGTCAGACTTGCCAGTGACATGGCCTGCAGGACTATTGGCATTCCTGGGGAAGGAGGAAATTGACACTGAGGGAGTTGGTGGGGTGGTTTGCGTGAGCTTGGTTACAAGAGGAAGGGATTTACTGGTCAGTGGACTGCTTCCGCTGTCACCCAAAGTTTTTGAACTTGTCACTGACTTATTATGAATGCGCTGCAGGTGACGTATAAGGGAGGATGTTCCGAGGTGGTTAACGTCCTTACCCCTACTTATTACAGCTTGACAAAGGGAACACACGGCTTGACACCTGTTGTCCGCATTTCTGGTGAAATACCTCCACACCGAAGAGCTGATTTTTTTGGTATTTTCACCTGGCATGTCAACGGCCATATTCCTCCCACGGACAACAGGTGTCTCCCCGGGTGCCTGACTTAAACAAACCACCTCACCATCAGAATCCTCCTGGTCAATTTCCTCCCCAGCGCCAGCAACACCCATATCCTCCTCATCCTGGTGTACTTCAACACTGACATCTTCAATCTGACTATCAGGAACTGGACTGCGGGTGCTCCTTCCAGCACTTGCAGGGGGCATGCAAATAGTGGAAGGCGCATGCTCTTCACGTCCAGTGTTGGGAAGGTCAGGCATCGCAAACGACACAATTGGACTCTCCTTGTGGATTTGGGATTTCAAAGAACGCACAGTTCTTTGCGGTGCTTTTGCCAGCTTGAGTCTTTTCAGTTTTCTAGCGAGAGGCTGAGTGCTTCCATCCTCATGTGAAGCTGAACCACTAGCCATGAACATAGGCCAGGGCCTCAGCCGTTCCTTGCCACTCCGTGTGGTAAATGGCATATTGGCAAGTTTACGCTTCTCCTCCGACAATTTTATTTTAGGTTTTGGAGTCCTTTTTTTTCTGATATTTGGTGTTTTGGATTTGACATGCTCTGTACTATGACATTGGGCATCGGCCTTGGCAGACGACGTTGCTGGCATTTCATCGTCTCGGCCATGACTAGTGGCAGCAGCTTCAGCACGAGGTGGAAGTGGATCTTGATCTTTCCCTAATTTTGGAACCTCAACTTTTTTGTTCTCCATATTTTATAGGCAGAACTAAAAGGCACCTCAGGTAAACAATGGAGATGGATGGATTGGATACTAGTATACAATTATGGACGGACTGCCACGGTTAGGTGGTATAAAAAAACCACGGTTAGGTGGTATATATTATAATAATAATACAATTATGGATGGACGGACTGCCTGCCGACTGCCGACACAGAGGTAGCCACAGCCGTGAACTACCGCACTGTACACTGGTTGATAAAGAGATAGTAGTATACTCGTAACAACTAGTATGACACTATGACGACGGTATAAAGAATGGAAAAAAAACCACGGTTAGGTGGTATATATTATAATAATAATACAATTATGGATGGACGGACTGCCTGCCGACTGCCGACACAGAGGTAGCCACAGCCGTGAACTACCGCACTGTACACTGGTTGATAAAGAGATAGTAGTATACTCGTAACAACTAGTATGACACTATGACGACGGTATAAAGAATGAAAAAAAAACCACGGTTAGGTGGTATATATTATAATAATAATACAATTATGGATGGACGGACTGCCTGCCGACTGCCGACACAGAGGTAGCCACAGCCGTGAACTACCGCACTGTACACTGGTTGATAAAGAGATAGTAGTATACTCGTAACAATTAGGATGACACTATGACGGTATAAAGAATGAAAAAAAAAACCACGGTTAGGTGGTAGGTATATAATAATAAATAATACAATTCTGGTCGGACGGACTGCCTGCCGTGTGCCGACACAGAGGTAGCCACAGCCGTGAACTACCACACTGTACACTGGTTGATAAAGAGATAGTAGTATACTCGTAACAATTAGGATGACACTATGACGGTATAAAGAATGAAAAAAAAAACCACGGTTAGGTGGTAGGTATATAATAATAAATAATACAATTCTGGTCGGACGGACTGCCTGCCGTGTGCCGACACAGAGGTAGCCACAGCCGTGAACTACCGCACTGTACACTGGTTGATAAAGAGATAGTAGTATACTCGTAACAATTAGGATGACACTATGACGGTATAAAGAATGAAAAAAAAAACCACGGTTAGGTGGTAGGTATATAATAATAAATAATACAATTCTGGTCGGACGGACTGCCTGCCGTGTGCCGACACAGAGGTAGCCACAGCCGTGAACTACCGCACTGTACACTGGTTGATAAAGAGATAGTAGTATACTCGTAACAATTAGGATGACACTATGACGGTATAAAGAATGGAAAAAAAAACCACGGTTAGGTGGTAGGTATATAATAATAAATAATACAATTCTGGTCGGACGGACTGCCTGCCGTGTGCCGACACAGAGGTAGCCACAGCCGTGAACTACCGCACTGTACACTGGTTGATAAAGAGATAGTAGTATACTCGTAACAATTAGGATGACACTATGACGGTATAAAGAATGAAAAAAAAACCACGGTTAGGTGGTAGGTATATAATAATAAATAATACAATTCTGGTCGGACGGACTGCCTGCCGTGTGCCGACACAGAGGTAGCCACAGCCGTGAACTACCGCACTGTACACTGGTTGATAAAGAGATAGTAGTATACTCGTAACAATTAGGATGACACTATGACGGTATAAAGAATGAAAAAAAAACCACGGTTAGGTGGTAGGTATATAATAATAAATAATACAATTCTGGTCGGACGGACTGCCTGCCGTGTGCCGACACAGAGGTAGCCACAGCCGTGAACTACCGCACTGTACACTGGTTGATAAAGAGATAGTAGTATACTCGTAACAATTAGGATGACACTATGACGGTATAAAGAATGAAAAAAAAAACCACGGTTAGGTGGTAGGTATATAATAATAAATAATACAATTCTGGTCGGACGGACTGCCTGCCGTGTGCCGACACAGAGGTAGCCACAGCCGTGAACTACCGCACTGTACACTGGTTGATAAAGAGATAGTAGTATACTCGTAACAATTAGGATGACACTATGACGGTATAAAGAATGAAAAAAAAAACCACGGTTAGGTGGTAGGTATATAATAATAAATAATACAATTCTGGTCGGACGGACTGCCTGCCGTGTGCCGACACAGAGGTAGCCACAGCCGTGAACTACCGCACTGTACACTGGTTGATAAAGAGATAGTAGTATACTCGTAACAATTAGGATGACACTATGACGGTATAAAGAATGAAAAAAAAACCACGGTTAGGTGGTAGGTATATAATAATAAATAATACAATTCTGGTCGGACGGACTGCCTGCCGTGTGCCGACACAGAGGTAGCCACAGCCGTGAACTACCGCACTGTACTGTGTCTGCTGCTAATATAGACTGGTTGATATTTAAAGAGATATTAGTAGTATACAACAATACTATACTGGTGGTCAGGCACTGGTCACCACTCCTGCAGCAAAAGTGTGCACTGTTAATTAATATAATTGTACTCCTGGCTCCTGCTAACAACCTGCAGTGCTCCCCAGTCTCCCCCACAATTAATTATAAGCTTTTAATTTATACATTGATGACTGTGCAGCACACTGGGCTGAGCTGAGTGCACACAGACTGAGTCACACTGTGTGACTGACTGTGCTGTGTATCGTTTTTTTTTTCAGGCAGAGAACGGATATAGCAGAGAGAAGTGAACGGATATATTATATTAAATAAAAGTTAACTAGCAACTGCACTGGTCACTGACTGTGGTAAACTAACTCTGTCTGCGACTCTGCACAATCTCTCTCTCTCTATCTAATCTATCTCTATTCTAATGGAGAGGACGCCAGACACGTCCTCTCCCTATCAATCTCAATGCACGAGTGAAAATGGCGGCGACGCGCGGCTCCTTATATAGAATCCGAGTCTCGCGATAGAATCCGAGCCTCGCGAGAATCCGACAGCGTCATGATGACGTTCGGGCGCGCTCGGGTTAACCGAGCAAGGCGGGAAGATCCGAGTCGCTCGGACCCGTGAAAAAAAACATGAAGTTCGGGCGGGTTCGGATTCCGAGGAACCGAACCCGCTCATCTCTAGTATCTATGAAGATAGTTTATGTGCATTAGCTAGATGAGGTAGTGTACCTTTAAGAATCTGGCTGCACAGATGAACATGTGATCAGGAAGTAGAAGGAAGTAGGAAGTAGAAGGAGAGTTAGGAGAAGGTTGATTCTATATCGGAGTGGGAGAAGGGACCTTCTGACGTATCTAGGGGAGGAGAGACGTCACCAGGGGGAGGAGCTACGGGCGAACAGGGTACCCGAAAAGTACCCTCGCGGGCTTGCTTCGCTTGCCACGCTTCGGGCTCGGTGGCTCGCTTTGCTTGCCACCTGATTACTAAAGGTAATAGTTGGTGGCGTGGATAGTAGAGGAACAATCCCGCTGGCCTAGCTCCTCCCCCTTGTGCCGTGGCTCCTCCCCCAGACGGAAAAGGACCCTTAGCCCACTTGATTCTAGCATCTACCGTTAGGAGAAGGAGAGCAGCATGTGGAGTTGATGTCTATCTGTATCCATGCAAGTACTAGTACTTACCAATAAGAAATAAACTACATAATCTTCATACTGCATGATTCATTGAAGTAAAGATATGTACATCAGGACATAACAATGACCGACCTCATCTTTGTTTTTACTTTGCTCCTTTATTACTGACTGCTAAGCTAGGTGCTTTTCCTGAGAGCTGAAATGATCCTGTGAACATCCGATTTCCAGTGTGCACAATACTCTGACATAGGGCCTTATTCACACCTGATCACTGCAACGGCAGCGATCCCAGCCTGAAGCCCGTTGTGTTGTGCACATGCGAAGAGCGGCCGCACTGCGCATGCGGACACAGATGTGAAAGCATCTCACTGGTGCCATCGCCTCTGCCTGACTGACACGCAGAGGCGGTCGCGGGACGGGAGGGAGCGTGCCACAGTGGCGATACTTTTGTACCTGGCGAGTAGCTCCCTACCTGCACCGCTCTGCCGCGTTCCGGGTTGCAGCGGCTGCATGTGACATCACGCAGCCACCGCAGACCGCCCCACCAACGGTCCGGACATGCCTCCGTTGTCCGGACCGCACCCAGCCAACGGCGTTCTAACGCCTTGGCACTCCCCCTCCCGCCCCGTGACCGCCTCTGCCTGTCAATCAGGCCGAGGCGATCGCAGCCAGTGAGATGCTGATAGGATCTCACTGGGCTCCCGGGATGCGCACGCGCAGTGCGCCCGACTCCACAAAGTAATTCAGACTGCGATCGCTGCCGCTGCAGCGATCCAGTCTGAATTAACCCCTAGGTCCTCACTGTGCAGTAATCCATCCCGGCAGTGGAAAATTGTCTGGCCCGATTCAGTTCAATATTTATGGAAATCTCTGATATTTGCAGATCTGCGCACATGTACAAATCTGTTTCTGCGCTGTTGGTCGCAGTGTCCCAACTGCCGCAGCCTGTTTGACATGCGGCTGGTGTTTAGCGGCGGCTCTGTCGGCATCATTTTCTAAGCCAGTGTCTGCGTCCTTGGATGTACCCCCACTGGCCTCGGCAGTGCTAGACCTCTTGAGTAACCTGAGATGCTGCAGCGGATCGGAGAAGCTGTCAGGAGGCGTCTTTTTAAACAAGATGCCTCCTGCAGAATTTGCATATTGTCGCACAGCTGCTGCGTACAAGGGGTCTGATTCATGTTTGTATGTAAAGCACAAAGAATAAGTACTTTGTGTCTGGAACATACCATGCTGCCATGCAAGGGGAGCAAATACATTTAGATTTTTTTCTGTGCAGGGCAAATACTGGCTGCTTTATTTTCCCACTGCAACTTAGATTTCAGTTTGAACACACCCCACCCAAATCTAACTCTCTCTGCACATGTTACATCTGCCCCACCTGCAGTGCACATGGTTTTCTCCTGTTGCTTGCTTTTTTGTTTTACTTACAGACATGAACCAGGGCCCTCATTCCGAGTTGTTCGCTCGTTATTTTTTTTCGCTACGGAGCGATTAGTCGCAAACTGCGCATGCGCAATGTTCGCAGTGCGCCTGCGCCAAGTAAATTTGCACAAAAGTTTGGTATTTTACTCACGGCCTAACAAGGTTTTTTAATTGTTCTGGAGATCGTAGTGTGATTGACAGGAAGTGGGTGTTTCTGGGCGGAAACTGACCGTTTTCTGGGAGTGTGCGGAAACACGTAGGCTTGTCAGGGAAAAATGTGGGAGTGTCTGGAGAAATGGGGAAGTGGCTGGGCGAACGCTGGGTGTGTTTGTGACGTCAAACCAGGAACGAAACTGACTGAACTGATCGCAGTTGCCGAGTAAGTGTGGAGCTACTCAGAAACTGCTAAGAATTTTCTATTCGCAATACTGCTAATCTTTCGTTAGCAATTCTGCAAAGCTAAGATACACTCCCAGAGGGCGGCGGCCTAGCGTGTGCAATGCTGCTAAAAGCAGCTAGCGAGCGAACAGCTCGGAATGAAGGCCCAGGCCCCTATAGCGCCCTCCTCTGAATGAGCCCCAGTGTGTACCCCTGATGGTTAGCTATTGGCTCTTTTGTATACTGAAGATTGCCATGTTGCAGCATTTATAACTGATACGTTTTACATGGTTCTTGGACGGCTGCATTTGTTGGAAAATATTGAAGAGAGTGTGTGAGAGGTGAAGAGGACGGAGGAGGAGGAAAAGGCCAGACAATTGAAATTGCAGGGGTCTCTCCTCCATCAGAAAGTGCTTACCATGCCAACCTGTGCCGTCACCTCTAACCTTTCATTTTGTGCTAATCCCTGGGTTTATAATACACAATTTATTAGTAATGGCACCTTAATTGCTTAACCCCAGATGGCACCACCTCTGCTACAGTAAATAGCACAGCTACGAGCAATAAAAAGCCAATACGGTATATCACATACAATAGTAAGGTAACGATAGCAATTATAAAGTGCTTACTTCGGCAATAATCCTGGAGTGGTATAACGCTAATATAAGGATGAGACGTACAGCGCTAAAGACTCACCCGCCCTGATACAACTGTTTCCCGTTACACAGCTATTCTCCACCAAAAACATGACAGAGATTTTTTAATTGGCATTTTCACAACCTCGTAACAGTTGATTTCTCTCGTCTCTCGCTGGTGCAGCGGTGGAAAGTGTAAACAATGGAGCCAAATGCCGTAAAAATATCAGTCGCAGACAAATTGTGGGCAATAAAATATTAATTCATTAAACAAAGTAAAAAAAATAAAATAATAAAACCGACAAAAATGATAATAACTATTTTCTTATATGAACACGCCAATAAGATCCGGTTGCACCCTAATTGACCTCATTATCGTTGGGGAAAATATTATTTCACAAAAGCTTTCGAGTTGTAAAGACAAAAATATTGAGATGTTAATTAAAATGTGTCACAGCCAAAAATAAATAAATAAATAAATTAATAAAAAACATAAGTCACAGATGGTGAAGGAAATTAAGAACATTCACAGACTGATAACTATTTTGCATGTCGTGGGGAAGGTTTTAATGGTATGTTAGGATTTGAGCAAATGAAAGTTGATGGTTTTATAAAAGGGGAGCACACCGGTGAGGGCAGAGATAGGGCAAAAAGGGTCATGCAAATGCATGGGCCAGTGGTCTAAAGGGTGTGTTACGTAGACACAACCCAAATATAATTATAATAATAATAATAATTATTATTATTATTATTATTATTTTGAAGTCTGGGGGACAGGCAGCCCTGGGTATAAGTTTAAAGAAAGAAACAAACTTCCGGTGCTTCACTTTGTTATTTAATGTGCATAATTATCTAACGGCATATAAGGGACATGTGAAATGGTCTGATGGCATTAGGAAGATTAGGAAGAGTCAAATGGCATAAAAGGGGACTATGCAGGGGTCTGATGGCATACAGAGGATGTGGAGAGGTTCCGATGGCATAGGAAGGGTGTATGGAGTCTGAGAAATGCAGTTGATAAATGCAAAGCAGGAATGACTGAAAAATGTAAATACTTGGCAAATTGATCTATCAAATAGATGTGTATTAAAAAAAAATATATATAGTATATTTATCTGCTAGCTTGGATTTAATGGCAAATAATGTCTGACAAGTTTATGTAATGATGGCAAACATAATGCAGCGGTTGGTATATACAGTTGACCAAAAAAAAAAGTAAGGTGACAAAACAATTAGGGAGACTTATAAAAGGGTTGGGTTATCCAGTAGGCGACATTCTAAAGAAGAGCACCCACCAGAGATAGGTGTCTCTCTAGAAGCATTGGGGGAGGGGGGTTTCAAAATGTTGTCATTGGGTCCCCATAGTACTAACTAAGGTGGTCATTCCGAGTTGTTCGCTAGCTGCATTCGTTCGCTGTGTAGCGATGAGGCAAAAAACGTCACTTCTGCGCATGCGTATGCGGCGCAATGCGCACGCGCGACATACTATTACAACGAACGATGTAGTTTCACACAGGGTCTAGCGAAGCTTTTCAGTCGCACTGCTGGCCGCAGAGTGATTGACAGGAAGTGGGCGTTTCTGGGTGTCAACTGACCGTTTTCAGGGAGTGTTCGAAAAAACGCAGGCGTGCCAGGAAAAACGCAGGCATGGCTGGGCGAACGCAGGGCGCGTTTGTGACATCAAAACAGGAACTGAACAGTCTGAAGTGATCGCAAGCGCTGAGTAGGTTTTGAGCTACTCTGAAACTGCACAAAATTATTTTGTAGCCGCACTGCGATCCTTTCGATCGCACTTCTGCTAAGCTAAAATACACTCCCAGTGGGAGGCGGCATAGCGTTTGCACGGCTGCTAAAAACTGCTAGCGAGCGAACAACTCGGAATGACCCCCAAAGTCCCCAACATTTTCACGTTTAGTTTTCTAGACAAAAGAATGCAGGAAAAAAATAAGAATTTACTCACCGGTAATTCTATTTCTCGTAGTCCGTAGTGGATGCTGGGAACTCCGTAAGGACCATGGGGAATAGACGGGCTCCGCAGGAGACTGGGCACTCTAAAAGAAAGATTAGGTACTATCTGGTGTGCACTGGCTCCTCCCTCTATGCCCCTCCTCCAGACCTCAGTTAAGGAAACTGTGCCCGGAAGAGCTGACACAACAAGGAAAGGATTTGGAATCCAGGGTAAGACTCATACCAGCCACACCAATCACACCGTACAACTTGTGATAACCATACCCAGTTAACAGTATGAACAACAACTGAGCCTCAGTAACAGATGGCTTATAACAATAACCCTTTAGTTAAGCAATAACTATATACATGTATTGCAGAGAGTCTGCACTTGGGACGGGCGCCCAGCATCCACTACGGACTACGAGAAATAGAATTACCGGTGAGTAAATTCTTATTTTCTCTGACGTCCTAGTGGATGCTGGGAACTCCGTAAGGACCATGGGGATTATACCAAAGCTCCCAAACGGGCGGGAGAGTGCGGATGACTCTGCAGCACCGCATGAGCAAACTCAAGGTCCTCCTCAGCCAGGGTATCAAACTTGTAGAACTTAGCAAACTTGTTTGACCCCGACCAAGTAGCAGCTCGGCAAAGCTGTAAAGCCGAGACCCCTCGGGCAGCCGCCCAAGAAGAGCCCACCTTCCTTTTGGAATGGGTTTTCACCATTTTGGATGCGGCAATCCAGCCGCAGAGTGAACCAGCTGAATCGTGCTATAGATCCAGCGAACAATAGTCTGCTTCGAAGCAGGAGCGCCAACCTTGTTGGCTGCATACAGAATAAACAGCGAGTCAGACTTTCTGACTCCCGCCTTTCTGGAAACATACATACATACATACATACATACAAAGCCCGGACTACGTCCAGCAACTTGGAATCCTCCAAGTCCCTAGTAGCCGCAGGCACCACAATAGGCTGGTTCAAATGAAACGATGATACCACCCTAGGAAGAAATTGGGGACGAGTCCTCAATTCTGCCCTGTCCATATGGAAGATCAGATAAGGGTTTTTACATGACAAAACCGCCAATACTGACACACGCCTAGCCGAAGCTAAGGCCAATAGCATGACCACTTTCCACGTGAGATATTTTAGCTCCATGGTCTTAAGTGGCTCAAACCAGTGGGATTTCAGGAAATCCAACACAACGTTAAGATCCCAAGGTGCCACCGGTGGCACAAAAGGAGGCTGAATATGCAGCACCCCCGGAACAACGTCTAAACTTCAGGCAGTGAAGCCAGTTCATTTTTAGAGAAAATGTATAGGGCCGAAATCTTGACCTTTATGGATCCTAATTTTAGGCCCATAGTCACTCCTGACTGTAGGAAGTGCAGGAATCGACCCCGCTGGAATTCCTCTGTAGGGCCTTCCCGACCTCACACCAAGCAACCTATTTTCGCCATATACAGTGAAAAAGTCTTGCTGTCACGTCTTTCCTAGCCTTTATCAGCGTAGGAATAACTGCATCCAGAATGCCCTTTTCCACTAGGATCCGGCGTTCAACCGCCATGCCGTCAAATGCAGCCGCGGTAAATTTTTGGAACAGACAGGGCCCCTGTTGCAACATTCTGCAGCTCTGGGTACCGAGTCCTTTTTGGCCAATTCGGAGCAAAGAATATTGTTTTCACTCCTCCTTTTATTACAATTCTCAGCCCTTGGGTATGAGAGGAAGAGGAGGGAATACAGAGACCGACTGGAACACCCACGGTGTTACTAGTGCGACCACAGCTATCACCTGAGGGTCCCTTGACCCGGCGTAAAACCTTTTTTAGCTTTTTATTGAGGTGGGACGCCATCTAGTCCACCTTAGGCAGTTCCCATCAATTTGCAAACTGCGTGAAGACTTCCTGATGAAGTCCCCACTTTCCCGGGTGGAGGTCGTGCCTGCTGAGGAAGTCTGCTTCCCAGATGTCCACTCCCGGAATGAACACTGCTGACAGTGCGCTTACTTGATTCTCCGCCTAGCGAAGAATTCTGGTAGCTTCTACCCTCGCCACCCTGCTCCTTGTGCCGCCTTGGCGGTTTACATGAACCCCTGCGGTCTGACTGGATCAGAACCGGTTGGTCGCGAAGCAGGATCTCCGCTTGACTTAGGGCGTTGTATATGGCCCTTAGTTCCAGGATATTGATGTGAAGGCAAGTCAGTTGACTTGACCACAGACCTTGGAAATTTCTTCCCTGTGTAACTGCCCCCCACCCTCGGAGGCTTGCATCCGTGGTCACCAGGATCCAGTCCTGAATACCGAATCTGCGGCCCTCGAGAAGGTGAGCACTCTGCAGCCACCACAGGAGAGACACCCTGGCCCTGGGGGATAGGGTGATTAACCGATGCCTCTGAAGAGGTGATCCGGACCACTTGTCCAGTAAGTCCCATTGGAAGGTCCTTGCATGGAACCTGCCCAAGGGGATGGCCTCGTATAATGCCACCATCCTTCCCAGGACTCGAGTGCAGTGATGCACTGACACCTGTTTTGGTTTTAATAGATTCCTGACCAGTGTCATGAGCTCCCGAGCTCTCTCTATCGGGAGATAACCCTTTTCTGGTCTGTGTCTAGGATCGTGCCTAGGAGAGGCAGATGAGCTGTAGGAAACAACTGCGACTTTGGAATATATAGAATCCAGCCTTGTTGCCGTTACACTTCCATAGAAAGTGATACGCTGTTCAGCAACTGCTCTCTTGATCTCGCTTTTATGAGGAGATCGTCCAAGTACGTGATAATAGTGACACCTTGCTTCCGCAGGAGCACAATCATATCCGCCATTACCATGGTGAATATTCTCGGGGCCGTGGAGAGACCAAACGGCAACATCTGAAATTGGTAATGACAATCCCATACCACAATTCTGAGGTACGCCTAATGAGGTGGATAAATGGGGACCTGAAGGTATGCATCCCTTATGTCCCGATTCACAATAAAGTCTCCCCCTTTTTAGGCTTGCACTGACCGCTCTTAGCGATTCCATCTTGAACTTGAACCTTCTCAGGTATATGTTCAGGGATTTTTAATTCAATATGGGTCTGACCGAACCGTCTGGTTTCGGGATTACAACATGGTCTAATAATAACACCCTCTTGTTGAAAGAGGGGACCCTTGACCACCACCTGTTAAAGATACAATTTGTGAATTGCAGATAACACTGGCTCCCTCTCTTGGGGGGAAGCCCGCAGGGCCATCGGTGAGGGGGCATCTTCTCACAGTCCAGCTTGTATCCCTTAGACACAATATCTATTGCCCAGGGATCGAACAGGGAGTGAACCCACTTGTGGCTGAATTTACGAAGGCGTGTCCCCACCGGGCCTAGCTCCGCCTGTGGAGCCCCAGCGACATTGGTGGATTTTTGTAGGGGCCGGGGAGGACTTCTGTTCCTGGGAACTAGCTGCCCGGCTCTGACAAGAAAGGACGCCCCTCAGACTTTCTTGTTTCTTTATACGAAAGGCTGCATTTAATAATGTCGTGCTTTCTTAGGCTGTGCAGAAATATAAGGCAAACTAGCAGAATTACCAGCTATAGCTGTGGAGACCAGGCCCGAGAACCCTTCTCCACACAATCCTCAGCCTTCCATATGCCTCTTAAGTCGGCATCATCTGTCCAATGCATATTCTACAGGACACGTCAAGCAGAGATCGACATAGCTTTGACTCTAGGACCCAGTATACTCATGTCTCTTTGGGCATGCTTTATAACTATATATCTATCACTTAAGACAGCATCTTTAATATATTTATATTGCATACTAGGGTCTCATCTCTGCTGATAAGGTACCTGTCCACGCTGCCACAGCGCTATAAACCCATACCGACACAATCGCCGGTCTGGGTAGTATACTAGAATGTGCACGCTATCTGCAGGATCCCTGAGAATAGCAAGTGCTACCGTCTGTGCAAACAGGACACCCCAGGGGAAGATTCTCAACATATCCTGGCCCTAGTGGGGAAAGGATACAGCCTGAGAATTCTCTTGTGGGAAGCTGCCGTCTCTTGTCTGGAGATTCCCGCTCTTTTTCCTCATGAGAGGAGGGAAATTTACCTCAGCATTCTTCCCCTTAAACATGTGTACTCTCGTGTCAGGGACAGATGAGTCATCAGTGATATGCAAATCATCTATTATTTCAATAATCATATATTGAATACCTTCTAGCCATTTTGGCTGTAACTTTGCATTATCGTAGTCGACACTGAAGTCAAACTCTGTGTCGATATCAGTGTTTATTATTTTGGATAGTGATCATTGAGAGACTCTGAAGGTCTCTGTGACATAGGGACAGACATGGGCAGATTTCCTGTCTGTTCCCTAACCTTTTGTGCAATAAATTCACCTTAGCACTTACACATATCCAAACAGGTGTCGGCGTTGTCGACGGAGACACCCTCTCACACACATATCCGCTCTATCACCTCCTTAGAGGAGCCTTTTACCTCAGACATGTCGACACACGTGTACCGACACACCACACACACAGGGGATGCTCTATTTGAGGACAGTTCCCCCACAAGGCCCTTTGGAGAGACAGAGAGAGAGTATGCCAGCACACACCCCAGCGCTATATAACCCAGGGATTACACTACAACTCAGTGTTTACCCAGTAGCTGCTGTATATACTTTTTTTGCGCCTAAATTTATGTGCCCCCCCCCCCCCCCCCCTCTCTTTTCACCCTTTGTGTACCAGGATACTGCCGGGGAGAGCCTGGGGAGGTTTCTTCCAGCGGAGCTGTGAAGAGAAAATGGCGCTGGTGTGCTGAGGAAGAAGGCCCGGCCCCCTCAGCGGCGGGCTTCTGTCCTGTTTCTGACTAAAAATGGCGGGGGTTTTACACATATACAGTTTTCCAGACTGTATTATGTGTATATATTGCCAAAAGGTATACTTATTGCTGCCCAGGGCGCCCCCCCCAGCGCCCTGCACCCTACAGTGACCGGAGTGTGTGGTGTGCAGTGGGAGCAGTGGCGCACAGCTGCAGTGCTGTGCGCTACCTTAATGAAGACCGGAGTCTTCTGCCGCCGATTTTATCTCCTTCTTCTGTCTTCTGGCTCTGCAAGGGGGACGGCGGCGCGGCTCCGGGAACGGACGATTGAGGTCAGGCCCTGTGTTCGAACCCTCTGGAGCTAATGGTGTCCAGTAGCCTAAGAAGCACAAGCTAGCTGCACGCAGGTAGGTTTGCTTCTCTCCCCTCAGTCCCACGTAGCAGTGAGTCTGTTGCCAGCAGATCTCACTGAAAATAAAAAACCTAACAAATACTTTCTTTCTAGCAAGCTCAGGAGAGCCCACTAGGTGCATCCAGCTCTGGCCGGGCACAGATTCTAACTGAGGTCTGGAGGAGGGGCATAGAGGGAGGAGCCAGTGCACACCAGATAGTACCTAATCTTTCTTTTAGAGTGCCCAGTCTCCTGCGGAGCCCGTCTATTCCCCATGGTCCTTACGGAGTTCCCAGCATCCACTAGGACGTCAGAGAAATGAGAGTACCTTTCACATTAGTTGGAGCAGCCTTGCAGATTGCTTGGTTAGCAATGAAAACAAAAAAAACTGCACCTGTCCTTATACAGTAGGTCACATTATCATGCTAAATATTAAAATGACAATGTAAGTCTACAAGGTTGGAAGGTTCTTAATAAGTCTGGTTGCACATTGTCTTGCCGAGTCCCATCCAATTGGACAGTCTTGTCCCTGATATTTCCATTATAGCAATAGCTCCGCTCCTATAAATGAATGCGGCACCAGATGAATGGCAGCAAATACAGAGCGTTTCCAGAAGTCAGCTTATCTGTCCGCCAAGGAATTCGTGCTTCCTTTCATTTATTGCAACCTATGTAAAGAAATGCATGTTGTAGTGTCCGCAGGTAATAACGCTGGGGCTATCTTATTATTTGTATTTCCACTTAACATTTGCAGAAATTTGTTAGAGGAGAAAATAGCTGCTCGGTTTTGACACCACGTTAATGGAGCAGATTATAGAGCAGAACGTGTCTTAAAATACACAATACTCTCTCACTCCGCCACAATATTATAGAATACATTATCTGCTCTGTGACCACATGTAAAATACATTTGTGCGGAGCTAACAGCATCTGCAATACAGAATCCAAATGAGAATATGTAATGTTGGAGGAAGGTTGGCCCCTGATAGTCTGCTGACTGGATTGCACACACTAGGAATATATATCTATCTATCTATCTATCTATCTATCTATCTATCTATCTATCTATCTATCAGATTTATTTACCTCTGTTTGTCTCACATCTATGTTTAGATTGTAAACTCAGACGAGCAGGGCCCTCTTCCCTCATGTTAGCTTCGAGCCTATGCAACTGTATGTGCAAACCAATAAATGCAAATTGCACAGAAGTGGAAAACAAGAGAGATTAAAGGGCCCTACTCACTGGCCGACCCGCCGCCGAGCTGCCCGACGGCGGATACGGCCGACGAGCGACCCGGCGGCAGGGGGGCAGTGACGGGGGGAGTGAAGTTTCTTCACTCCCCCCGTCACGCGGCTCCATTGAAGTGCAGGCAAATATGGACGAGATCGTCCATATTGGCCTGCATGCACAGCCGACGGGAGACCAGCGATGAACGAGCGCGGGGCCGCGCATCGTTCATCGCTGGAGTCTCCACACTGAAAGATATGAACGAGTTCTCGTTAATTTATGAACGAGATCGTTCATATCTTACAGAAAATCGGCCAGTGTGTAGGGCCTAAAAGTAAAAGCCAATCAGCTCCTAACTGCCATGTTACAGGATGTGTTTAAAAAACGACAGGAGCTTATTGGTCGGTATTTTGTCTCCGGCCACTTTATCTCTCTCCAAGGCTTAGTAAATAGACCCCTTTGTAACATATTGACGCATCGCACTGCTTATCCTGTTGTAGTTGGGGGACACTGGGGGTGATTCAGATGTGAATGGAGTTCAGGTGTCCGGTTATCGGTACTTTGCATATATGCAGGACTTGTGCGCAAATAGTTCCTGCGACACAGGTATCAGGGACGGCATCAGACTGTCAGTAATTGACAGTCTGATGCCGTTTGGAGGGCAAGGAAGGGGTGGCGCTGGCCTCCGTTTCTCCATTGTGGGGGGAGGGAAGAGGCCAGGATGGAGATTTCCTGGCCTTTGTATAGGAATTGCTGCAGCCCAGCTTGTGCGGCCCCATGGGTCACGCAGCCGGCCGATGGTGTCGGGGAAGATCCGATAGGACGCAGCTTGGATCAGTAATGCAGCAGGAGGCGTGACGCCCCTGCTGCATGACCATATTAGTGCTATCACTGCTGCTTCTATGTAAGTAACAGCGACAGTGCCATAACTAGGTGTGTGCCAGCGGTGCCTGACACACAGCACATATGCACTGTGAGTGCTGAACCACTGGCAGCACCCGCAGGTCCACACCGCAATGTGTGTCTGCATTAGGTAGCTGCAGCGCCTTGCTACTTGTTGCAGTGTTACATAGAATGGTAGCCGGGCATGCCATCTACGTGCTCTGCCCCTCCCGGCATCCCACTCTGTGGTTGCAGTGTCTAGTGTAAGGTAAAGTTGTGTGCTCCGTGGAGGAGGAAAAAGCAACCAAGATACACACACACACATACAGTACCCCACCCACACCCCGACTTAGCAGGGGCTCTACCTGGCACAATATGGGCTCTACCTGGCATGATGTGGGCTCTACATGGCATAACGTGGGCTCTGTATGGCATAATGTGTATCAGGAGCTCTACCTGGCATAATGTGGGCTCTTCCTGGCATATTGTGTATGAGGAGGCTCTACCTGGCATAATGTGTATCAAGAGTTCAGCCTGGCATAATGTGGGCTCTACCTGGCATAAGGTGTATCAGGGGCTCTACCTGGCATAAGGTGTATCAGGGGCTCTACCTGGCATAAGGTGTATCAGGGGCTCTACCTGGCATAAGGTGTATCAGGGGCTCTACCTGGCATAAGGTGTATCAGGGGCTCTACCTGGCATAATGTGTATCAAGAGTTCAGCCTGGCATAATGTGGGCTCTACCTGGCATAAGGTGTATCAGGGGCTCTACCTGGCATAAGGTGTATCAGGGGCTCTACCTGGCATAATGTATATCAGAAGTTCTACTGTGGTGTAATGTGTATACGGGTCTCTACTGTAGTGTAATGTGTGTAAGGGGTACTACTGTGCCGTGTATTGTGAATAACGGATGCTACTGTGCCGTGTAATATGAATGAATACTATTCTGTGACCACGCCTGTTCCCCATAAAGCCACGCCCCTATATTTTTGGCATTCGGCGCAAACTGGGGGTCATTCCAAGTTGTTCGCACACTAGCTATTTTTTGTAGCGCTGGGATCAGGTCAAAATACAGGAAAACTGCACATGCATATGCACCGCAATGCGCAGGCGCGTCGTACGGGTACAGAGAGGATCGGTGCTAGGCGGTGGATTTAACGAAGAATCCATTTGCACAGCCGATCGCAAGGTGATTGACAGGAAGAAGGCGTTTATGGGTGTCAACTGACCGTTTTCTGGGAGTGTTTGGAAAAACGCAGGCGTGTCCAATCGTTTGCAGGGCGGGTGTCTGACGTCAATTCCGGGACCAAAAAGTTTGAAGTAATCGCAGCGGCTGAGTAAATCCAGAGCTACTCAGAAACTGCAAAAAACTTTTTTGTACCGCTCGGCTGCACAAGCGATCGCACACTTGCAAAGCGAAAATACACTCCCCCATAGGCAGCGACTATCTGATCGCTGCGCTGCAAAAAATAGCTAGCGAGCGATCAACTCGGAATGACCCCCACTTTCCCTATTTTAAAAATGGTAGGAGAGGGTTCACCAATTCTTTTTCTGGCACAGGGCACCAAAATGTCTAGTTACAAAACTAAGCAGCAATAGCAACTCTGTGCTTTTGAAGGTTCAAACCACAAAGTTTTCGGTGGGTCATCAACAACTGTATAATAATGCCATAGACTAAGTGGAATCTTTCCAGTTCTGGTAGGTACTTACTCTTATTCATGGACTTGTCTAATGCACATGTTAATGATGAAAAACAAACGATCACAGTTTCTTTCCAAACGGCTCTCCTGCTGAGATCTGCTCTATAAGTGGCTGCCAAGTTTGTGCAGTAAGCGACTTTGAACAAACCAAACCATGCATTACATTTCATAATGAACCCTTCACAATTACTGATGCAAATTATTCCAATTAAAACTGGACATAGCACAAATTCCCATTTTCCTGCAGTGGGTGGATGAGAACAGCAGCCTCCGGCTACACTCAGACTAATCTATGGATAATCGTTCCGGATTTTAGAAAGGACGAGTTATTACGCTGTTATTACGCAACGGCAAGAATATTACACAAGGGAGGTTTATAATAAATATTTTAGTCACAGACTTTCTGAATCAAGTAAAGCAGCCAAATGGTTTATTTTCTGCTTCTGCAACTTATTTAAACTGCTATGAATGCACTAAGTCGCATGCTATGAGAGAGGCTTAGAGAATTAGGGCGGGATGTACTAAAGGAAAAAAGCAGTAAAACCCCCGAAAACGGGGTTTTTACTGCATTTTCAAATTTACTATGACCGCACCGCCGCGTTTTCGCCATCCAGGGGCTTCTTATCGCCGACCGCCGCAACCCGTTGACCCCGCCGCAGACGCCGACGCCCCTCTCCCCCGGCTTACCTTCCTCCAGGCAGCCCTGGACCCGGAAGGTAGTCTCCTCCTCCCCCTAGCAACACAGCCAGACGTCCTTCCGGCTGCAGGGGGGAGGAGGAGGCGCCGGGGGCAGCCTGCTGCTGCTTCCCGGCGTCAAGGCAGTGTGGGGACCCCAGGGTAGTGACGGAGACCCCCCGCAGACCACCTCACAGGTATCGCGGGGGGCATCCGTCACCGCATTGCGATATTGATCGCATCTGTAACATTGCTGCGGTAAGCGGCGAGGGTCGGCGATGTATCTTAATACATCCCGCCCTTAAAGAGTTGAAAATCAGTAAAGCTGTAAGGTCTACCATGACCAGTCACCAAAGGACGGAAAGGTACCACAAGGATGGATGGTTACCTAGGACCTTATTCAGTGCCCACAGCGTTGATGTTAGACGCAGTGGAGACATTTTCTTTCACTGCGCATGCGCCAAAACCGCACTACGCATGCACAGCATTTGTATAGCGATAGCAAATCCTCTGCGACCGAAATCAATGTCCCTAATTTCGTGGAGCAGTCCCAGCGTTGCAAGATTTGTCCTCAAAAAGTTTTGAGCCTTGGAAATATTCCTATTTTTTTTAGGACTGATGAATGGAGAAATATAATTCATATTAATGCATGCTAGATGTGGTTCTGACCATGTGTTCTTAGTCTATAGGCTTTAAAAAGGAGCAATTACTGAAAACACATATATCAAATGCAAAACAAAATGCTTTAAAAAGTAATTCAGTAAATATGGCATGATGGGGACTGTAGTACCCCGAGGACGTCACACTTGTACCGTACTGTATGTTATTACAAGCAGAGGGCCGGATTTTGAGTAAGACACACAGCAAAATGCGGATATTGGCCAAAACAGGGACGGGACAGTTATTCTCATGAAGACTGATGGATATTCGGCATAGACAGGCGGACACACACAGTAGTAAACAGGAGGACGGTCCGGAAAGTGGCCGCAGATGCTTCTGTCTCAGAATCGGGCCCGGTGACGGAACTGGCCATCCCTCTACTGGAGAATACCATGTTGGAGCCACTTACACCCTCACCTCTTCCCTAGTGGGTGGGAAAGAGCCTGTGCTCCCTTAAGATGGTGAAAGTGTTGCAACATCATTTGGTTGTATCCACAGTGTCGGTGTAAGCAGGTCAGGAGGAGCCAGGCGTAGAAGAAGCTCAGAGGACCCCTGCTGTACGTAGACTATTTCAGGGGTTATAGAAAACCTTTGTGGTAGATAGAACTACATTGAGGGGGTGGTGCAAATAAGAAGATAATGAGAATGTGTAATAGGAAACACTGCTTCCAGGTGTCTGCCACTGCATGCAAGGCTGCCAGCCATCGGATGGGCATCGCAGAGCTGAATCCGATGTCTAGCAAACATCAAGTACCCACAATTCAATGGGAAAAGTATTTCCATCAGACCGGTAACATCGTTGGTTGCTAACCATTGGTGTCCGATGTTCATCCCTACTTGCAGGCCACACACATGTTGTGTTCTTGCAGGTCACCCACATGTCACAGACCTGCAGGAATTACTCTCCTATGTGTGAAACCTTTGGTGTAATTTAAGTTTTGAATAAAACCACAGTTACTAAGATAGCAGCAAGCAAGGGTGGATTGGCTATAGGGTTCATTGGGAAGATGCCTGTAGGGCCAGTTTGGTTTGTTTGACATGTGGAGCCTAATCTGACACTGACCTTATACACACTCTTTGTAGCCTATGAGTTAATGAAAATGCAAAAGCTGATTAATTTGATCATGAAATGTCCCAAGCAGCAAATGTACTAAAGTCTTGGGAAGAGATAAAGTGGAGAGAGATAAAGTAACATAGCAGTTAGTCTGATTGACTGGTAGTTCAACTACTAAATTTTTTGTCAGACTGTTCATGAACATCATAGTTGCCCAGTCCCTCCAAATGTCCAGGAGACTCCCAAGATTAGGGTAAGACCACTCAGACTCCTGGGAGAGCAGCAGGAATTGGAGGAGGGCACCTACTACCCAGCAAAAGTGGACGAGGGCAGATTGCATCATCATAACCTTGCCCCGCCCATTTGATGATGCAGCAAGTCACACAGCCCACCTATTCTTTTCATGCCTTATCAAATTGTTTTGTGCGATTTAATAAAGTTTATTTGACAAGTATAATTATAAAATGAGCGTTAAAAAACAAAACAAAACTTTGTTTAAACAAATGTTTGACAACAATTCTTAAACGTGAAAAGCAGAGCCTGAAAAGAGCCTGAAAAGTAGGAAAGGGGAGGATCAGTGACGTGCGGTGGGGTGAGGCAGGTGAGGCAGAGCTTTTCCTGTCATATTTACATTTGTACCAGAGATTTGATTGTATAAAGTATATGAAAAATACAAAGAATATGTTTGAAATATCTTCTTTGCATTTTTCTAATAATTTTTATAGCCAAAACTCTGGAGTAAAAAGTCTATGGCAGGTGAGGCAGTGCCTCAACTGCCAATCTTATCCGCACATCTCTGATCAAAACTCACCAAATTTCCAGGAGTTTATACTGCTGCACCTGTGTATAACGCCCAGATGTACCCTTTAGCTCATATTTTGTGTGTAAATCTGGCTCTGGTGCTAGCTAATGCCTCCCTAGCCTTTTAGCTCACCGTACGTCCCTGGGGAGGATATATGGTTACTTTTTATATGATAAATAATTCGCAACACATTTTGCCCTGTTTAACCGGTGCCATTTTCTTGTGATAACAGTTCCGGTTACAACGTCTCAAGTCGGTATTTATCTCACCTGGCAATTGGCGCATTCAGAATTCACGGTCAGATAAACTGTAATAAATCCATAATAATAAAGCTAGGTGCACAACAAGTTCTGTGTGATTGCCTGAAGCAACATGACCTTAGCAGTCTACTGGAAAACTCGTTAAATGAGAAATTTGTTTTAATCTTCTGCCTGTTCATTTACTTGAGAAGGAGGTTAAATTCTTAGCGTCTCTTGTCTTTTAACACCGCGACCAACGTGCCATTTATAATAGTGAATTTATGAACCACAGTGGGCGTTTTTTGTCTCCTGGGAATGAGCCTGCGATGGGTAAGTCATTGCACGTTGTACTGCCGGTGTCTTTCAGACACTAATGGTCTGCGGTCAATCGAGCTCCTGGCTGGGAAACACTGCGAGCTTGTTCCAGCCGGCTGAGCTGTGTAGTCTCCTTCACACACAACTAATTACAGAATGATTGCACAGACAGCCACTGCTGTGATTTCTCTCTCTGTCTGTTGCTGTGATATCATTTATCCACTGAGAAGAAAAATATTCTTTCTATATAATCTATTCATTTGGGTTGGGCTGTTTCAGGAGATGACTTTCCAATTCCACGTACTAGGGTTGATTCTGAGGGGTATATTTACTAACATTCGTAATTTCCGAAAATAGGTCAAAGTTCAATCACGAATGACATCGAGAGTGTAAAACTGCAACTTTTTGAATTTATTACGATGGATTTACTAAGCTGTCGTATTCGTGTTTTTCTTTTCTTCCGATGTCGATGTCATTCGTTTTTTTTTTCCTAATTTTACGGCAGTGATTAGCAAAACACTGCCGTTTTTTTTTACAATCAATCTCGGCCGGATCTGTGTGATCCGTGCTGGGGTTCTTTTTATTTTTTATTTTTAATTAAACAATGTAAAATCCCCCCAAAAAATGCGTGGGGTCCCCCCTCCTAAGCATAACCAGCCTCGGGCTCTTTGAGCCGATCCTGGTTGCAGAAATATGGGAAAAAAATGACAGGGGTTCCCCCATATTTAAGCAACCAGCATCGGGCTCTGCGCCTGGTCCTGGTCCCAAAAATACGGGGGGAAAAAAGAGTAGGGGTCCCCCGTATTTTTAAAACCAGCACCGGGCTCCACTAGCTGGACAGATAATGCCACAGCCGGGGGTCACTTTTATATAGTGCCCTGCGGCCGTGGCATCAAAAATCCAACTAGTCACCCCTGGCCGGGGTACCATGGGGGAGTGGGGACCCCTTCAATCAAGGGGTCCCCCCCCCCCAGCCACCCAAGGGCCAGGGGTGAAGCCCGAGGCTGTCCCCCCCCATCCAATGGGCTGCGGATGGGAGGGCTGATAGCCTTTGTTGTAAAATAAAAGATATTGTTTTTAGTAGCAGTACTACAAGTCCCAGCAAGCCTCCCCCGCATGCTGGTACTTGGAGAACCACAAGTACCAGCATGCGGCGGAAAAACGGGCCCGCTGGTACCTGTAGTACTACCACTAAAAAAATACCCAAAAAAACACAAGACACACACACCGTGAAAGTATAATTTTATTACATACATACACACATACATACATACTTACCTTATGTTCTCACGCAGGTCGGTCCTCTTCTCCAGTAGAATCCAAGGGGTACCTGTTGAAGAAATTCTACTCACGAGATCCAGGGGTCCAGGCTCCTCGGCAAATCCAGGGATAATCCACGTACTTGAATAAAACAAAAAAACGGTTGCCCGACCACGAACTGAAAGGTGACCCATGTTTGCACATGGGTCACCTTCCCACGAATGCCAGAAACCCACTTTGCCTTCTGGCTAAGTGGGTTTCTTCAGCCAATCAGGGAGTGCCACGTTGTAGCACTCTCCTGATCAGCTGTGTGCTCCTGTACTGAGTGACAGGCAGCACGCGGCAGTGTTACAATGTAGCGCCTATGCGCTACATTGTAACCAATGATGGGAACTTTCTGCTCAGCGGTGACGTCACTTTAGGTCAACCGCAGGGCAGAAAGTTCCCATCATTGGTTACAATGTAGCGCATAGGCGCTACATTGTAACACTGCCGCGTGCTGCCTGTCAGTGAGGACAAGAGCACACAGCCGATCAGGAGGGTGCTACAACGTGGCACTCCCTGATTGGCTGAAGAAACCCACTTAGCCAGAAGGCAAAGTGGGTTTCTGGCATTCGTGGGAAGGTGACCCATGTGCAAACATGGGTCACCTTTCAGTTCGTGGTCGGGCAACCGTTTTTTTGTTTTATTCAAGTACGTGGATTATCCCTGGATTTGCCGAGGAGCCTGGACCCCTGGATCTCGTGAGTAGAATTTCTTCAACAGGTACCCCTTGGATTCTACTGGAGAAGAGGACCGACCTGCGTGAGAACATAAGGTAAGTATGTATGTATGTGTGTATGTATGTAATAAAATTATACTTTCACGGTGTGTGTGTCTTGTGTTTTTTTGGGTATTTTTTTAGTGGTAGTACTACAGGTACCAGCGGGCCCGTTTTTCCGCCGCATGCTGGTACTTGTGGTTCTCCAAGTACCAGCATGCGGGGGAGGCTTGCTGGGACTTGTAGTACTGCTACTAAAAACAATATCTTTTATTTTACAACAAAGGCTATCAGCCCTCCCATCCGCAGCCCATTGGATGGGGGGGGACAGCCTCGGGCTTCACCCCTGGCCCTTGGGTGGCTGGGGGGGGGGGACCCCTTGATTGAAGGGGTTCCCACTCCCCCAGGGTACCCCGGCCAGGGGTGACTAGTTGGATTTTTGATGCCACGGCCGCAGGGCGCTGTATAAAAGTGACCCCCGGCTGTGGCATTATCTGTCCAGCTAGTGGAGCCCGGTGCTGGTTTTAAAAATACGGGGGACCCCTACTCTTTTTTTCCCCCGTATTTTTGGGACCAGGACCAGGCGCAGAGCCCGATGCTGGTTGCTTAAATATGGGGGAACCCCTGTCATTTTTTTCACCATATTTCTGCAACCAGGATCGGCTCAAAGAGCCCGAGGCTGGTTATGCTTAGGAGGGGGGACCCCACGCAATTTTTTTTGAAAAAATAAGCACTTTCCCACCCCTTCCCACTGATATACATGCACGGATCTCATGGATCCGTGCATGCCTATCCAATCACGAATAAAAAAAAAAGGTCTGTTTTTTTTTAGCACTTTTTTACGAGTTGTAATTTTTCACGGCAGTGTTTGTTCTTTTTTGGCTTTGCACTTCTTAGTAAATGACCGAGATTCATACTTAAACAGCCGCGTTTTGACCGATGGTGTATTCATTCGTAATTTTTTACCTGAACTTGCAAAAAATTACGAATGCCCTCATCACTGCCGTGATTAGTGTTTAGTAAATTACCGAGATTAACCGAGATGACACTTTGAAGAAAAAACGGCATCTCGGTCAAAATCGGGAGCTTAGTAAATATACCCCTGAGACGGACACACCGGGGGAAACTGGACACCTCACTATGGGGGTAATTCCAAGTTGATCGCAGCAGGATTTTTTTTTAGCAATTGGGCAAAACCATGTGCACTGCAGGGGGGGCAGATATAACATTTGCAGAGAGAGTTAGATTTGGGTGGGTTATTTTCTTTCTGTGCAGGGTAAATACTGGCTACTTTATTTTTACATTGCAATTTAGATTGCAGATTGAACACACCCCACCCAAATCTATCTCTCTCTGCACATGTTACATCTGCCTCCCCTGCAGTGCACATGGGCCCTCATTCGGAGTTGTTCGCTCGCTAGCTGCTTTTAGCAGCTTTGCACACGCTAAGCCGCCGCCTACTGGGAGTGAATATTAGCTTTGCAGAATTGCGAACAAAAGATTCGCAGAATTGCGAATAGAATAGCGAATAGAAATTTCTTTGCAGTTTCTGAGTAGCTCGAGACTTACTCCTACACTGCGATCAGTTCAGTCAGTTTCGTTCCTGGTTTGACGTCACAAACACACCCAGCGTTCGCCCAGCCACTCCCCCGTTTCTCCAGCCACTCCCGCGTTTTTTCCAGAAACGCCAGCGTTTTTTTCACACACACCCATAAAACGGCCAGTTTCCGCCCAGAAACACCTACTTCCTGTCAATCACACTCCGATCACTAGAACGAAGAAAATTCATTGTTACGCCGTGAGTAAAATACCAAACTTTTGTGCTAATTTACTTGGCGCAGACGCACTGCGAACATTGCACATGCGCAGTTTGCGACTTATCGCACCGATGCGAAGAAAAAGAATGAGCGAACAACTCGGAATGAGGGCCATGGTTTTGCCCAACTGCTAAAAAATTTCCTGCTGCGATCAACTTGGAATTACCCCCACTGTGTCCGGAGTAGTTCCGGGCCAGATGCACGTTGTGTGAATGGAGATCAGCGTGAAAAGGGCACTTTTGGGCGGCGAGTGTGCGTTGGGGGAAGGGACAACGGTTCAGACGTATCTCCTGCACCTAGCCTGGATGACGATTGCATCTGCGGACACTCAAACAGTGGGCGGAAACGGCTTGCACTTTCAGATTCCCAGATTTCCGAATGTGTACGCAACAACTGTGCAAAAACATGTGCATTGTGAGTCGCAGCGGCTGCGCACAAAGACGCAGCATTAGTGGCAAATCAGTATGGACGCAGGAAGTGAGACACCGGAGACACTTTTACTGCGCACAGGAATGCAGATGCAGGCTGAGACACCCCCAGAAAACGGCTCCAACGTGAATGCGGTGTAGCCGCCACTCAGTTAACTCCTCCAAAGGTCTCTGACTAGCAATCACTTTGCGAATAAATTTGTACTGCGATTGCCGTCACAAGACCATTGCGGCACACGCACAGTGCGACTTAGAGGCATGCACAGACGGCCGATAATAGCTCAACTGCGAAAACATTGGGTTTGAATCCATATGCCAAGCTGTACATATCTCAAGATGCACCCCATCTGCAAGGCCAACATGTGCACATAGGACCTAGGGGGTCATTCCGAGTTGATCGCTCGCTAGCTGTTTTTAGCAGTCGTGCAAACGCTAAGCCGCCGCCCTCTGGGAGTGTATCTTAGCTTAGCAGAAATGCGAACGAAAGGATCGCAGAGTGGCTACAAAAACAAATTGTGCAGTTTCAGAGTAGCTCCAGACCTACTCCTAGATTACGATCACTTCAGACTATTCAGTTCCGGATTTGACGTCACAAACACGCCCTGCGTTCGGCCAGCCATGCCTGCGTTTTTCCTGGCACGCCTGCGTTTTTTCAAAAACTCCCTGAAAACGGTCAGTTGACACCCAGAAACACCCCTTTCCTGTCAATCACTCTGCGGCCAGCAGTGCGACTGAAAAGCGTCGCTAGACCTTGTGTAAAAATACATAGCCCGTTGTGAAAGTACGTCGCGTGTGCGCATTGCGTCGCATACGCATGCGCAGAAGTGCCGCTTTTTCACTTAATCACTGCGCTGCGAACATTTCTCTGACGTCCTAGTGGATGCTGGGGACTCCGTAAGGACCATGGGGAATAGACGGCTCCGCAGGAGACTGGGCACATCTAAAGAAAGATTTAGGACTATCTGGTGTGCACTGGCTCCTCCCACTATGACCCTCCTCCAAGCCTCAGTTAGATTTCTGTGCCCGGCTGAGCTGGATGCACACTAGGGGCTCTCCTGAGCTCCTAGAAGAAAGTATAGTTTAGGTTTTTTATTTTCAGTGAGACCTGCTGGCAACAGGCTCACTGCAACGAGGGACTAAGGGGAGAAGAAGCGAACCTACCTAAGTGGTGGTAGCTTGGGCTTCTTAGGCTACTGGAGGGATCGAACACAGGACCCGACCTCGTCGTCCGTTCCCGGAGCCGCGCCGCCGTCCCCCTTACAGAGCCAGAAACAAGAAGGTGGTCCGGAAAATCGGCGGCTGAAGACTTCTGTCTTCTCCAAGGTAGCGCACAGCACTGCAGCTGTGCGCCATTGCTCCTCATGCACACCACACACTGCGGTCACTGATGGGTGCAGGGCGCTGGGGGGGCGCCCTGAGCAGCAATAATAACACCTTGGCTGGCAAAACTAACACCATATATAGCCCCAGAGGCTATATAGGTGTATATTAACCCCTGCCAGAAACGATAAAATAGCGGGAGAAAGCCCGCCGAAAAAGGGGCAGAGCCAACTCCCTCAGCACACTGGCGCCATTATTCCCTCACAGCTTCGCTGGAAGGAAGCTCCCTGGCTCTCCCCTGCAGTCCTGCACTACAGAAAGGGTAAAAAAGAGAGGGGGGGCACAATTTAGGCGCAGTGTATATATATATTATAGGCAGCTATAGGGGAAAACACTCTGTATAGTGATATCCCTGTGTTATATAGCGCCCTGGTGTGTGCTGGCATACTCTCCCTCTGTCTCCCCAAAGGGCTTTGTGGGGTCCTGTCCTCTGTAAGAGCATTCCCTGTGTGTCTGCTGTGTGTCGGTACTGCTGTGTCGACATGTATGATGAGGATAATGATGTGGAGGCGGAGCAAATGCCTGTGAATGTGATGTCACCCCCTGCGGGGTCGACACCAGTGTGGATGGACTTATGGAAGGAATTACGTGACAGTGTCAGCTCCTTACATAAAAGGTTTGACGACATAGGACAGCCGGCTACTCAGCTTGTGCCTGTCCAAGCGTCTCAAATGTCATCAGGGGCTATAAAACGCCCGCTACCTCAGATGACAGATACAGATGTCGACACGGATACCGACTCCAGTGTCGACGATGATGAGACGAGTGTACCCTCCAATGGATCCACCCGTTATATGATTGAGGCTATGAAAAATGTATTACACATTTCTGATGATACCCCAGGTACCACAAAAAAGGGTATTAATAATGTTTGGTGAGAAAAAACTACCAGTAGTTTTTCCTGCATCTGACGAATTAAATGAGGTGTGTGAGGAAGCGTGGACTTCCCCAGATAAGAAATTGATCATTTCTAAACGGTTAATGGCTGCGTACCCTTTCCCGCCAGAGGATAGGTCACGCTGGGAAACACCCCCTAGGGTAGATAAAGCGCTGACACGCTTATCAAAGAAGGTGGCACTACCGTCTCCGGATACGGCCGCCCTAAAAGAACCTGCTGATAGAAAGCTGGAAAGTACCCTAAAAGCTATATACACACACACTGGCATTATATTGAGACCCGCTATTGCATCAGCTTGGATGTGCAGTGCTGCTGCGGCGTGGTCAGACTCCCTGTCGGAAAACATTGATACCATGGATAGGGACAATATTTTGCTAACGATTGACCATATAAAAGACGTGGTATTATACATGCGTGATGCACAGAGGGATATTTGCCGGCTGGCATAAAAAATAAGCGCTATGTCCATTGCCGCCAGACGGGGGTTATGGACTAGGCAATGGTCAGGTGATGCCGACTCCAAGCGGCACATGGAAGTTTTACCCTATAAAGGGGTGGAACTTTTTGGGGAAGGTCTTTCAGACCTCGTTTCCACAGCTACTGCTGGGAAATCGACTTTTTTGCCACAGGCTACCCCACAGCAAAAGAAAGCACCGTATTATCAGGTACAGTCCTTTCGGCCCCAGAAAAATAAGCGGGCTAGAGGCTCATCCTTTCTGCCGAGGGGCAGAGGAAGGGGGAAAAAGCTGCAGCACACAGCTAGTTCCCAGGAGCAGAAGTCCTCCCCTGCGTCCGGTAAGTCCACAGCATGACGCTGGGGCTGCTCAGGCGGAATCGGGAACGGTGGGGGCACGTCTCAGGTTTTTCAGCACACAGTGGGCTCTCTCACAAGTGGATCCCTGGGTCCTTCAAGTAGTATCTCAGGGGTACAGGCTGGAATTCGAGACGTCTCCCCCCCGCCGTTTCCTAAAATCTGCCTTGCCGGCAACTCCCTCTGCCAGGGAGGCAGTGTTGGTGGCTATTCAAAAACTGTATTCACAGAAAGTGATCGTCAAGGTACCCCTCCTTCAGCAAGGAAAGGGTTACTACTCCACAATGTTTGTGGTACCGAAACCGGACGGTTCGGTGAGACCCATCTTAAATTTAAAAGCCTTGAACACTTATATCAAAAGGTTCAAGTTCAAGATGGAATCGCTCAGGGCGGTTATTGCGAGCCTGGAGGAGGGGGATTACATGGTATCCCTGGACATCAAGGATGCGTACCTGCATGTCCCCATTTACCCTCCGCACCAGGAGTACCTCAGATTTGTGGTACAGGACTGTCACTATCAGTTCCAGACGCTGCCGTTTGGGTTATCCACGGCACCGAGGGTCTTTACCAAGGTAATGGCCGAAATGATGATACTCCTTCGCAAGAAGGGAGTTTTAATTATCCCGTACTTGGACGATCTCCTGATAAAGGCGAGGTCCAAAGAACAGTTGATAGTGGGGGTGGCACTTTCTCAGGAAGTGCTACAACAGCACGGCTGGATTCTAAACATTCCAAAGTCACAGCTGGTCCCGACGACACGTCTTCTGTTCCTGGGAATGATTCTGGACACAGACCAGAAAAGAGTGTTTCTTCCACTGGAAAAAGCCGAGGAATTGTCATCTCTGGTCAGAGACATCCTAAAACCAGGAACAGTGTCGGTACATCAATGCACACGAGTCCTGGGAAAAATGGTAGCTTCGTACGAAGCAATTCCATTCGGAAGGTTCCACGCAAGGATGTTCCAGTGGGACCTGTTGGACAAATGGTCCGGGTCCCATCTCCAGATGCAACAGCGGATAACCCTATCGGCCAGAACCAGGGTGTCTCTGCTGTGGTGGCTGCAGAGGGCTCATCTACTAGAGGGCCGCAGATTCGGAATACAGGACTGGGTCCTGGTGACCACGGATGCCAGCCTTCTGGGCTGGGAGGCAGTCACAAAGGGAAGAAATTTCCAAGGACTGTGGTCAAATCAGGAGATTTCTCTTCACATAAATATCCTGGAGCTAAGGGCCATTTACAATGCCCTAAGCCAGGCAAGACCCCTGCTTCAAAACCAGCCGGTACTGATCCAGTCAGACAACATCACGGCGGTCGCCCATGTAAACAGACAGGGCGGCACGAGAAGCAGGATGGCGATGGCAGAAGCCACAAGGATTCTCAGATGGGCAGAGAATCATGTGTTAGCACTGACGGCAGTGTTTATTCCGGGAGTGGACAACTGGGAAGCAGACTTCCTCAGCAGGCACGACCTCCACCCGGGAGAATGGGGACTTCATCCAGAAGTCTTCCAAATGCTGGTCAACCGGTGGGAAAAACCACAGGTAGACATGATGGCGTCCCGCCTCAACAAGAAGTTGAACAGATATTGCGCCCGGTCAAGAGACCCTCAGGCGATAGCGGTGGACGCTCTAGTGACACCATGGGTGTACCAGTCGGTTTATGTGTTTCCTCCTCTACCTCTCATACCCAAGGTACTGAGAATAATAAGAAGGCGAGGAGTGAAAACCATACTCGTGGTTCCGGATTGGCCAAGAAGAGCTTGGTACCCGGAACTTCAAGAGATGCTTACAGAGGACCCTTGGCCTCTGCCGCTCAGACAAGACCTGCTGCAGCAGGGACCCTGTCTGTTCCAAGACTTACCGCGGTTGCGTTTGACGGCATGGCGGTTGAACACCGGATCCTGAAGGAAAAGGGTATTCCGGAGGATGTCATCCCTACCCTGATCAAAGCCAAGAAGGATGTCACCGCAAGACATTATCACCGCATTTGGCGAAAATATGTTGCTTGGTGTGAGGCCATGAAGGCCCCGACGGAGGAATTTCAACTGGGTCGATTCCTGCACTTCCTGCAAGCAGGGGTGTCGTTGGGCCTCAAATTGGGGTCCATAAAGGTCCAGATTTCGGCTCTGTCGATTTTCTTCCAAAAAGAACTGGCTTCACTGCCCGAAGTTCAGACTTTTGTCAAAGGAGTACTGCATATTCAGCCTCCTTTTGTGCCCCCAGTGGCACCTTGGGATCTCAATGTGGTTTTGGCATTCCTGAAATCACATTGGTTCGAACCACTTAAGACTGTGGATTTAAAATATCTCACGTGGAAAGTGGTCATGCTGTTGGCCTTGGCGTCGGCCAGGCGGGTTTCAGAATTGGCGGCTTTGTCTTGTAAAAGCCCTTATCTGATTTTCCATATGGATAGGGCAGAATTGAGGACTCGTCCTCAGTTTCTCCCAAAGGTGGTCTCAGCTTTTCACTTGAACCAACCTAATGTGGTGCCTGCGGCTACTAGGGACTTGGAGGATTCCAAGTTGCTGGACGTAGTCAGGGCCCTAAAAATTTATATTTCCAGGACAGCTGGAGTCAGAAAGACTGACTCGCTGTTTATCCTGTATGCACCCACCAAGCTGGGTGCTCCTGCTTCTAAGCAGTCTATTGCGCGCTGGATTTGTAGCACTATTCAGCTGGCGCATTCTGCGGTAGGCTTACCGCAGCCTAAATCTGTAAAAGCCCATTCCACGCGGAAGGTGGGCTCATCTTGGGCGGCTGCCCGAGGGGTCTCGGCTTTACAACTTTGCCGAGCAGCTACTTGGTCGGGGGCAAACACGTTTGCAAAATTCTACAAATTTGATACCCTGGCTGAGGAGGACCTGGAATTCTCTCATTCGGTGCTGCAGAGTCATCCGCACTCTCCCGCCCGTTTGGGAGCTTTGGTATAATCCCCATGGTCCTTACGGAGTCCCCAGCATCCACTAGGACGTCAGAGAAAATAAGAATTTACTCACCGGTAATTCTATTTCTCGTAGTCCGTAGTGGATGCTGGGCGCCCATCCCAAGTGCGGATTGTCTGCAATACCTGTACATAGTTATTGTTACAAAAATCGGGTTTTGTTGTGAGCCATCTCTTCAGAGGCTCCATTTGTTATCATACTGTTAACCAGGGTTCCTATCACGTGTTATATGGTGTGATTGGTGTGGCTGGTATGAGTCTTACCCGGGATTCAAAAATCCTTCCTTATTGTGTCAGCTCTTCCGGGCACAGTTCCTAACTGAGGCTTGGAGGAGGGTCATAGGGGGAGGAGCCAGTGTACACCAGATAGTCCTAAATCTTTCTTTAGATGTGCCCAGTCTCCTGCGGAGCCGTCTATTCCCCATGGTCCTTACGGAGTCCCCAGCATCCACTACGGACTACGAGAAATAGAATTACCGGTGAGTAAATTCTTATTTTTTCACTAGCGATCAACTCGGAATGACCCCCCCTAATTCAGACCTGATCGCAAAAGCAAAATCTTTCTCTAATGGGCAAAACCATGGGCACAGCAGGTGGGGCAGATGTAACATGTGCAGAAAGAGTTAGATTTGGTAGGGTTACATTGTTTCTGTGCAGGGTAAATACTGTCTGCTTTATTTTTACACTGATTTCAGTTTGAACACACCCCACCTAAATCTAACTCTCTGCACATGTTACATCTGCCCCACCTGCAGTGCACATGGTTTTTCCCAGTAGAGAAAAATGTTGCTGTTGCGATCAGGTCTGAATTAGGCCCATAGTTTGCGGCAAGTCATCATCATCATCAATTCCCCTCTCTCCGGTCGTATGGTACATGCAGAGTAGACCCTACGTGTTTTTGTATATTTTATTTTTAAGTGCTAACAAGTAACAGCAAGTTAATACCTGTATACCCACTCCACTCAACTGAGACTGCCCTGGTGAAAGTCACCAATGACCTGCTTTCGGCCAAATCCAGGGGCCACTTCTCTCTGGTCATCCTTCTGGACCTCTCTGCTGCCTTTGACACCGTAGATCATCCTCTCCTCCTCCGCACATTCCAAAACGCTGGCCTCTCTAGCACGTCCTTCTTCTTCTTACCTCACTAACCGCTCCTTCTCTGTGTCTGCCTCCAGCACCACCTCACACCCTTCCATCCTTCCTGTTGGTGTCCCTCAGGGTTCTGTCCTTGGACCCCTTCTGTTCTCCCTGTATACCTCTTCCCTGGGTGCGCTCATTAACTCCTTTGGCCTTCAATACCACCTCTATGCTGATGACACACAACTCTACCTCTCCTTGTCACAATCCTGACTGTAGGTTTATATTTGGTGACTTACCCCTGCCATCTGTCCTGGATCCTGTGTCTTTTCACTCACGGAGTTAAACAGCTTGTCAGCACTATGAGTATTCCTGAGTTCTCTGCCTGAGAGGTAATCAGCTCCACCTGTGGTGATCTCCTGTGTGAGGCTGAATTCAGTAATCTAAAAGCAAGCATCCTGTGTTTTGCAGAAGTCCAGGCTTCAGTGTTCTCTTGGCCTGCTAGGCCTCATTCTACATCACAGCCTTGGCTAGAGTAGTCACATGTCAGTGACATCACCTAATCCTGCCCACCAATCATCAAGGACCAGGAAGTATAAATCAGGAGGCTGAGTTGCAATCTGGGCCAGTTCCTTGTGTCACATACAGCCTTGTGTGAGTCTGAAAAGCTGAGCTCCCTAAAGGTAACCTTTGTACCTAAGTTCCTGTGGAAACTCTGTTCCCTTGTTACCGTATGGTTTACTTTTGTGTTGCCATTGATTTCACCATTTCCCTGAGTCTCAATGTAAAGGCACAGCTGCAGTGTTTTGTCTTAAAGGCACAGTACAGAATTCCGTGTTCTCCACTAAAACCACAGTTGTCGTGTTTCAGTTTTACTACTGTTGTAGTTGGGATCTCCAGAGCTCAGTACATCCGTGCTTCCAGCATCTCTGTGCCTCAGTACCTCCGTGCCTCAGCATCTCCGTGCCTCAGCATCTCCGTGCCTCAGCACCTCCGTGCTTCCAGCATCTCTGTGCCTCAGTACCTCCGTGCCTCAGTACCTCCGTGCCTCAGTACCTCCGTGCCTCAGTACCTCCGTGCCTCAGCACCTCCGTGCCTCAGCATCTCCGTGCCTCAGCACCTCCGTGCTTCCAGCATCTCTGTGCCTCAGTACCTCCGTGCCTCAGTACCTCCGTGCCTCAGTACCTCCGTGCCTCAGCACCTCCGTGCCTCAGTACCTCCGTGCCTCAGCACCTCCGTGCCTCAGCACCTCCGTGCCTCAGCACCTCCGTGCCTCAGCACCTCCGTGCCTCAGTACCTCCGTGCTTCCAGCACCTCCGTGCCTCAGTACCTCCGTGCCTCAGTACCTCCGTGCTTCCAGCATCTCCGTGCTTCAGTACCTCCGTGCCTCCACGCACCCCAGTGCCTCCACGCACCTCAGTGCCTCCAAGCACCTCAGTGTCTCCAAGCACCTCAGTGTCCGCAAGCACCTCAGTGTCCGCAAGTACCTCAGTGTCCGCAAGCACCTCAGTGTCCGCAAGCACCTCAGTGTCCGCAAGCACCTCAGTGTCCGCAAGCACCTCAGTGTCCGCAAGCACCTTAGTGTCCGCAAGCACCTCAGTGTCCGCAAGCACCTCAGTGTCTCCAAGCACCCCGTTAGCACAATTATACCTGGTATTCTTCACTGATTCATCAGTGCCTTTCCAGTTCTGTCTTTCAGGAGACCTTCAGCATGCCTCCTGTCTGCCGACCTAATCCTGCATGAGGAGAACCTAGATTCGGCCATCTCTGCTGCGGTTCCTCTTCCCAGTCACCGGAGGAAACCCAGAGTCCACAGCATTTCAGAAACCAGGTCAGTGGTAGTATTCACATAATCCTCCAGTCGCCCGCACAGACTTCACTACACCGGGTTCACAAAAACCTCAGTCATGACAGTAGGAACTGGCCACATGGACCCGGCCGAAAGTGTTAGTCTGACGCATGACCTCCTAAGCAATATTGCAGGACGCTTGGAAGGTCTGGAGTCGACTCAGCATCGATTGGCACAGTGTCTGCAGCGGAATTCGTCCTCCAGTGATTCTATGACCTTCTGCTCTAAGACTCCTGACCAACTGCAGATTTTCTACCAGATGTTACTACAGTTACAAGAACTTTTGTCTAGTATTCTCTCTGTGATGCCTGATCTCCTCAGGAATACTACCAACGTTGTTGATCCTGTTTTGTCCCATCCAGTTAATAGAGTCTCTTCCTCTGCGCAAGGGAAAGTTTTTCATCAGAGCTATCCACGGCCCAAGCTCTCTGAAGCTGAACGTCAGCGGCGTAAGGAGCTACATCTCTGTCTTTACTGTGGAAATTCTGGTCATTTTGTTAAAGACTGCATTCTTCGCAAGCCAGGTAATAGTGACAAATCTCAGTATCATAGTGCTCATGTCTACAAGTCATCCACAGTATCCGATTCTTCTGCTGCTGACGGGGGTATCAAGAAGGCTACTCTTCTGAGAGAGACTCAAATTTATGACTGGGGTCCGGTGGTTAAAAGACCTTATCCCAAGTTGGGTGTCCAGAGAAGAATGTTCAAGCCATTTACAGTCACAGAGGAGTCCGTGTCCACAGACCCAGGAGGGGCGTTTTCAGAGCGTCCAGCCCCAGGAGGGGCGTTTTCAGAGCGTCCAGCCCCAGGAGGGGCGTTTTCAGAGCGTCCAGCCCCAGGAGGGGCGTCTTCAGAGCATCCAGCCCCAGGAGGGGCGTCTTCAGAGCGTCCAGCCCCAGGAGGGGCGTCTTCAGAGCGTCCAGCCCCAGAGAGTCTTCAGAGTGCTGCCCAGCCAGTGAGTCTACAGAGTGCTGCCCAGCCAGTGAGTCTACAGAGTGCTGCCCAGCCAGTGAGTCTACAGAGTGCTGCCCAGCCAGTGAGTCTACAGAGTGCTGCCCAGCCAGTGAGTCTACAGAGTGCTGCCCAGCCAGAGATTCTACAGAGTGCTGCCCAGCCAGAGATTCTACAGAGTGCTGCCCAGCCAGAGATTCTACAGAGTGCTGCCCAGCCAGAGATTCTACAGAGTGCTGCCCAGCCAGAGATTCTACAGAGTGCTGCCCAGCCCCGTGAAGAGGGGGCTCTTGCCTCAGCCCAGCCCCGTGAAGAGGGGGCTCTTGCCTCAGCCCAGCCCTGTGAAGAAAGGGCTCAGCCCGTCCCGGTTCCAGCCGGTCCAGCAATATTCCAGGCCCTGCCTGGTCAGTCCGTCCCGGTTCCAGCCGGTCCAGCAATACTCCAGGCCCAGCCTGGTCAGTCCGTCCCGGTTCCAGCCGGTCCAGCAATACTCCAGGTTCTGCCTGGTCAGTCCGTCCCGGTTCCAGCCGGTCCAGCAATACTCCAGGCTCCGCCTGGTCAGTCCGTCCCGGTTCCAGCCGGTCCAGCAATACTCCAGGACCAGCCTGGTCCGTCTCCTTTGGCTCCAGCCAATCCAAGTATCCTCGGATCCAATCCAGTCCTACTCGTCCAGCCAAAGCTTTCTTCAGTTTCATCCTCTAAGCGTTCATCTGATGGTTTTCCACCTATTTACTTTGATGGAGATTTATTGCAATATGCCGCTCTGGTTGAACAATTTCTCTCTCGGATGGAGTCTGATCCTTTAGGTGCAATAACTCCTTCCAACGTTACTCGATATCTGTTCCTGGCATTCAGAGGAAGAGCTTTGGAGTGGGCCAACATGCTCTTTGAGAGTAATGATCCTGTGTTCCATGACTTACAGACTTTTAGTAACGCTGTAGTTAAAGAATTTAGTCCTAAACCTTTGGAACCTTCTACAGTTTATTCCTCAGTCCTTTCGGATGAAGGAAATTCCAGTCTTGTCTATGATGGATGGTCTACCTGTTCTGAAGATGAAGATCAGGAAGACTTCTAAAGAATCCAGCTTAAGTTTTGTTCTGGACCCTCTGGTTTCCACTTTTTAGAAGCTTTGTGTACAAGTTATTCATCAAGTTCCCCTAAGATTCAAGATGGGTGTCCGGAGTCCACCCTTGAAGAGGGGGATACTGTCACAATCCTGACTGTAGGTTTATATTTGGTGACTTACCCCTGCCATCTGTCCTGGATCCTGTGTCTTTTCACTCACGGAGTTAAACAGCTTGTCAGCACTATGAGTATTCCTGAGTTCTCTGCCTGAGAGGTAATCAGCTCCACCTGTGGTGATCTCCTGTGTGAGGCTGAATTCAGTAATCTAAAAGCAAGCATCCTGTGTTTTGCAGAAGTCCAGGCTTCAGTGTTCTCTTGGCCTGCTAGGCCTCATTCTACATCACAGCCTTGGCTAGAGTAGTCACATGTCAGTGACATCACCTAATCCTGCCCACCAATCATCAAGGACCAGGAAGTATAAATCAGGAGGCTGAGTTGCAATCTGGGCCAGTTCCTTGTGTCACATACAGCCTTGTGTGAGTCTGAAAAGCTGAGCTCCCTAAAGGTAACCTTTGTACCTAAGTTCCTGTGGAAACTCTGTTCCCTTGTTACCGTATGGTTTACTTTTGTGTTGCCATTGATTTCACCATTTCCCTGAGTCTCAATGTAAAGGCACAGCTGCAGTGTTTTGTCTTAAAGGCACAGTACAGAATTCCGTGTTCTCCACTAAAACCACAGTTGTCGTGTTTCAGTTTTACTACTGTTGTAGTTGGGATCTCCAGAGCTCAGTACATCCGTGCTTCCAGCATCTCTGTGCCTCAGTACCTCCGTGCCTCAGCATCTCCGTGCCTCAGCATCTCCGTGCCTCAGCACCTCCGTGCTTCCAGCATCTCTGTGCCTCAGTACCTCCGTGCCTCAGTACCTCCGTGCCTCAGTACCTCCGTGCCTCAGTACCTCCGTGCCTCAGCACCTCCGTGCCTCAGCATCTCCGTGCCTCAGCACCTCCGTGCTTCCAGCATCTCTGTGCCTCAGTACCTCCGTGCCTCAGTACCTCCGTGCCTCAGTACCTCCGTGCCTCAGCACCTCCGTGCCTCAGTACCTCCGTGCCTCAGCACCTCCGTGCCTCAGCACCTCCGTGCCTCAGCACCTCCGTGCCTCAGTACCTCCGTGCTTCCAGCACCTCCGTGCCTCAGTACCTCCGTGCCTCAGTACCTCCGTGCTTCCAGCATCTCCGTGCTTCAGTACCTCCGTGCCTCCACGCACCCCAGTGCCTCCACGCACCTCAGTGCCTCCAAGCACCTCAGTGTCTCCAAGCACCTCAGTGTCCGCAAGCACCTCAGTGTCCGCAAGTACCTCAGTGTCCGCAAGCACCTCAGTGTCCGCAAGCACCTCAGTGTCCGCAAGCACCTCAGTGTCCGCAAGCACCTCAGTGTCCGCAAGCACCTTAGTGTCCGCAAGCACCTCAGTGTCCGCAAGCACCTCAGTGTCTCCAAGCACCCCGTTAGCACAATTATACCTGGTATTCTTCACTGATTCATCAGTGCCTTTCCAGTTCTGTCTTTCAGGAGACCTTCAGCATGCCTCCTGTCTGCCGACCTAATCCTGCATGAGGAGAACCTAGATTCGGCCATCTCTGCTGCGGTTCCTCTTCCCAGTCACCGGAGGAAACCCAGAGTCCACAGCATTTCAGAAACCAGGTCAGTGGTAGTATTCACATAATCCTCCAGTCGCCCGCACAGACTTCACTACACCGGGTTCACAAAAACCTCAGTCATGACACTCCTCTCCTGATCTGTCCCCCTCTGTCCTCTCTCAGGTCTCCAGCTGCCTCTCCGCAATCTCCTCCTAGATGTCTGAGCGCTCTCTGAAGCTCAACATGGACAAAACTGAACTCATCATCTTCCCCCCATCCAGAGCAACACCCCGTAACAATATCTCTATCATTGTTGACAACACCATCATCTCCCCCGTTCCCCAACTGTGCTGCTTGGGCGTCACTCTTGACTCCTCCCTCTCCTTTGCACCCCACATCCAAGCTCTGGCACAATCCTGTCGTTTCCAGCTACGCAACATTGCTGTCATCAGGCCATATCTCTCCCAGAGTGCAACTAAACTCATCATCCACTCACTGGTCATCTCACGACTTGACTACTGCAATGTTCTCCTCACTGGCCTCGCTTGCTCCCATCTTGCTCCCCTCCAATCTGTCCTGAACTCCGCAGCTAGGCTTACCTTCCTCTCCCGCCACACCACATCTGCCACTCCCCTTCGACAAAATCTACACTGGCTCCCATTCCCCTACAGAATCCTCTTCAAACTCCTCACCCTCACATACAAGGCCATCTCTAATTACACTGCTCCCTACATCTCCAACCTCCTCTCCCTTCATACTCCCTCCCGCCCCCTACGGTCGGCCAATGACCGTCGCCTTTCCTCCGTCCTGGTCACTGCTTCCCATGCTCGTGTTCAAGACTATGCCCGTGCTGCACCCCTTCAGTGGAACACACTCCCCCGCTCCATTAGACTCTCCCCGACCTTGCAAAGCTTCAAACGGGCACTAAAAACCCACCTATTCATCAAAGCGTACCCTCCCGATGCATAACCCAGTGCTGAAGCCGCGCCTCCACCCCCTGCCTCATGCCGTGAACATATTAGCTTTGCTTGCATACTGCTATCAGGCTTCCTCCCGCTTGCCTGCACCTCTTGTCATCTGTCTGTCACCCCTCCCCATTAGATTGAAGGTTCTTCAGAGCAGGGCCCTCTTTCCTCTTGTTATCTAAGCCCTCGTCTCAACACATTTCACTCACAGCTCTCTCCTACTCAATGACCATCTTTATCCTGCTAGTAAAAGCTCTTCTCCATCTATGACCACCAGCCTCTAGTAGTACGATGATCACTCCCTCAATACTTACATCTTAGCTATATTATGTCTTGAGAACGTGTGGTGCTCTATGTTACCTGTACTCTATTTCTGTTATTTATTTACTGTAATGCTATGTTTTGTCTCCCTGTACTGTCCTTTGTACGGCGCTGCGAAACACATGTGGCGCCTGATAAATAAAATGTAATAATAATAATAATAATAATAATAATATGTGACCTATTTTTTACAGTGGTCCAGTCCACGATAGCTGGGTACCAATGTGGAAATTCTTATAATTGACAAAGTTATGTGGGACCTTGGCACTAGCTAGATAAAAGCTGGTTTTCTTTATATTTTGTCTCCAGCGGTTTAATGTGGTGGCTATTTGGTTCAAGGTTAAAAATGATGCAGGAAAATGGCGCCAATGAAGGGGACATAGTTTTGAAATACAGTTCTTCCTCTTCCCTAGAAGTTGTTACTTGCATTGGGAGAGAGCCAAGATCTGTGATGAAAATATGATTTTTTTTCCAGCAAGAAATTTTTCACAGAGTTCAATCATCAGTGTTTTTTTTTTATACTACTAGAATGACAGGTCAATCTTCCCCCTCTCACAGGCTTTTTGGAAAAAAGAGGATTTCTAATTGTTAAAAGATAAAGAAACTCAGGCCATGGCCGTATACTGTATGAAGGAAACCGTTACAGCAGCGTGAGAACTGGGTTCTGCAACGCTTACAGATTTGGGGCTGCCTGATTAAGGTGAAATTACTGTAGATATCGCTCGCTAGCTATTTTTTGCTGTGCTGCAATCAGATAGTCGCCGCCTATGGGGGAGTGTTTTTTCGCTTTGCAAGTGTGTGAACCCTTGTGCAGCCAAGCGGGACAAAAACGTTTTTGCAGTTTCTGAGTAGGTCTGAACTTACTCAGCCCTTACGATCACTTCAGCCTGTCCAGTCCCGGAATTGACGTCAGACACCCGCCCTGCAAACGCCTGGACACGCCTGTGTTTTTCCAAACACTCCTTGAAAACGGTCAGTTGCCACCCACAAACGCCCTCTTTCTGTCAATCTCCTTGAGATCGGCTGTGCGAATAGATTCGCCATTAAATCCATCGCCCAGCAATGATCCGCTTTGTACTCGTACGACGCGCCTGTGCATTGCGGTGCATACGCATGCGTAATAGTAACCTGTTCGCTGCACTGCGAAAACCGGCAGCGAGCGATTAACTCGGAATGACCCCCATAGTGAGTCCCTTTAAGAAATTTTAATAATATCTGATGAGAAGATTTTTTTCCTTAGTTGCATTAAAAATACTGTATGTGATTTTTTTCACTATTACTTCACCGTGTGTGACAAAAACACAATTAAATGTATGTGCAAAATCTTCTGTAATACGCATACTTTAAAGGTATACTACATTTAACCCCCCGCCCCCAGCTATCATGATTCACTGTGTCTCATAGGCGTATCCGGTCTCTCGGTCGACAAGACGTAGATCGACAGTGTCTAGGTCGACCACTATTGGTCGACAGTAAGTTGGTCGACTTGGTTTCTAGGTTGACAGGGACTCTAGATCGACGTGACAAAAGGTCGACATGAGTTTTTTACATTTGTTTTTGAACTTTTTCATACTTAACGATCCACGTGGACTATGATTGGAACGGTAATCTGAAGCTTGGCGAGCGAAGCGTGCCATGCAAAGGTACACGGTGCACTAATTGGGGTTCCCGGTCACTTTACGAAGAAAACGACACCAAAAAAAGTGGAAAAAAAACTCATGTCAACCTAGTACATGTCGACCTAGAACCCATGTTGACCTATTTACTGTTGACCAATAGTGGTCGACCTAGGCACTGTCAACCTAACTCTTGTCGACCCTCCATACGGTTAAACAGAATATCATTCTTTCCAGGATTGACAATGATCACTTTGCAGCCAAAACTCTAATTTCTCTAACGTCCTAAGTGGATGCTGGGGACTCCGTAAGGACCATGGGGAATAGCGGCTCCGCAGGAGACTGGGCACATCTAAAGAAAGCTTTAGGACTAACTGGTGTGCACTGGCTCCTCCCCCTATGACCCTCCTCCAAGCCTCAGTTAGATTTCTGTGCCCGACGAGAAGGGTGCACACTAGGGGCTCTCCTGAGCTTCTTAGTGAAAGTTTTAGTTTAGGTTTGTTATTTTCAGTGAGACCTGCTGGCAACAGGCTCACTGCATCGAGGGACTAAGGGGAGAAGAAGCGAACTCACCTGCGTGCAGAGTGGATTGGGCTTCTTGGCTACTGGACATTAGCTCCAGAGGGACGATCACAGGTCCAGCCTGGATGGGTCCCGGAGCCGCGCCGCCGGCCCCCTTACAGAGCCAGAAGAGCGAAGAGGTCCGGGAAAATCGGCGGCAGAAGACGTTCCTGTCTTCAATAAGGTAGCGCACAGCACTGCAGCTGTGCGCCATTGCTCTCAGCACACTTCATACTCCGGTCACTGAGGGTGCAGGGCGCTGGGGGGGGGGGCGCCCTGAGACGCAATAAAACATTACAGAAATACCTTACATGGCAAAAAATGCATCACATATAGCTCCTGGGCTATATGGATGCATTTAACCCCTGCCAGAATATACAAAAAAACGGGAGATAAGGCCGCCGAAAAGGGGGCGGAGCCTATCTCCTCAGCACACTGGCGCCATTTTCCCTCACAGCTCAGTTGGAGGGAAGCTCCCTGGCTCTTCCCTGCAGACAGAAAGGGTTAAAAAAAAGAGAGGGGGGCACTAATTAGGCGCAGTATTAAAACATACAGCAGCTATAAGGGGAAAAACACTTATATAAGGTTATCCCTGTATATATATAGCGCTCTGGTGTGTGCTGGCATACTCTCCCTCTGTCTCCCCAAAGGGCTAGTGGGGTCCTGTCCTCTATCAGAGCATTCCCTGTGTGTGTGCTGTGTGTCGGTACGTTTGTGTCGACATGTATGAGGAGAAAAATGATGTGGAGACGGAGCAGAGTGTCTGTAACAGTGATGTCACCCCCTAGGGGGTCGACACCTGAGTGGATGTACTGTTGAAAATTACGTGACAGTGTCAGCTCTATATAAAAAAAAACAGTGGTTGACATGAGACAGCCGGCTACTCAGCTTGTGCCTGTCCAGACGTCTCATAGGCCGTCAGGGGCTCTAAAGCGGCCGTTACCTCAGATGGCAGATACAGACGCCGACACGGATACTGACTCCTGTGTCGACGGTGAAGAGACAACCGTGATTTCCAGTAGGGCCACACGTTACATGATTGAGACAATGGAAAATGTTTTTATACATTTCTGATAATACGAGTACCACCAAAAAAGGGGTATTATGTTCGGTGAGGGAAAAACTACATGTAGTTTTCCTGAATCTGAGAAATAAAATGAGGTGTGTGATGCGTGGGTTTCCCCCCGATAACAATTAATAATTTCTTAAAAAGTATTGGCTGCATACCCTTTCCCGCCAGAGGTTAGGATGCATTGGGAAACACCCTCTAGGGGGGATAAGGCGCTCACACGCTTGTAAGAACAAGGGCTCTACCCTCTCATGAGATGGCCGCCCTTAAGGATCCTGCTGATAGAAAGCAGGAGGGTATCCAAAAAAGGTATTTACACACATACTGGTGTTATACTGCGACCAGCTATCGCCTCAGCCTGGAGGTGCAGTGCTGGGTTGGCATGGTCAGATTCCCTGACTGGAAATATTGATATCCTAGATAAGGATAGTATATTATTGCCTATAGAGCATTTAAAAGATGCATTTCTATATATGCATGATGCACAGCGGAATAATTGCCGACTGGCATCAAGTATAAGTGCGTTGTCCAATTCTACCAGTAAAATGGTCAGGTGATGCGGATTCCAAACGGCATTTGGAAGTATTGCCTTTGAAAGGGGACATTTGGGGTCGGTCTTTTAGACCTGGTGGCCACGGCAACAGCTGGGAAATCCACGTTTGTACCCCAGGTCGCCTCTCAAAATAAGACGCCGTATTATCAGGCGCAGTCCTTTGTTGGCAAGCGGACAAAAGGTTCCTCTTTTCTGCTCGTGACAGAGGGAGAGGAAAAAGGCTGCAGAGATCAGCCAGTTCCCAGGAACAGAAACCCTTTCCCGCCTCTGCCAAGCCCTCAGTATGACGCTAGGGCTTTACAAGCTCAGGCACGGTGGGGGCCCGTTCTCAATGAATTTCAGTGCGCAGTGGGCTCACTCGCAAGTAGACCCCTGGATCCTTCAGGTAATATCTCAGGGGTACATATTGGAATTCGAGACGTCTACCCCTCGCCGTTTCCAAAAGTCAACTTTACCGACGTCTCCCTCTGACAGGGAGGCAGTTTTGGAAGCCATTCACAAGCTGTATTCCCAGCAGGTGATAATCAAGGTACCCCTCCAGCAACAAGGAACGGGGTATTATTCCACACTATTGTGGTACCGAAGCCAGACGGCTCGGTGAGACCGATTCTAAAATCTAAAATCTTTGAACACTTACATACAGAGGTTCAAATTCAAGATTGAGTCACTCAGAGCAGTGATTGCGAACCTGGAAGAAGGGGACTACATGATGTCTCGGGACATCAAGGATGTTTACCTTCATGTCAAAATTTACCCTTCTCACCAAGGGTACCTCAGGTTATGGTACAGAACTGTCACTATCAGTTCAGACGCTGCCGTAGGGATGGTCCACGGCACCCCGGGTCTTTACCAAGGTAATGGACGAAATGATATCCCTTCGAAGGAAGGACATTTTAGTTATCCCTTACTTGGACAATTCCCTGATAAGGGTAAGATCCAGGGAACAGTTGGAGGTCGGTGTAGCACTATCTCAGGTAGTGTTGCGGCAGCACGATTGGGTTCTCAATATTCCAAAATCGCAGCTGGTTCCGACGACTTGTCTTCTGTTTCCTAGGGATGATCCTGGACACAGTCCAGAAAAAAGGTGTTTCTCCCGGAAGAGAAAGCCAGGGAGTTATCCGAGCTAATCAGGTACCTCCTAAAACCGAACCAAGTCTCAGTGCATCAATGCACAAGGGTTCTGGGAAAAAATGGTGGCTTCCTACGAAGCAATCCCATTCGTTAGATTCCACGCAAGAACTTTCCAGTGGATCCTACTGGACAAATGGTCCGGGTCGCATTTTCAGATGCATCAGCGGATAACTCTGTCACCAAGGACAAGGGTATCCATCCTGTGGTGGTTGCAGAGTGCTCATCTTCTAGAGGGCCGCAGATTCGGCATTCAGGACTGGGTCCTGGTGACCACGGATGCCAGCCTGCGAGGCTGGGGAGCAGTCACACAGGGAAGGAATATCCAGGGCTTAGGGTCAAGCCTGGATACATCACTTCACATAAATATCCTGAAGCTAAGGGCCAGTTACAATGCTCTAAGCTTAGCGAGACCTCTGCTTCAAGGTCAGCCGGTGTTGATCCAGTCGGACAACATCATGGCAGTCACCCACGTAAACAGACAGGGTGGCACAAGAAGCAGGAGGGCAATGGCAGAAGCTGCAAGGATTCTCCGCTGGGCGGAAAATCATGTAATAGCACTGTCAACAGTATTCATTCCGGGAGTGGACAACTGGGAAGCAGACTTCCTCAGCACGACCTCCACCCGGGAGAGTGGGGACTTCACCCAGAAGTCGTCCACATGATTAAAAAACTCGACAGGTATTGCGCCAGGTCAAGAGACCCTCAGGCAATAGTTGTAGACGCTCTGGTAACACCGTGGGTGTACCAGTCAGTGTATGTGTTCCCTCATCTGCCTCTCATACCCAAGGTACTGAGATTGATAAGATGGAGAGGAGTAAGCACTATATTCGTGGCTCCGGATGGGCCAAAAAGGACTTTGTAACCGGAACTTCAAGAGAGGCTCACGGAGGATCCGTGGCCTCTACCTCTAAGAAGGGACCTGCTCCAGCAAGGACCCTGTCTGTTCCAAGACTTACCGCGGCTGTGTTTGACGGCATGGCGGTTGAACACCGGATCCTGAAGGAAAAAAGGCATTAAGGATGAAGTCATCCCTATCCTGATCAAAAGCCAGGAAGGATGTAACCGCAAAAACATTATCACCGCAATTGGCGAAAATATGTTGCGTAGTGCGAGGCCAGTAAGGCCCGACGGAGGAAATTCAACTGGGTCGATTCCTACATTTCCTGCAAACAGGAGTGTCTATGGGCCTGAAATTGGGGTCTATTAAGGTTCAGATTTCGGCCCTGTCAATTTTCTTCCAAAAAAGAACTAGCTTCAGTCCCTGAAGTTTAGACGTTTATAAAAGGGGTACTGCATATACAGCCTCCTTTTGTGCCTCCAGTGGCAATTTGGGATCTCAATGTAGTTTGGGTTCCAAAAGTCACATTGGTTTGAACCACTTAAATCTGTGGAGTTAAAATATCTCACATGGAAAGTGGTCATGCTGTTGGCCCTGGCCTAGGCCAGGCGCGTGTCAGGATTGGCGGCTTTATCCTGTAAAAGCCCTTATCTGATTTTCCATTCGGACAGGGCGGAATTGAGGACTCGTCCTCAGTTTCTCCCTAAGGTGGTTCCAGCGTTTTCACCTGAACCAACCTATTGTGGTGCCTGCGGCTACTAGGGACTTGGAGGAATCCAAGTTGCTGGATGTTGTCAGTGCCCTGAAAATATGTTCCAGGACGGCTGGAGTCAGGAAATCTGACTCGCTGTTTATCCTGTATGCACCCAACATGCTGGGTGCTCCTGCTTCTAAGCAGACTATTGCTCGTTGGATTTGTAGTACAATTCAGCTTGCACATTCTGTGGCAGGCCTGCCACAGCTAAAATCTGTAAAAGCCCGTTCCACAAGGAAAGTGGGCTCATCTTGGGCGGCTGCCCGAGGGGTCTCGGCTTTACAACTTTGCCGAGCAGCTACTTGGTCAGAGGCAAACACGTTTGCTAAATTCTACAAATTTGATACCCTGGCTGAGGAGGACCTGGAGTTCTCTTATTCGGTGCTGCAGAGTCATCCGCACTCTCCCGTCCGTTTGGGAGCTTTGGTATAATCCCCATGGTCCTTACGGAGTCCCCAGCATCCACTTAGGACGTTAGAGAAAATAAGAATTTACTTACCGATAATTCTATTTCTCGTAGTCCGTAGTGGATGCTGGGCGCCCATCCCTAGTGCGGATTGTCTGCAATACTTGTACATAGTTATTGTTACAAAAATCGGGTTATTATTGTTGGGAGCCATCTTTTCAGAGGCTCCTCTGTTATCATACTGTTAACTGGGTTCAGATCACAAGTTATACGGTGTGATTGGTGTGGCTGGTATGAGTCTTACCCGGGATTCAAAATCCTTCCTTATTGTGTACGCTCGTCCGGGCACAGTTTCCTAACTGAGGCTTGGAGGAGGGTCATAGGGGGAGGAGCCAGTGCACACCAGTTAGTCCTAAAGCTTTCTTTAGATGTGCCCAGTCTCCTGCGGAGCCGCTATTCCCCATGGTCCTTACGGAGTCCCCAGCATCCACTACGGACTACGAGAAATAGAATTATCGGTAAGTAAATTCTTATTTTCCAAAAACATTCCTTCTGCAAACATTAGCCACTGGCCCTCATTCCGAGTTGTTCGTTCGCTAGCTGCTTTTAGCAGCATTGCACACGCTAAGCCGCCGCCTACTGGGAGTATATTTTAGCTTAGCAGAATTGCGAACGAAAGATAAGCAGAATTGCGAATAGAAATTTCTTATCAGTTTCTGAGTAGCTCGAGACTTACTCCTACACTGCGATCAGTTCAGTCAGTTTCGTTCCTGGTTTGACGTCACAAACACGCCCAGCGTTCCCACAGCCACTCCCCCGTTTCTCCAGACACTCCCGCGTTTTTCCCTGTCACGCCTGCGTTTTTCCGCACACTCACAGAAAACGGTCAGTTTCCGCCCAGAAACACCCACTTCCTGTCAATCACACTACGATCAGCAGAACGATGACAAAACTTTGTTACGCCGTGAGTAAAATAACAAACTTTTGTGCAAATTTACTTGTCGCAGGCGCACTGCGAACATTGCGCATGCGCAGTTTGCGACTAATCGCTCCGTAGCGAAAAAAATAACAAGCGAACAACTCGGAATGAGGGCCAATGTGTCTTCATTTGTGAATTCCTCAATTATGCACATAGTATGTGTTACCAAGAAGACTGCAAGTCTCACACATACAAATAATCCACAATTGTGTAAACAGCATATGTCTGCTTTCAGCAAAGTACAGAGAGCACAGACTCGAGTTCAACCACTACAGTAGTTTCAGACTCAGTATATGCCCAGCCTGCAATGCTGTACATGGATTAATGGGTTTAGTTGTCCTTTTTAGACTTATTGCTCTTAACGTTTGAATGACACCTGACAGTAAATGTGAAATGGTGAAAAATTAAAATACTCAGAAAACTCCCTTATGACCTCAATATAGATATAATTTCAGAAGAGAAATTGCGATGTCAGTCAGTACCATTAGAGCCTTCATTTCAACTTTTTTTAAAGACAAGATAAACATTATGAAATGTAAATTTTGGTGTATGTTTCATGCAAAGTAGCCTTGATAGAGGCCCAATCAGACATTTCCCGCTATCAGTAGATTTTGTTTCTTTACCAAGTTTGAACATAGCGTCCTTTTGGGACTTAGACCAGGCATGTCCAAACTGCGGCCCTCCAGCTGTTGTGAAACTACACATCCCAGCATGCCCCGACCAGGGCCAGCGCTACCCACTCAGCAAAGGGATGCGGTGCAGGTAGGCGCCTGGCTGGAGAGGCGCTCTCCCTGCTTTGCATCCCTGCTGCTGCGCTGCCCTATCCCCTCTGCTGCCGGCTGCTGTGCTGTGCCTGTCACTGTATGACAGGCAGCGGCGCCAGCAACTTGAAGCCTCCCCCTACCCCCCTCCTCCAGTGACAGTAATCGCTGAAAAGAAGGCGGAGCTACACAGGGGGATGGGGCGGGATCACACAGACAAAGGGGCGGAGCCACACTGGACCACCAGGCTGCGTGTGTTGGTGAAGTTCAGCCCAGGATCACCACTGCAGCTGCTTTGATGAGAAGGGGGGTTGCAGTTTGATGGTGGGGGAGAGACGCGAGTTGCTGGTGGGTAGTGGGTAAGGAGGTAGAGGGTACTTGCTGCCGTGTCCTGTAGGCTTAAGCAGAGTCTTCACTTCAGCTGTCCGGCAAGTGACTCCGCCCCTGCTCTCTCCCATTGGCTGTTCTGGATAACACATGCACAGAAGTGCATGTGACTGACTTTTGCTTGCCCTGCACAATGCATTAGAGATGGGCAACTCGGCTCTTTTCCGTGAGCGGCTCGGAACGGTTCAGCTCACGGAAAAGAGACGGTTCTTTTGAACGGCTCATGGCTCACGGCTCACTAATTACATTAATATTGGCATTCGTGCAGCAGCACCCACTTTACCATCCCCTGCCCCTCTTCTCCAGGGGAGGAAAATAAAGAGCCGCCCTTTACACATCCTCTCTTAAAAAAAAAAGGAAAGCACACATACATAGGGCGGGATTTACTAAAGGGAAAATGCGGTAAAACCCCCATTTTACCGCATTTTCATATGTACTAACTCCCGACCGCCGCGTTTTCGCCTCATAGGGTATCGCCATCTTTTTATGGCGATACCCTATAGAAGCCTATGGGATTCTTACCGCCACCCCACGCCGCATCCCCCCGCCTCCCCGCGCCGCTCACGACGACGCCCCCTTCCCCCCCGGCATACCGGAGCTGCTGCTGGTGCGGCCCCCCTCCTCCTTCTCCCCCGCATCACAGCCTTGTCTCCTTCCGGCTGCAGGGAGGAGGAGGAGGAGCCCGGGGACTCCCTGCACACGTCACCTCCCGAGTCTGGGAGGTGACGGAGACCCCCGCTGACCCCCGCCGACCCCCGCAGACCCCGGCAGACATCATCGCGGGGGGCCTCCTATACCGCATTGCGATACTAATCGCATATGTTAGTACATATGCGATTAGTATCGCTGCGGTAGGCGGCGAGAGGCGGCGATGGCTTATAGTAAATCCCGCCCATATACTTATAATTACACACCTGCAATAAATAACAGACTCCACATGAGCGGCGGTTCACCTGTGTCTGCTCTGTCTGTGTGTAACTGTAATGAGATGATTCATGGCTCATGAGAGAACTGACTCGCTCCCGGCTCCAGGCAGGAAGTAGAACAGAGCCGGCGCAGTGAGCGGTTCTTCACATACACTGACTCAGTGAAGAACCGCTCACTGCGCCGGCTCTGTTCCACTTCCTGCCTGGAGCCGGGAGCGAGTCAGTTCTCTCACAAGCCATGAATCATTTCATTACAGTTACACACAGACAGAGGGAGCTGACACGCGTGAACCGCCGCTGAAGAACCGCCGCTCACTTGAAACGGCTCACGGCTCACTTAGTAGAGCCGGCTCAAAAGAGCGGCTCAAGAGTGAGCTACACATCTCTACAATGCATGCTGGTCTGCCTCTGATAGGGACTGTCACTGCACCAGTACAGGAGGTGTGACCAGCAGCATCTGAGGATCCTAGTAAGTGACAGATCTCCACATCTGCCCCCAGCCACACATGTCCCACCTGCACTGCACCTCCCCCTGCCTACACCTGACTCTTTCTACACATACATTCTTCTCTGTGACTGCTTCTCACTGCCCCCTTCCCCATGTATCTGTAGCAGTCACCTACTGTCTGTCTCTGCATTTGTTTTCCCCCTTTATCACCAGGTGTGTGTGTGTGTGCGTGCGTGCGTGTGTGTGTGTGTGTGTGTGTGTACTACTGTCCCTACCCAAGTGTGACTGTGCCCCCCCCCCCCTGTGTGACTGTGTCCCCCTCTCCTGTGTGACTGTGTCCCCCCCACTCCTGTGTGACACTGTGTCCCCCATTCCTGTGTGACTATGGCCCCCCTCCTGTGTGACTGTCACCCATTCCTGCGTGACTGTGTCCCCCCCACTCGTGCGTGACTGTGTCCCCCCCTCCTGTGTGAATGTGTGCCCCCTGCAGCGTGTCCATGTGTGCATGACCATCTCCCCTCGTGTGTGTGTGTGTGTGTGTGTGTGTGTGTGTGTGTCAGTTGTGTGTGTCTCCTATAGTGTGTGTGTTAATTGTGCCTTCTGCACCTTCTGACTTGCATTATATAAGAACGGGGGACACAAGTTAAATATTTAAAGGAGGGGGAAGGGTCACAAGTTAAATATATAAAGGGTGCAGGGGCGCAATGTGAATAAGAATGTGCAACTGTGTGGTGAAATGGGGTACTATTACGTGTCCACGCCCCTTCTGTGTGAGACCACACCCTTTTCTTCGACACACACCAAAGGTGCGCGCTGTCCCTTTGTAAAATATGGGACGGCGCAAATTTAGAGTTTGCAGGGGGGCGCCGAACACCCTATCACCGGCCCTGGCCCTGACACAGATTTAGCATTCTCTGACAGCAAAACTGTGTCAGGGCATGCTGGGATATGTAGTTTCACAACAGCTGGAGTGCCGCAGTTTGGACATGCCTGACTTAGACCCTCATTATGTGGGACATCTTAAAATGGATAGAAGGAAAACCTGTGGGGTTACCAATTAAATTGTAAGTGCCATTTTTCTGGTGCAGTTTAGAGAATGAAGGAAACCATTTGATTGGCTAAAATGAGCAACGCCACCTTTTCCTTTATTCCAACTCTCATAAATGTCTCCCAGTAGTGGCAGCTGCAGCCTCCCGCTAATCACATATAAACGTACATGTAAAGATGTATGTAATATATGTGCTGGCAGTATATCGGGGATCGGCAGTGGTGCTGTTGTACCTGAAAAGGTTTGAGTGTCTAGGTTGACCCCAAAAGGTCATAATGCACAAGGTCGACCTTGGAAAATGGTCAACATGGTGAAAAGATCGACATGGAAAAAGTCGACACATGAAGAGATCGACATGAGGTTTTTTTGTGTGTTTTTTGGGTGTCATTTACTCCGTAAAATGACCATGGACTCCACTCGTTCTCTTGCATGCACATACGCAGTCTGCAATTAATCGCTCCATTGTGTGAACATCGGCAGACTGAGTATAAATATAAATTGGGCCTAAAGATCACAAAAAAAAATAATAATTCCAGGTGAGGAACACAGAAAACTACGTAATATAAACCGTATTTTATTTTAAAAGGAGAAACGTTAAAAAACACAAAATATAGCAATTAATCAGTGAATCCAAATTGCTCAGACAGTCATGTCCTTATACATTGTGGCTTAAGTCGCACCAAACAACCCGTCTTGGTGCATCAAGGGGGTCGTTCCGAGTTGATCGCTAGCTGCCGTTGTTCGCAGCGCAGCGATCTGGCTAAAAATCGGCATTTCTGCGCATGCGTATGCCCTGCAATGCGCACGCGCGACGTACGGGTACAAAGCCTGTTGTGATTATGCACATGATCTAGCAAAGTTTTCAGTCGCACTGACGGCCGCAGGAAGATTGACAGGAAGGGGGCGTTTCTGGGTGTCAACTGACCGTTTTCAGGGAGTGTTTGCAAAAACGCAAGCGTGGCTGGCTGTTCGCTGGGCGGGTGTATGACGTCAAATCCGGACACGAATAGGCTGAAGTGATCGCAAGCGCTGAGTAGGTTCAGAGCTACTCAGAAACTGCACAAACTGTTTTTGCAGAGCTCGGCTGCACATGCGTTCGCACTTCTGCTAAGCTAAAATACACTCCCCAGTGGGCAGCGGCATAGCGTTTGCACGGCTGCTAAAACTAGCTAGCGAGCGATTAACTCGGAATGACCCCCGCAAGTCCGGGCTCATCCCTGCTGCACCAAGTGGCTTTTTCGCTTGTCTGAATCTGTATAGGAAATGCCACAGTGCAAGGCTGTAGCTTTTTCTCGCGCCATCATCTATTGTGCTTCATCTGTGACTTTAAAGGTGTTTAAAACTAAGTCCTGTGCAGTTAAATTCGCAGCCCAGTCTCTGGTACACTGTGAGTGGTGTTTTGCTGCGCCTGTGATGCAAATAAGGTGCAAAATGTAAAAGAAACTGACAGTAACCTACACCTCTCGGAGAGGCTCAGCATAGGTTCCTCACACAGTTTAAATGACTGCATGACAGAGATACGAGCAGGGACAGATTAACCCGGGGGGGGGAAGGGCAGCACACTTAAGACAGGGGACCCCTGTTGAAGGTGTGTGTGTATGAAGGGGGGGGGGGGGGGATTGTATATTAGATTGTGCATACAGTATCTCCCAACATGACCCATTCCAGGAGGGACTAAATGCTCTCTACCTGAACTTCAATCTCAATATATGAATGGCGTCACCTGTGTTAAACTATTTCATTTATAGGAAAGGTGTTTCAACACAGGTGATTGTAATCATAAATTAAGAAGGAAGTCCAGGTAGAGAGCATTTTGTCCTTCCCTGGAATTTGTTACGTTGGGAGGTATGGATTGTGTATTTTACATTTAAATCACTGGTGTATATTAGATTTAAACTATTAGTTTAATAATGCCTGGGTACTGTTTATAGCTCCACCTAATTGAGAAACGTTTATTTTTAAAGTTTTCTTGTAGTGGAACAAAGACAACTTAAACAACCTAAAAATACACATAGAAAAATAAATTCTATAATTTATCTTGTCACATGCATGAATAGCAGCAGCCTCTGTACGACTTACACACTGGGACAGGACTCAGGAGGACTCTCTGGTGTGTCTCTCTAGAATGCTCTCATTAGATAACAAGTTAAACACCCAGGCGGGGAGGAGGAGAAGCTGGGATCTCTGGGTCACTTATTCCTCTCCTATCTCTCCACTGGTTGGGAAGATCCATCTGTAGTTCATGAAATCTGATTCTCCTGTGTCTCTGCCTGCACTGCATATTGGGGGTCATTCTGACCCGATCGCTCGCTGCAGTTTGTCGCAGCGCAGTGATTGGGTCGGAACTGCGCATCCGCCGGCGCACTGCATGGCAGATTTAGTTGCCTAGCGATCGCCTCTGAGACAGAGGCAGTCGCTGGGCGGGAGGGGGCTGAACAGCGGAGTTAAGCCGCCGTTTAGGGGGAGCGGGCAGCGGCGGCTGCGTGACGTCTCACGCATCCGCTGCGGCCAGCGGCAGCGACAATTAACTCCCGACCAGCCGCAGGAGCTGCGCTGGCCGGGAGTTACTCCTCAAATACAAAGGCATTGCCGCTGTGTGATGCTTTTGTATTTGTACGGGGGGGGGGTCGGACTGACATGCAGGGCGGACTAGCCCTGTGCTGGGCATTTCCCAGCATGTCAGGGAAGATGATCGTAGCTGTGAAAAATTTAGCACAGCAACGATCAACTCAGAATGACCCCCATTGCCCTGCTCGCATTCTGGCAACCTAGTTTAGCTGCTGCACAAGAGGGAGAGCTAGTGATGTCAGTGTAATCTGGTCAGGGGACCCCTTGACAGGGGAGGGCTCGGGGTACAGTATGCCCTGCACCTTCCCCCCCTTAATGAGGCACGATCAAGGGTGCTCTACTGTGTCAATTAAGCAGCACAACCCAAATAAAGACAATTAAGGGGGGATGGGGGAATAATGGCTAAAAGTGCCATTGAATTTCTTGATTAAAATAATTGAATGTATGCTTTGCAACGCCTCAATTAATTGTGTATTTAAAAGAAACCTGTGTTCTTTGTATAGACACATATCTATTGTTTAAAAAAGAATAGTAAGTTAATCAATTTTAGTTATAAATATCATTCTGTTCAATATGTTATTATTATATTAAGTATTGATGACTGCTCCTTCTAAATGGACCTAGAGAAGAAAGACTGTTTTATCATTGTTCTGGATTAAATGCAGGCAGACAGGCTCATTTATACCCATCTGGTCGAGGTGCCCTAAGATAATGCTCTTTCGGGAGTCTGTAAATGGATTAGTTACACAAGTAAATGGTTTAGAAACACCATCAGGCCCATTTTGCAACAGCGTGACAGAAAACGTCTCATTATACCTTTACTGAGCTTCTTCTGAGAGCTGACATTCTTATTCATAATAGGGGACCTGTATTGTTGTGTGCCATAGAATGCCGTCGTTAGGGATATGTCTATGAGAAAGGCGCCATCTTACCTTGGCCAGACTTGGTGCCCTATCATGTTGGTAAAGAAAACCAGATAATTTAGGGAGCTCAGTGTTATGCACACCAGTGCCTGCAGGAAAGTACTGGTGTCAGGACTGTTATGCACTCCAGTGCCTGCAGGAATGTACTGGTGTTTGAACTGTTATGCAAAACAAATGGACTTACAGACAGACTGGGGAATATGACATAACGTACACAGAAGGTGATAGGGTAACAAAATACACACAAAGTGAACAGAGAAGCCCAGAGGCTAAGGAACTGGGTATCTCCCTTGTATTAGAACTGCTCAGATGGAAAAAGCAAGATGTTGTGTTTTAATACGTAGAGAACCCGAAATGCTGTTGCTAAGGGCAACAGCAAAACCCTAAAGGGTTACCAACGGGTGTGGCAGTAAACTCCTTGGTCAGAGATGGAATGATAGACACAAGGAGAGTCTCCACAATCCTAATTCTCACTTGCAGTGCACAGGTTCAGCTTACTGCCACTAAACTGACCCCTGACACCTAGCACAGTGAGACAGGATTAGACAGGCAAGTCTTAGAATACAGCCGCAAACTTGCTAAGTTCACAGAGTAGTAACAGAACCCCAGCAAGCTAAACGACTGACTCCAGTCTTACTGCTAGGTCTGGATTGGCAGAGTGTAATACCAAATCCCCAGGCCTATTTGCAGTAAGCAACAAACAAATACAAAGCTACACAGTACTGGCTAACTTTCAGAAACTGACTAACCAACAAAGATTCAGCAGCATCTGCTTACCCTGAGAAGAGGCCTTATAAAGCAGGTGCTGTCCACGCCCCACTCAGACCTCACAGACTGTGAGCACAAAAACCAGCACCGGATCCCCTGCCATGCACAGAGCCTATAACCACTGCACAGCAAAAGACCCGAACCGGAGTATCAGCTGCGCTCAGGTCACCCGCTAGCACTTGTCTCCCGGTTGCCATGACGACGTGGCAGCACAGGGCAGGAGACCCTAACAGTACCCCCCCTCTGACGAGGGGTCAAAGAACCCCTACCACCGGGTTTATCGGGGAACTGCGAGAAGAAAGAGCGTATCAGTCTGGGGGCATGAAGATCACAACTGCGCACCCACGACCGCTCCTCCGGGCCATACCCCTTCCAGTGCACCAAAAATGACAGCCGACCCCGAACCACCTTGGAGTCAAGAATCCTTTCAACAACAAACTCCCTCTGGCCACGTATCAGAAGAGGGGAAGGTCTTCCACTGGAAGAAGGATTACTAATCGCCCGTTTTAAAAGGGAACAATGAAATGTTTTATTGATACCCAAAGAACGGGGCAGATCTAACTGAAATGCCACCGGATTGATAACCCTGGTGATCTTATAAGGGCCGATGAACCGGGGGCCTAACTTATGAGATGGCTGTCTCAACTTCAAATTCTTGGTAGACAACCAGACGAAGTCTCCTAATTTAAAGCTGCAGGGTCTTTTCCGCTTATCAAAAACCCTTTTGGTCACTAATGACACAGACACAAGGGCTTTCTTCACTTTCCGCCAAATACCTCTAAGGACCGAAACCACAGAGGAACCACCAGGCGTGGAGTCCAGGGGGTCAAAAGAATTGGCCTTAGGATGATGCCCATACACACAAAGGAAGGGAGAGATCCCTGTAGCAGAGTGAGCCGCGTTGTTATAGGCAAACTCCGCCATGGACAGATGAGCAACCCAGTCAGTCTGACACTTGGAGACATAACACCTGAGGAACTGCTCCAAGGACTGGTTCACCCTTTCAGTCTGCCCATTAGACTGCGGATGGTAGCCCGACGACAAGCTGACAGAAATCTGGAGATCGGAACAAAATGCCCTCCAGAATTTGGCCACAAACTGGGATCCGCGGTCAGAGACCACATCAAGTGGCAACCCGTGGAGACGCACAACATGCAGCATAAATAATTCAGACAGGCGTCTGGCCGATGGCAGCCCAACCAGTGGAACGAAGTGCGCCATCTTCGAAAACCTGTCAACGACAACCCAGATGGCTGTCATCCCCGAGGATTTGGGCAAGTCCACCACAAAATCCATTGAAATGTGGGTCCGTGGCTTAGATGGGATAGAGAGTGGATGTAATGGGCCAACAGGAACCCCTCTAGGAGTCTTATTTCGGGCACAGATGTCACATGCCCGAACCCACTGATCCACATCCTTAGCCACCGAGGGCCACCACACCGCCCTAGATAGCAACTCCCGAGTTCTGGCAATACCCGGGTGACCTGCAGACTTCTTGGCATGGAATTCCAGGAACACTCGCTGTCTTAACCTAGGAGGCACAAACAAAAGACCTACCGGAAGGTCTGGAGGAGCCTGCTCCTGTGCTCTAAGGACTAATGATAAGAGGTCCTGGGTAATGCCCACTTTAATACATGATGGGGAAACAATGGGCAATGGCTCCTCGGTGGTCTCCTGGATTGGAGCAAAACTCCGCGAGAGCGCATCAGCCTTGATGTTTTTTGACCCAGGGCGATATGTTATCAAAAAATTAAAGCAAGCAAAAAACAAAGCCCATCGTGCCTGCCTGGCATTGAGACGCTTCGCTGACTCTAAATATGCCAGATTCTTATGGTCAGTGAGAATTGAGACCACAAACTTAGCCCCCTCAAGCCAGTGTCTCCACTCCTCGAGTGCATCCTTAATAGCCAACAATTCCCGGTTACCCACGTCATAATTCATCTCGGCAGGCGAAAATTTACGGGAAAAGTAAGCACAGGGATGAAGGCGATTATCAGACACTCCCATCTGAGAAAGCACTGCCCCAATACCCATCTCAGAGGCATCCACCTCCACCACAAAAGGACGCTCTGGATCTGGGTGTCGCAGCACCTTGGCCGAAACAAATGCCCTTTTGAGACGGGCAAAAGCCGCTTTAGCCTCACAAGACCAGTGAGCAACATCCGCCCCTTTCTTAGTGAGTGCCACCAAGGGCGCCACTATAGACGAAAATCCAGCGATAAATCGTCTATAAAAATTCGCAAAGCCCAGGAAACGCTGAAGCGCCTTCAAACTAGTGGGCTGCACCCAATCCAGGACTGCCTGTACCTTGGAACCCTCCATTTGGAAACCTTCTGGGGAGATAATATATCCTAGAAATGCGATTTGCTGAACTTCAAATTCGCACTTCTCCAGCTTCGCCCCAAGCCGGTGGTCTCTGAGTTTCTGGAGGACTAAGCGTACATGCTTCCGATGTTCCTCCAGGGAATGGGAGAAGATTAGGATGTCATCTAAGTATACAACTAAGAATCTATCCAAATATTCCCTGAGCACATCATTCATGAAATCCTGGAAGACTGCCGGGGCATTACAGAGCCCAAAAGGCATCACCAAATATTCATAATGCCCTGAGTGGGTATTAAAGGCAGTCTTCCATTCATCCCCCTCTCTTATTCGGATTAGATTGTACGCACCGCGTAGGTCAATCTTAGAAAAAATGGTGGCAGTACGAAGCTGGTCAAACAAGACCGAAATGAGAGGCAGTGGGTATGAGTTTTTAATCGTGATACGGTTCAATTCCCTGAAGTCGATGCAGGGTCGCAACGAACCGTCCTTTTTACCCACGAAGAAGAACCCCGACCCAACTGGAGACTGTGAAGGTCTGATAAATCCCTTAGCCAAGTTCTCCTGAATGTACTCTGCCATAGCCTGAGTCTCAGGACGTGACAGGGAGTACAACCTGCTCTTGGGAAGCTTAGCATTTGGCAACAAATCAATGGCACAGTCATAGGGGCGATGGGGAGGTAGTACCTCTGCAACTTTTTTGGAGAACACGTCCGCAAAATCTGCATAACACCCTGGCAATCCTGGCAAACTTAGCTGCGAGAGCCTGACTGGAAGGCTCAAGCAACTCCTGAAACAATCAGTACCCCAACTAAGAATCTCCCCAGAGACCCAGTCAAATTGAGGATTGTGGGCCCTTAACCAGGGTAACCCCAACACCAATGGGGCAAAAGTACAGACAGTCACATAAAAGGACAATTTTTCAGAGTGTGTGGCTCCAATAAACAAAGAAATCTGGCTAGTGCAAGAGGTAATTTTACCTTGGGATAATGGTTCCCCGTTTAACCCACAAATCTCAATTTCCGATGCCAAGGGTACTAAGGGAACAGAGTGTTTCAGGGCGAATTGGCGGTCCATAAAAACCCCGTCGGCCCCACTGTCCACAAAGGCCTCAGTCTTGACAGTTTGACCGAGGATCTTCAAGGTCACCGGAATGATAAAAGTCTTCTTGGGAAATTCTGACTTCTGGCCTGACAGGATATTTCCCATCACCCTCAGGCCCTGAAGTTTTCCGGCTTTTCTGGGCACGATACTACCACATGACCTTTATTCCCACAGTACAAACACAACCCCTGCTGTCTCCTCCGCGTCTTCTCACGCGAGGAGAGGCGGCTAGCCCCAATCTGCATAGGCTCCTCGGAAAATTCCTCAGAGTCTGAGGTTCCCTTGGGAAAGAAGGAAATCTCAGTCTCCCTTTCAAGCCTACGCTCTCTCAGCCGTCTATCCACCCGGATGGATAACTGCATGAGCTGATCCAAGCTATCAGGCAAGGGATATTGTACCAGTTGGTCCTTTATCTGGTTAGAAAGACCTCTTCGGTACTGGTGTCTCAGGGCTGGGTCATTCCACTGGGTATCATGGGCCAACCTCCGAAACTCCGTACAGTAAACCTCAACTGGCCTTCGCCCTTGCTTAAGGATCGAAATCTGAGCCTCGGCTGAGGCCGTCTTGTCAGGGTCATCATACAACATGCCCAGTGCCGTAAAAAAAGCATCAACACTTTTAAGCGACGGACAGTCAGGCTGCAACCCATATGCCCAGACCTGTGGGTCTCCTTGTAGCAAGGAAATCACTATGCCCACCCGCTGAATCTCCGACCCAGAAGACTGAGGCCTAAGCCGGAAGTATAGCTTGCAGCTCTCCTTGAAACAAAAGAACTGCGAGCGATCTCCAGAAAAACGATCCGGGAGATTTACTTTCGGCTCCTTAACCCCTGCAGGTGCTGCTGCTGCGGGAGCTCCGCCAGCAGCCTGGGAGGTGTGCATTTTAATGGACAAATCATTAAATTGTCGAGTCAGGACCTGCACCTGATCGACCACCTGTTGCAACGTATTTTGAGGGGTATGCTCCATATTCCCACAAAATTTCAACAGGAGTATTAGGCTGCTGAATATGTTATGCACACCAGTGCCTGCAGGAAAGTACTGGTGTTAGGACTGTTATGCACTCCAGTGCCTGCAGGAATGTACTGGTGTTTGAACTGTTATGCAAAACAAATGGACTTACAGACAGACTGGGGAATATGACATAACGTACACAGAAGGTGATAGGGTAACAAAATACACACAAAGTGAACAGAGAAGCCCAGAGGCTAAGGAACTGGGTATCTCCCTTGTATTAGAACTGCTCAGATGGAAAAAGCAAGATGTTGTGTTTTAATACGTAGAGAACCCGAAATGCTGTTGCTAAGGGCAACAGCAAAACCCTAAAGGGTTACCAACGGGTGTGGCAGTAAACTCCTTGGTCAGAGATGGAATGATAGACACAAGGAGAGTCTCCACAATCCTAATTCTCACTTGCAGTGCACAGGTTCAGCTTACTGCCACTAAACTGACCCCTGACACCTAGCACAGTGAGACAGGATTAGACAGGCAAGTCTTAGAATACAGCCGCAAACTTGCTAAGTTCACAGAGTAGTAACAGAACCCCAGCAAGCTAAACGACTGACTCCAGTCTTACTGCTAGGTCTGGATTGGCAGAGTGTAATACCAAATCCCCAGGCCTATTTGCAGTAAGCAACAAACAAATACAAAGCTACACAGTACTGGCTAACTTTCAGAAACTGACTAACCAACAAAGATTCAGCAGCATCTGCTTACCCTGAGAAGAGGCCTTATAAAGCAGGTGCTGTCCACGCCCCACTCAGACCTCACAGACTGTGAGCACAAAAACCAGCACCGGATCCCCTGCCATGCACAGAGCCTATAACCACTGCACAGCAAAAGACCCGAACCGGAGTATCAGCTGCGCTCAGGTCACCCGCTAGCACTTGTCTCCCGGTTGCCATGACGACGTGGCAGCACAGGGCAGGAGACCCTAACACTCAGGCCACCGCAGTCTCCCCATTCTCCTTGATGTAGGAGAAGTAATAGGAATCTGGGAACCGATTTAAAGGTGGACGCTAACGGCACTGGTGCGGCATCATTGGGCCTGATTCATGTTTGTAATAAAAGCAAGCAACTGGGAAAACCATGCTGCACTGTAGGTGGGGCAGATGTAACATGTGCGGCAGCTGTGCGAAACTATGCAAAACGCCACAGGAGGGGACTTGTGTTACAGAATGCCCACCTGAGGCTTCTACGTTCCGCTGCTGCATCGGAAGAATTGGATCAACATCGCAGCATCAGACATCTGGGCAACCCTGAGGTTCCTCAGGATGATTGACTGCCGGGGCCAGTGAAACTATATCCAAAGATGCAGTCCCTAGCCTCGGCACGTCCAGAAAATGGTAAATTGCTACCGATTCGGAGTTGCATACGAGACTGATTCAGGGCTCCGAGGACACACATGTTATCGTGAGACTATGCAGCAGAAGCCGCTAGAGGTAGCAAAGTGATGAGGTTCCTTGTGAAGTACTAAGCAGCTAATTATGTGCGTCTCCAATTGCTTAAGTGCACAAGAGTATGCTCAGCAAGAGGGCAACGTTTGTGGCTGATCAAAAGTTTACACTGGCTGAGGCCAGGAGTTGGGCAAAGGGTAGGCACTCCTTCCTGAGTAGGTGCGCTGGTGCACTTAGTTATGGAGATCTGGTGTTCTTAGTTATGGGGATCTGGTGCTCTTAGCTTTGGGGACCTGGTGCTTCTAGTTATGCTGACCTGGTGCTCCTAGTTATGAGGACCTAGTGCTCTTAGTTATGGGGACCTGGTGCTCCTAGTTATGAGGACCTGGTGCTCCTAGTTATGGGGACCTGGTGCTCCTAGTTATGAGGACCTGGTGCTCCTAGTTATGGGGACCTGGTGCTCTTAGTTATGGGGACCTGGTGCTCCTAGTTATGAGGACCTGGTGCTCCTAGTTATGAGGACCTGGTGCCCCTAGTTATGGGGACCTGGTGCTCCTAGTTATGGGGACCTGGTGCTCTTAGATATGGGGACCTGGTGCTCCTAGTTATGGGGACCTGGTGCTCCTAGTTATGAGGACCTGGTGCTCTTAGTTATGGGGACCTGGTGCTCCTAGTTATGAGGACCTGGTGCTCCTAGTTATGGGGACCTGGTGGTCCTACTTATGGGGACCTGGTGCTCTTAGATATGGGGACCTGGTGCTCCTAGTTATGGGGACCTGGTGCCCTTATTTATGTAGACCAGGTGCTCCTAGTTATGAGGACCTGGTGCTCCTAGTTATGGGGACCTGGTGCTCCTAGGGATGGGGACCTGGTGCTCTTAGTTATGGGGACCTGGTGCTCTTAGTTATGGGGACCTGGTGCTTCTAGTTATGGGGACCTGGTGCTCTTACTTATGGGGACCTGGTGCTCCTAGTTATGGGGACCTGGTGCTCCTAGTTATGGGGACCTGGTGCTCTTAATTATGGGGACCTGGTGCTCCTAGTTATGAGGACCTGG